>NW_019154089.1:8722615-9083885 GCF_002288905.1 Enhydra lutris kenyoni | reverse complement strand
GATGTGGGGCTTGAACCCAGGACCTGGGATCATGACCTGAGCCGAAGGCAGCGGCTTAACCCACTGAGCCACCCAGGCGCCCCAACCATGTTATTTTTGAAGAGTATATCCAAGTTATCATGATACCTGAATTCATCTCTTCTGGAGAAAAAAAGGAAAAATCGATGATGTTTACAAAATTTCTTATCTTAATTAAGAGCTGCATCTCACTTGAACTCCAGCAGGATGTCTTACCAAAGACTCATTATTTGTTGTTGTTGTTGTTTGACTGGGTTTCTCAGTGGGGCACTGTTGACATTTTGAACAGCATAGTTTTTTACTGCACCAGATTTCCCATACATTCCTGGCTCCTGCTTGCTAAATGCCAGTAGCATTCTTCATTTGGTGTGACAACCCAAAACACCCCCACATGAGAACCACTATTCTGTAAAATTTATTTAGAGTCTTTAAGTAAGGAAAATGGCCTTGCTTTTTATATAGTAGGCAGTTTAACAAATTTTCAAGTTGATTGTTTTAATTATCAGCAATCTGTCATCAGATAGGTGATAATGTACATTAGTCAAATTCTGTAGATGTAATTAGTTATATTTAATAAATAAATGATTAAGGGTTAAGTTGATCATAAATGTTTTAATATAATCTGAAATGAGAATCCTGTTAACAGTTTCCATTTAAAATCAAGGAATTCACCTTTGAAGTTAACTGAAATGAAATATTTCTGGAAGATTTACCTTAAAATTCAGTATTTTACTGTTAGAAATTTTAGGGGGGAACAAGTATTATGTTCATTTTATTTTAATTTTAATGATATCAATTATTCTTTTTGTTTTTCTTTCAGGATTGGTCCCTAGGAGAGAGCTCCTTATAGAAAATGTGCCATATTGTGATGCACCAACTCAGAAGCAATGAGTTTTCTAGGATAAAATCAAGTCTTTTAGTTTTTAATCCTAAATATATAACTGTGGCAATGAAAGTTTTGGAAATGCAAGTATTTCAGAACCAGCCTATTGAAAGTGAATGAATTAAAGTACCATTTCATAATTAAATTTCACACTAAAAGAACATTGCTGAAAACTGCAGAACATAGTTAAATATTTTTAGACAGCTTTAAATAAGACATGTCGTTTGCTTTGAAAATCAAACTTTATAAACTAAAATAAATGCTTAGGAGATATGTCCTATTCATTTCTCTATGACCTTGATGAGTATTTTGGTTTTAACATAACTAAGAATGCAGTGATTTGACAAGTTGGTGGATTTTCCTCCCATGTAAAATGAAACTATTATATTAAAATTGTTAGATTAGGGGTGTCTGGATTGTTCATTTGGTTGGGTTTCTACCTTCAGCTTGAGTCATGATCTCAGGGTCCTGAGATTGAGCTCCATTTTGGGCTCCCTGGTCAGCAGTGGGTCTACTTTCCCTTCTCCCTCTGCCCCTGCACTCTCTCTTTCTCTCTCACTCTCAAATAAGTAAAATTAAAAAAAAAAAAAAAAAAGAAGAAAGAAAGATAAAATTATTAAATCTGTGTTTAGTTCTATAAACATTAAATTGGTCAGAAAAATCACAATGCGATAGAATGTGGCCTTTGTCTCCTAAAGCAGTGAAATTTCTGTAGCTAACAAATGATTACTCAGTTTCCTTTCAGAGATAGAGACTCTCTCTGTTCCTGTAAAGATATTTTTCTAATAAGTCTTCTGAAGAGGGTCACCTGGGTGGCTCAGTGGGTTAAGCCTCTGCCTTCGGTCTCAGGTCATGGTCCCAGGGTCCTGGGATTGAGCCCCACATCGGGTTCTCTGCTCAGGGGAGAGCCCGCTTCCCCGTCCCCCTTTGCCTGCCTCTCTGCCTACTTATGATCTCTCTCTATCTGTGTCAAATAAATAAAATCTTTAAGAAAAAATTAGTCTTCTGAAGATAGATAAATAAAATATCAAAATCACCTAGGATCATTGTGGAATGAAGAATCCTAATTTTTTTAGGAAATAGTGACCCTTAATCAAACTATGTAATACAGCCTTAGTAGAAATAGTATACTTGGGCCACAGCTAGACTTTATTGTGAAAATGTAATATGTGGCTACATTCTTTCCATTGTAATCAATAAAACTAAATGGCTGTTCTTTTTCCACATATCCCATCCATCCCTGACATAATGGGCAGTATCACAAAACATTGTGTCATTCTACCATCTAACGGTGGGAACTAAAAAATTATATTTAATATTCTTCTTGTTTCTCTTTTAACTGTGTATTTTTATCATTCTCTTAGTGAACAGTGTGTTCTCTCCCATTTGCTGACCAATTCTCCCATTCAATGATGATACAAAATTTTTAATTTTTATAGGATTCTTAATGCAAGCTTTGTTGGCAAAACATGGGTATATCCATACTGGATATAAAATGTCATATTTTAAAATAATTTAATTTAAATTTAAAAATAATAAAATAATTTAATTTGGGGAGATCAAAGATTTTCTAAATTCCTCAGACATACTACACTTAATATTAAGCCTTTAACTATCCTTAATGTCTTCTAATAGTTGTAAGAAGAGTGTTTAATTGTCTGTAAAATGGTTTATACAGGGGCGCCTGGGTGGCTCAGTGGGTTAAAGCCTCTGCCTTCGGCTCAGGTCATGATCTCAGGGTCCTGGGATCGAGCCCCGCATCGGGCTCTCTGCTCTGCGAGGAGCCTGCTTCCCTCTCTCTCTGCCTGCCTCTCTGCCTACTTGTGATCTCTCTCTGTCAAATAAATAAATAAAATCTTAAAAAAAAAATGGTTTATACATGTCAAAAGACTTGCTACGTTAATTTTTCATCTCCCATGTATAGTTCTTATTTTTGTGGAAATGATACCTAATTGTTGCTTCATATTTGAAATTGGTTCTTATAAAAGAATGCTGAAAGTTGTCACAATATAATCACTGCTAAATTCCCTGACCTACTATTGTTTTATTAAGTATCTATATTATCTATTTGGAGGAAAGTTGGCTGACCTAGGTTAACTTAATATATTTTAATTATTTCAGTAATACTGAAAATTTTAACAGTTTCTAGCTTTTTTTCTTAAGATTTACTTATTTATTTAACAGAGAGAGAGAAAGCATGAGCAGGGGTTAGGAGCAAGGGGAGAGGGAGAAGCAGTTCCCCCGCAGAGCAGGGAGCCCAGTGCAGGACTCCATCCCAGGACCCTAGAATCATACCTGAGCTAAAGGTAGATGCTTAAACTACTGAGCGCTCCCTTGCTTTCTTTCTTTAATCTTAATTCCTGTGTTCCATTCTTCATTCACATTAATTTAAATATCTGAACAGATTTCTTTTTTCTTATAAACTTATCATTAGGAGCAATAGAGATTAATAATTCACATGCATATTTTATGAAACCCAGTGGCTATGAGATTTTCTTCAAAATACATATATTTTATACATATATGTATTATACATATACATATATAAGAAAAAGGATCCTGTTTATATTAGCAGAGAAAACTATAAAATAGTAATAGACTTTAAAAAAAAAGTATAACTTAATGAAAGACATACTACGTTTTTAGATGGGACAATTGAAAATTATTGACATGAACAGTTTAAATGTTATCTATCAAAATCCCAAAAGATTAAAGATACGTCAACATAAGAATATGTAACTTCTTTTTTTTTTTTTAAGATTTTATTTATTTATTTGACACCAGAGAGAGAAATCACAAGTAGGCAGAGAGCGGGGGGGGGGGGGGGACGCAGGCTCCCCGCTGAGCAGAGAGCCTGATGCGGGACTCAATCCGAGGATCCTGAGATCATGACCTAAACTGAAAGCAGAGGCCCAACCCACTGACCACCCAGGCACACAAGAATATGTAACTTCCGTACTCTGTGAAAGCTCCTATTAAAAAGGTTTAGAGAAATTATTTGCTTTCAACATAGTGATTAAAATAGTTTAAATATGTAAGTGCTCCTATGATTTAATTAATCATAATTGTGTGAAAAATAAACGTGAAAAATGGTCCATTTCTTCACAAAAGAAGAAATATTAAGCCCCTCTAGTGATCAGAGAAATGTAAATTAAAATGAAACTTTTTTGGTCATCAAATTTGTAAAAGTTAAACTGATCATATCCATTATTTGTAAGGGTAACATGGGTATGAGGAAGTGGATAATCTAAATATTTCTGGAAGGGATAAAAGTGATAGGACCGTTTTGAAAGGAAAATTGACGTTAAAATTTAAAATAAACATATTAGGATGCCTGGGTGGCAGTGAAGCATCGGCCTTCGGCTCATGTCATGATCCTACAGTCCTGGGATGGATCCCCACGTCGTGGAGCTCCTTACTCAGCTGGGATCCTGCTTCTCCCTCTCACTCTGCCTGCTGCTCCCCCTTTTAAAAATAATTAAATTAACATATTATTCAGTCTTTGATCTCCATAGCACACACAAGAATACATGTATATATATATACGTATATATGTATATATGTATATGTATACGTATACACACACACACACACAAATTAATAGAAATCTACATACTTTAAAAAAATACACATGCTTATGTTAGTACAGTTGACCTTTGAACAACAAGGGCTTAAACTGCATGGGTCCACTTATACGTGGACCTTTTTCTTGGTAGAGTACAGTACTGCAAATGTATTTTCTTGTCCTTACGAGTTTCCTAATATTTTCTCTTGTCTAGCTTACTTTATTATAAGAATACCATATATAATACACATAACATACAAAATACGTGTTAATCAACTATGTTGTCAGTAAGGCCAGCATGTAGCTTATTCGTAGTTAGGTTTTTGAGCAATTGAAAGTTATATGTCAATTTTTTTTTTTAAAGATTTTATTTATTTATTTGACAGAGTTCACAAGTAGGCAGAGAGGCAGGCAGAGAGAGAGAGAGGGAAGCAGGCTCCCTGCTGAGCAGAGAGCCCGAGGCGGGACTCGATCCCAGGACCCTGAGATCATGACCTGAGCCGAAGGCAGCGGCTTAACCCACTGAGCCACCCAGGCACCCCTATATGTCAATTTTTAACTGCATGGGAGTTTAGTGCCCCTAACCCCCATGTTGTTCAAGGGTCAGTTGTAATTAGGCAGGAAAATGAGACTTGGTGAAAGACTGGTAAATTGGGGATTTTTCTTATGGTAACTCCTGCATGTTTAAATATTTTTTACAGTGAGTAGATTAATGTATAATTTTTAAAAGATGACACCTAAGCTACTAGTGATTTATTTAAAACTTAATTATGAGGGGCACCTGGGTGACTCAGTGGGTTAAAGCCTCTGCCTTTGGCTCAGGTCATGATCCCAGGATCCTGGGATGGAGCCCCGCATCATCGGGTTCTCTGCTCAGCATGGAGCCTGCTTCCTCCTCTCTCTGCCTGCCTCTCTGCCTACTTGCCATCTCTGTCTGTCAAATAAATAAATAAAATCTTTAAAAAAAAAACAATTATGAAATAGTAAAAATATTAGCATCTAGTGTATCAGACACTTATGACCCTCATTCCCACATTTGACAGAGGTTACATTTTGCCGTATTTGTTTAAAGATGTCCTTCCTTACAAGTCACAAAATCTTATAAAGCCAAAGTCCCACTTCTGTTTCTTCCTCCTGTGTCTTTTCAGGTATAATTACTGTTTTACAACTGATGGATATCATTCCCATACTTGTTTTTGTACTTTTACAAATGTGTGTGTATTCAAAACAATACATAGTTTTGTTTTAAAGTTTTAAAATGAAAATAAATGGTGTTATGCTCCATGTGTTCTGTAACTTATTTTCATCATACTTAGGTTTTAAAGATCTATTTTTTTAATTTTTTTATATGGGATCTATTTTGTTGTATAAATATCTGGGTCTTTATGTCTTATACCATTGTAAGAATGAACTAGCTTATCCATGTCTCTTGAATGATAGTATTGTCTTGTTTTTTGATATTCCAAACAAATTTACCAACAGCTCCAGCACATGGATTCTTGTACCCAAAGTTTATCTGAATTTATAGGAGGAGGCAGAACCACTAAGTCATAAGGTATGTGCATATTCATTCCTTCCAGGAATTTTTAATTGTTCTTTAAAGTAGTTGTACCAGTTTATATTCTAGTCAATACTGTTTGAGAGGTCCCATTTTTCCTTATCCTCACTGTTGTTATTATATATGACTTCTCCCATTTTTTTCAAATTGATGGATATGAAATGGTATCATGTTTTAATTTGCATTTCTGGATTACAGGTGAAGTAGATCATCTTGTGTTTATTGGTCATTACAGTTTTCCTTTATGAATGTGTGTTCATATCCTTTGTTCACTTTTTTCTCTTGGATTATCTGGCATTTGCTTACTGATCCCTTTTTTTATATATTGGGTACTAATCCTTTGTCTGTTACCTGTTATGTAAATGTCTTGTTCCATAATGTGACTGGTCTTTTAACACTATTTATTTAAACCTGTAGTGTGGGAATTTATTTTGTAAATAAATTGGGGATTTCTCTTATGGTAACTCCTGCATGTTTAAATATTTTTTACAGTGAGTAAATTCTTAAATATCTTTTCTTTTGTTTTTGTACCTTTTTAAGTATTATTTTCTACTCTATAGTCAGAGGTCTTCTGATACATTTTCCTTTGAACATTTAAATTTTGCTTTTTACTTTTGGTCCTTTATGCCATCTAGAATTTATTTTTGTTTATGAGGGAGGAGTTTAATTTTATCCTTTTTTATGGCAAAAGTTTGCCTCAGCATCATTTATTGGATAGCCCATCCTTTTCTTGATCACATGCAAAACAACTTTGATCATATCCCAAGTTACTGTATATTGGAATCATTTAAGAACTTTGTTCCTACAATTCTCTCTCTCCACCAAATCTTTTATCCACCCCCCCCTCCACTGGATTGTTTTCAACAGCATTCAACGTTCTAAAATATTTCCCAGGGGCACCTGGGTGGCTCAGTGGGTTAAAGCTCTGCTTCAGCTCAGGTCATGATCCCAGAGTCCTGGGATTGAGCCCCACATCGTGCTCTCTGATCAGCAGGGAGTCTGCTTCCCCCCCTCTCTCTCTGCCTGCCTCTCTGTCTACTTGTAATCTCTGTCTGTCAAATAAATAAATAAAATCTTTAATAAAAAAAATAAAATATTTCAAAAAAAAAAAAAAAAAGCTTTATTGAGCCCACCACCACCTTTGAGCTTCAACACCGTTTTTTTTGCACTTTTTACTAAGAGGTTTCTGTGCTTACTGTCGCCACTTCTGTCCCAACTCTATCTTACGGAAATCCCAGTCAAGACTTAATCTCTGCCATTCTAATCAAACCCATATTGTCCCACTTACTGGTGACCTCCACTTGTAAGTCCAAAGGTCAATTTTTAGTCCTCATTTTATTCATTCTCTCAACAGTTGGCATAATCAATTGTTCCCTCTTCTTTGAACAGAGAGACCTAGACACTCTTTTATTGTAAACCTATTGAGTTTGATACAGACATGAACCCTAGTAACAAAAACGCCTGCCTTGTCTTGTTTGTCATTTTAGATCCACTCTTAGCCTTTTTTGATTCTGCTTGCAACCTTCTCTGGGAGAACCGACCTGTACCAACCAGCTCTAGTGGCTTCTGTACCCTCTGACTTTTGGCTGGTTCTCTAATGGGGGATGCCGGCAGGAGATCAGGAGGGAGGAGAGTGAAGGCAGGTATTTATCTTTCTGACTATCTGAAAGGTTACCTTACACTGTCCCTCACAGCATCTTTTAAGGTGAGTTCTGTACAGTTCACTCCTTCCGGTTTGGGTAAGAGCTTCCCTTTCCTCTTCAGGCCTGGGGTTGCAACAGCTCCTCTGGCACTAACCATATGGGTTCCCCTACACATAGTTTTATAGTCACTTTACAAGTAAATCATTCTCAAACTGCTGTTATTTTAAGTGTACCATCTATTTCCTGTTGGGCAGCTCAATAATTCACTGCCCAGGGGGAACTTACTTCTGGAGGTGATAGATGGACAAACAAAATTAACAAGTAAATCAGAAAGAAAGGCAGGAAAGGGAGATAGGGAAGCCTGGAACAGTAGGGTATTGCAATTGTAAATATGATCAGGGAAGTTCTCACAAAGAAAGAGATAGTTGAGTAAAGATTAGGATGTGCAGTATCCTTCTATCTAAGGGGAGAGCTTACCAAACAGCAGACTACTTGTGCAGTGTTCCTAAGACTGGTTCATGCCCAGTGACAGGAGCAAAGTGGTTAATGGGGTGAGTAGTAGGAGATGAAATCATAGAAATGATCTGGTGGTAAAAGGAGGTGAGGACTGGATGCCACTTTATGTGGGCTATTACAAGGACTGTGGTTTTCACTTTTAATAAAATGCAGAGCCTTTAGATGGTTTTGAAAAGAGAAGTGATAGGATCTGATTTTAAGTTTTAAAGAGATCACTTTGGGGGTGCCTGGGTGGCTCAGTGGGTTAAGCCTCTGCTTTCGGCTCAGGTCATGATCTCAGGGTTCTGGGATCAAGCCCTGCATGGGGCTCTCTGCTCAGCAGGGAGCCTGCTTTCCCTTCTATCTCTGCCTGCCTCTCTGCCTACTTGTGATCTCTCTTTCTGTGTCAAATAAATAAAACCTTTTAAAAAATAAAAAAAATAAAGAGATCACTTTGGCGCTTACGCTGAGAAGAGACTATGGAGCAAGGTTCAATGCATCAATATCAACTAGAAATCTGTTGCATAAATCCAGGTAAGTGGTGATAATGCCTTAGACCAGAGTGGCAGCAATGATGGTGATTAAGAAGTGGCCAGATTCTGGGTATATTTTGACAGAGGTCATGGTTTTCCTGATGGAGTACATGTAAGGTAAGACAGAAAAAAAGGAGTTCGGGATGATTCCCAAGGGTTTTGACCTGAGCAACTGGAAATATATTGTTGCCATCAACTATTATGGTGAAAACAGACTAGGTTTGTGAACAAAGATCAAGAGTTTAGTTTTGGACATGTATTGATTGAAATGCCTATTAGATATCCAAGCGGAGATATTAATAAGACAACAAATGTAATAGCTGGAGTTCAGGAAGTTGTCTGGGCTGGACATACATATTTGGCAGCCATTAACATAAATAAACTACTTATATTTATAATATTGGATGAAATCACCAAGAAATTGATTATACCTAGAGAAGGAAAGTTGAGTTCTGGATTACTCCAGTGTTGAGAGGTTAAGGAAATAAGGAATAATAAGCACAAGAGACAGAGAAGTTTCCAGTAAGGTGAAATGAAAACAAAAAGAATGTAGAACAGAGGCTGACAGACTGTGGCTCACAAAGACTAAATCTGACCCACTGCATTTTTTTGTAAATAAAATTTTATAGGAATACTGCCACATATGTTCATTTATATATTTTCTATAGCTGCTTTCATACTCTCAAATTACTATCTGCTCCCCTTATAGAAAAGGTTTGTTGACCCCTGGGTAGAGTCCTGGAAGCCAAGTGAAAAAAGTGTTTCATTGGAGAGGGAGTGTTGCAGGGTAATCACAATTAAAATTCCAGTAAGATTTAAGACACATGGAGGTGGTATTGATGACTATGGCAAGAGAATTTCAGTGATATAATTGGGGAGAATTAAGCTCATGTTGATTCTACCCAAATTGACCTTTAAATTCGCTGTAATCACAGTTAAAATTGCAGTAGGGTTTTTTTTGAGGAACTACTAAAATTTACTCAGAAATTTATGAGAAATAATAAAGGTCCACAAATAGCTAAATCAGCTATGACAAAAGTAAAATTAGATATCCATATGCAAAAAATGGAAATTTGATCCATACCTCAAACTATATATATATGAAATTAATTCAAAATCAATCATAAACTTAAATGTAAAACCTAAAACTGTAAAACTTCTTGAGATAACAGGAGAGAATCTTTGTGATTCTGGGTTAGGCATGGATTTCTTAGATATGACACAAAATGTACCATACATTAACAAAAAAATTTAATAAACTGGACTTTATCAAAATTAAAAACCTTTACTCTGTAAAAGGTAACTGTTAAGAGAATAAAAAGACAAGCCACAGATTGGGAGAAAATATTCACAAATAATAAACTGATAAAGAACTTGTGTCCAGGCGCACCTGGGTGTCTTGGTCATTAGGCGTCTGCCTCCACCTCAGGTCATGGTCCCAGCATCCTAGGATCTAGCCCAAGGTCCTTAGGCTCCAGGCTCAGCAGAGAGGCTGCCTCCTTCTCCCTCTCCAGCTACCCCCTGCTTGTGTTCCCTCTTTTGCTCTTTGTCACATAAATAAAATCTTAAAAAAAAAAAAAAAAACTTGTATCTCAAATATATAAAGAACTTTTAAAATAAGGGGACAACCTAAACTTTAAAACAGATCAATATTTGAAAAAATTACCAAGTTATCGAATTATCAAAAAAATATACAAGTGGAAAATAGGCACATGAAAAGATGTTCAACATTATTAGTCTTTGGAAATTAAAATCACAATTGAATAATGCTATATACTGCTATATACCTTTTCTGGTAGCTAAAATTAGAATGAGTGACCATGCCAAGGGTTGGCAAGGATCTAGAGGAACTGAAATTCCCACATGCTGCTGAATGCAATGCAAAAAGACAGAAAAAATTTGAAAAACTGCTAAGAATTTAAACATATACTCCCCATGTAATCCAAACTTTCCACTCCTTAGTATTTATCTAAGAGAAATGAAAGCATTTATCCATGCAAAGACTTATTTATATTTCACAGCAAAGGAAACCATCAATCAGATGAAAAGGCAACCTATGGAATTGGAGAAAATATCTGCAGGTCATATCTGATAAGGGGCTAATATCCAAAATATGTAAAGAACTTACCAACTCCATAGCAAAAAACAATCCAATTTAAAGTGGGCAGAAGATCTGAATAGTCATTTTTCCAAAGAGGACCTACAAATGGACAACAACTACATGAAAAGATGCTCAACATCACTGTTCATCAGTGAAATACAAATCAAAACCCCAGGTATCACCTCATATCTGTGGTTGATGTTAGAATGATCTGAGAATGATGTAGAATGATTGATCAAAAAGATGAGAGAAGTTTTGGTGTGAATGTGGACAGAAAGGGTTAGAGTTAGGGTTATCTTGTATCTTGTTGGTAGAATGTAAACTGGTGCAGGCATGATGGAAAACAGTATGGAAGTTTCTCAAAAAATTCAAAATAAAACTATCATATGATCCAGCACTTCCACTTCTTATCTAAAGAAAACACTAACTGGAAAAGATATATGCACCCGCATGTTCACTGCAGCATATTTACAGTAGTAAGACATGGAAGTAACCTAAGTGTCCATTGATGGAAGAATGGATAAAGAAAATGTGGTATGTGTATATAATATATATATATATATATGAAAATTATTCACCTAAAAAAAGAATAAAATCTTGACATTTGCAACCACATGGATGGACTTTGAGGACATTATGCTAAGGGAAATAAGTCAGACAGAGAAAGACAAATATTTTTTATCTCATTTGTATACTCTGAAACCAAAAAGGCTGAACTCATAGATACAGAGAACAGATTGGTAGCTTCCAGAGACAAGGGGTGAGGAATGAGCAGAAAGGGTGATCAAAGGTGGTCAAAATGTACAAGCTTCCAGTTGTAAAAACAGTAAATCATGGGAATATAAGGTACAGCATGGTAACTATATTTAATAATATTGTATATTTGAAAGAGTAAATCTTAAAAGTTCTCATCACAAGAAAAGATAACTGCAGCTGTTGTGGTGATGAATTTTAGCTAGACTTATTTTACTTATTGTTGTTATTGTGATTATTTCACAATACATACAAATACTGAATCATTACAGTATACACCTGAAACTAATATGTCATATGTCAGTTATATCTCAATAGAAAAGACTTTTTTAAAAAGATTTTATTTTTTAATAAATTATTTATTTGACACAGAGAGAAACAGCGAGAGAGGGAACACAAACGGGGAGCAGGAGAGGGAGAAGCAGGCTTCCCTCGAGTGGGGAGCTGGACATGGGACTCAATTCCAGGACCCTGGGATCACGACCTGAGCCGAAGGCAGACTCCCAACGACTGAGCCACCCAGGTGCCCTAACAACTTCATTTGTAATGGCCCAAAACTGTAAACAACCCAGATGTCCATCAGCAGATGAATGAATAAATAATTTTGTTTATTGTATCCATACAAAGGAATACTTCTCTGGAATAAAAAGAAATGAACTATTGCTATATGCAACAACATGGATGAATCTCAAAATACTTTATTTCCAGTGAGAAAAACACAGATTAAAAACAAGTACATATTTTATGATTCTGTTTATATAAAAGTCTAGAGGGGCGCCTGGGTGACTCAGTGGGTTAAGCCTCTGCCTTCGGCTCAGGTCATGATCTCAGGGTCCTGGGATCGAGTCCCGCATCAGGCTCTCTGCTTGGCAGGGAGCCTGCTTCCTCCTCTCTCTCTCTCTGCCTGCCTCTCTGCCTGCTTGGTCTCTCTCTGTAAAATGGATAAATAAAATCTTTAAAAAAAAAAAAAAGTCTAGAAACTGCAAACTAACTCATAGTGATAGAAAGCAGATAAGTAGTTACCAGGGGATGAAGGCATAGAGAGGGAGGGAGGGTGGGATTAAAAAGGTGCGTGAGGAAATTTTGGAGCGTCATTTATATGCTCATTACCTTGGTTGTGGTAATGGTTTCATATGTGTATGCACATACCAAAAAATGTACAAAATGCATGTGTACATTTTAAATATGTATAGTTAACTTGTATTTCAACTATAATGAAGCTGTTAAAAATATCACAAAGCTATAGTGATTTTCTTTTTAAGTGTAGTATTGGTCAAAAAAACTGAAAAATAGTAGCAGTTGACCATTCTATACATTCTTAATATTTCTTTCAATAATTATATGTGTCTGTAAATACTTATTTTCACCCTTTCTCTTGAATAATAGTTTAGTTAGGTACAGAATTCTATGTTGGCTTTTTTTGCCCTTAACACTTCATAGATACTGTTGCATTATCTTTTAATCTTGGTTTACTGCTGAGATGTTTATCAGCAGTTTAATTCCAGTCCCTTTTACCTTATTTGCCCTTTCTTTATGATTGCTTTTAAGATTTTTGTGTTTTCCTCAGTATTCTAGGCAGCGATTTTATTTTTGTTTATCCTACTCAAACTTGGTGTATTTCATTTTTCTTTTTTTTTTTAAAGACTTATTTATTTATTTATTTGACAGAGAGACAGAGAGAGATCACAAGTAGGCAGAGAGATTGGGGGAAGCAGGCTCCCTGCTGAGAAGAGAGCCTGATGTGGGGCTCGATCCCAGAACCCTGGGAAAGGCAGAGGCTTATCCCACTGAGCCACCCAGACGCCCTGGTTTATTTCATTTTTCTGAGGAGTCACACTATGCTTCAATTTTGGAAATTTCTCATCCACCATATTTTCAGTATCTCACAAACATTCTCTACAGTTTTTTCCTAGTAGAGCTTCTCTTAGGCATCTTTCATTGTGCTTCATTCTGATACTTTGCTCAATTTTACTGGTTTAGTATCTGGTCTAATTCATTACTACTTTCTTCGTTTGTGTCTGGTCATTTTATTCACACCATGCATTTCTCTTGTAATTTCATTGACTTTATTTTTCATTTCTAGTCATTTTTTAAAATCAAATACACTGTTCCTTTTGCAGAGTGATTTGATCTCTAATCATACTTTATATGCTTCATAATTTAAAGATACTAATTTTAGGGGTGCCTGGGTGCCTCAGTCATCTAAGCGTCTGACTCTTGATTTCGATTCAAGTTATGAAATCTAGTCCCATGTTGGGTTATATGCCGGGTGCAGAGCCTGCCCCTCCCCCCATCCTACTCACATGTACTCTGTCTCTAAAACAAAATACTAATTTTATAGTCTCTCTCAGAATATTCTATTTTATCAACTGTCTAGATTTTCAATACTCCCTTGTTCGTGACAGTCTTTACTCATGTGTCTTTTAATTTTTTGATATGTGTATATCTTGAATGGCAGTTGTTATTTTTCTGAAGATCTAATGTGGAATTGCAGATCATGGGAGTGTCCGTCCAAAAACAGTTTATGCATGCCTTTGCCAGGCATGCCAAGAGTACCTTGGAGACGTCCATACCACTCAGGTAATTTAAAAATTGATACTGAATCACTGATTGGTGTAGAGATTTTCTTCTGTTACCAGTGTTTTTTTTTCCTCCACTCAGAGTCCCTGGATCTTTTATCTCTCTCTGGCCTTATAAAAAGTTTTTCAGTCCCATTTCATGGCACTTGCAGCTCTTTGAAGGGGACCTGCTTTGTATAGAGATCTCATTTCTATTCCATGCTACACTCAACTCCAGTGGCTCATCACCTGTTGATATGCGGGAACTAAAATCTAAGCCCTTAGCTATTAAGGTCCAGATCCAGGTCCCCTTAGAGCCTCCTGGGTTACCCCAGTGTCAGTTTACAATTACAGTCTGCTTGGTTTTCAGTTATCTTTCTAGCAAATATGAATTTTCTTTCTTTTCTCGTGACCTCAGCCATGTATATGAGCCAGAATGCAAAGAAATACTTAGACTAATGTAATGTTAAAAGGACACAGAGGCCAGATTGAAAGAACTCTTTGGTCAAATTTGGGACATTGTATGGATCAAAAATAATAAATAGACTCTCATGGACTAATAATATTAAAAAATAAAATTCCCATGAGTTCATAAAGACACTCAAGGAGAGAAAGAAAAAAGCAAGGGTTTTTTGTTTGTTTGTTTGTTTGCAGATTTTGAAGTTTTCTTTAGCTTTGAAATTTTTCAAAATAAAAGTTGGAGGAAATTAAAAATTGAATCTCATTCAGCATTTTGTTGAGGGAATGGTTCTACATTAGCTTAGTTCACATGTTGCCAAATTCAGAATTCCAGATACTGTTTCTTTTAGAAACAAACAAGTTTCTAAAATGTCTTTCTGACAATTCATTGTTAATATCTCAAGGCTTCTGAGTATAAGAAATCTTATTCAGGGGTGCCTGGGTGGCTCAGTCGGCCCAGGGTCCTTGGATCAAGCCCTGTGTCCCAGGTCCCTGCTCAGTGGGGAGTCCTCTTCCCCCTCTCTCTCTACCACTGCCCCCCCCATGCTCTTCACTCTGTCAAATAAATGAACAAAATCTTTAAATATATAATAAAATTTTTTTTAATTTTAAAAAGAAATCTTATTTAATGAAATGTGATTCAGGCCTTCAGTTTAGGAGGTTTTTTCCCTGCTATAATCTTTCCAAATTTCAACTGAATACAATCCATTAATCCAACCAACATTAACTGAATTGCTCAGGGGCAGTCTGAAAGGTAGGTGGTAGAGATTCAAAGACAAGACAATCTAGAAGAGAAAACCAGCAAAGACAGAGGCAGTTGTAGTATAATTACTGCTATAGAGGGATTAAACAAAATTTTAAGAATATAAAGGTAATTTATTAGAAAGTAGTTGATAAAATACAATAAATATACAAGATGATGTAATTTTGATCTCCTAAAGAAGTAAACAGTTATAAAATAACTCACAAAACCAGATCAAAACTCTGGTTTTGATCCCAAAACCAGACAAAGATCCCATCAAAAAAGAGAATTACAAACCAACATCCTTGATGAACATAGATGCGAAAATTCTCACCAAAATACTAGCCAATAGGATCCAACAGTACATTAAAAGGATTATTCGCCACGACCAAGTGGATTTTATTCTAGGGCTGCAAGGTTGGTTCAACATCCACAAATCAATCAATGTGATACAATACATTAATAAAAGTATCATCAAAGTATCAGTATCATCAAAGCCATCTATGAAAAACCCACCGTGAATATCATTCTCAGTGGAGAAAAACTGAGAGCTTTTCCACTAAGGTCAGGAACACAGCAAGGATGTCCATTATCACCACTGCTATTCAACATGGTACTAGAAGTCCTAGCCTTAGCAATCAAACAACAAAAAGAAATTAAAGGCATCCAAATCAGCAAAGAAGAAGTCAAACTATCACTCTTTGCAGATGATATGATACTACATGTGGAAAACCCAAAAGACTCCACTCCAAATCTGCTAGAACTTGTACAGGAGTTCAATAAAGTGTCAGGTTATAAAATTAATGCACAGAAATCAGTTGCATTTCTTTACACCAACAACAGGACAGAAGAAAGAGAAATTAAGGAATCAATCCTATTTACAATTACACCCAAAACCATAAGATACCTAGCAATAAACCTAACCAAAGAGGCAAAGAATCTATACTCAGAAAACTATAAAGTACTCATGAAAGAAATTGAGGAAGACACAACGAAATGGAAAAATGTTCCATGCTCATGGATTGGAAGAACAAATATTGTGAAAATATCTATGCTACCTAAAGCAATCTACATGTTTAATGCAATCCTTATCAAAATCCCATCCACTTTTTTTTCAAAGAAATGGAACAAATAATCCTAAAATTTATATGGAACCAGAAAAGACCTCAAATAGCCAGAGGAATATTGAAAAAGAAAGCCAAAGTTGGTGGCATCACAATTCCAGACTTCAAGCTCTATAACAAAGCTGTCATCATCAAGACAGTACGGTACTGGCACAAAAGCAGACATATAGATCAATGGAACAGAATAGAGAGCCCAGAAATAGACCCTCAACTCTATGGTCAACTAATCTTCGACAAAGCAGGAAAGAATGCCCAATGGAAAAAAGACAGCCTCTTCAACAAATGGTGTTGGGAAAATTGGACAGCCACATGCAGAAAAATGAAACTGGACCATTTCCTTACACCACACATGAAAATAGACTCAAAATGGATGAAGGACCTCAATGTGAGAAAGGAATCCATCAAAATCCTTGAGGAGAACACAGGCAGCAACCTCTTCGACCTCAGCTGCAGCAACTTCTTCCTAGGAACATCGCCACAGGCAAGGGAAGCAAGGGCAAAAATGAACTATTGGGATTTCATCAAGATCTAAAGCTTTTGCACAGCAAAGGAAACAGTTAACAAAACCAAAAGACAACTGACAGAATAGGAGAAGATATTTGCAAACAACATATCAGATAAAGGGCTAGTATCCAAAATCTATAAAGAACTTATCAAACTCAACACCCAAAGAACAAATAATCCAATCAAGAAATGGGCAGAGAACATGAACAGACATTTCTGCAAAGACATCCAGATTGCCAACAGACACATGAAAAAGTGCTCCACATCACTCGGCATCAGGGAAATACCAATCAAAATCACAATGAGATACCACCTCACACCAGTCAGAATGGCTAAAATTAACAAGTCAGGAAAGGACAGATGCTGGCGACGATGCGGAGAAAGGGAAACCCTCCTACGCTGTTGGTGGGAATGGAAGTTGGTGCAGCCACTCTGGAAAACAGCATGGAGGTTCCTCAAAAAGTTGAAAATAGAGCTAACCTATGACCCAGCAATTGCACTACTGGGTCTTTACCCTAAAGATACAAATGTAGTGATCTGAAGGGGCATGTGCACCTGAATGTTTATAACAGCAATGTCCACAATAGCCAAACTATGGAAAGAACCTAGATGTCCATCAACAGATGAATGGATAAAGAAGAGGTGGTATATATATACAACAAAATACTATGCAGCCATCAAAAAAATGAAATCTTGCCATTTGCGACAACGTGGATGGAACTAGAGGGTATTATGCTTAGCGAAATAAGTCAATCAGAGAAAGACAATTATCATATGATCTCCCTGATATGAGGAAGTTGAGAGGCAACATGGGGGGCTTGGAGGGTAGGAAAAGAATAAATGAAACAAGATGGGATCAGGAGGGAGACAAACCATAAGAGACTCTTAATCTCACCAAACAAACAGGGTTGCTGGGGGTGGGGAGGGGGGGTAGGGAGAGGGTGGTGGGGTTATGGACATTGCGGAAGGTGAGTGTTGTGAAGTGTGTAAACCTGGTGATTCACAGACCTGTATCCCTGGGGCTAAAAATACATTATATGTTAATAAAAAAAATTAAAAATTAGGGGCACCTGGGTGGCTCAGTGGGTTAATTCCTCTGCCTTCTGCTCAGGTCATGATCTCAGGGTCCTGGGATCGAGCCCACATAGGGCTCTCTGCTCTGCCGGGAGCCTGCTTCCCTTCCTCTCTCTCTGCCTGCCTCTTTGCCTGCTTGTGATCTCTGTCAAATAAATAAAATCTTTTTAAAAAAGTTTTTTTAAAAAATAAAAATTATATTAAAATTTTTTTCTTTTTTTTTTTAAGATTTTTATTTATTTGTTTGAGAGAGAGACAGTGAGAGAGAGCATGAGCGAGGAGAAGGTCAGAGGGAGAAGCAGACTCCCCATGGAGCTGGGAGCCTGACGTGGGACTCAGTCCCGGGACTCCGGGATCATGACCTGAGTCGAAGGCAGTCATCCAACCAACTGAGCCACCCAAGCGTCCCTATATTAAAAAATTTATAAAAAAACACAACAAACGCTATTTTAAAATATCAATTAGAATGAAAAAAATGGAGTTTTGTTTGTGAGACAGGAGAACTTTGGGGAATCTTAAGCTTTCTGATACTGCTTTTTGTAGCTTTTTTGCTCCTCTTATCTTTTATTCTGGTAACAGAGTGAAAGTTCTACTGTCTTGGATAAGATTTCCAGAGAAATAGACTTTGTGCATGCAGGAGATTTAAATTAAGGAGTGTGCTCAGGAATAACCCCTATGAGGGAGTAAGGAAGGTTAGGCAGAGGGAGTTTTTGAACTGCCACATAGCTGCAAAGGAAGCCTGGAAATGAAATGGCCTTCAGAATCGTGCTGAGCTGAGACAAGGGGACCGGATTGTTGTTTCCTGGCATCAGCAATCATGGAGGACAGGCAGACCCCAGGGAAGAGGCATAGTCTTACTGAGGTAATTCCCTTTAGTGGTACAACTAGAAAAGGCAATAGTTGTGAACCTTCAGCAGCCAACACTTCCAGGAGCTAGGGATATGAATGCCTCCTTCTGAAGGGGACCTCTGAGCAATGCACAGAATCTGCTATACCAAATAAGGCCTTTCCATAATTAGTTCAAACTGTTTGAGCAGGAAAAGCACAATTCTAAAGCCGAGCGTTTTCCTTTCTGGGAATTAAGTACCCCAGAGAGAGTTTGTCACATATTCAGACCAAAAGAAGAGAGCAAACCCATTAGAAAAAACTAATTACAAGCTGAGATTCAAGGCGAATTCATTCATAGAGTCACTGATTCATTCATCCAATAAATGTCTATATAGCTTCACCTGGACAAAAAAACTTGGCAAAAAGGGAGGAGACTGGGTTCTGGTTACAGTTCTGTCACTGAAAATGAGGTCTTTAAGAAAATCCTTTATCATCCCTGGACTTGTGTTTCTTTTCCTATACCATGAAAAGTGTAGCCTAGATGATGTATTAGAAATATTTCAGTTGTGACTAACGGAAACCCTCTTTACCTAGTTTGAGAGAGAGAAAGAGGAGGGGATTGGTGTAAAGAATAAATGTCCATCTCACAGAAGCTGTGCTGAAGCTGAGCTTCAGTAACAGCCTGGAGTGCTATAGGCTATCCAGGGACACCCTTCACCCCAACCTCTGCACTTGATCCGGTCTTCCCTAGTAACGCAGTGGGGCTCACTCTGATTTCTAGTTCACGTGAGGAAAATAACACAAACAGCCACTCTTGAGTTTTCATTTCCTATATTCAAGACAGCAGCCACACCCAGGCTAAAATCCCTTGGTCTCAGTTCCAGATTGTCTGAGAACAGTGCTTGTTTGTCATATACGTATGAAGGAAAGAACCTCTGATTGAAACAACTGCATCTAGGTGAGGAACCTAGTGAGGAGAGAAGTTTCCAGAAAACTTTAAAGATAATGCTCTGTGGCAGCTAACTTGTCCACTGCTGTTATGTCTAAAATCCTGTGATTTTATTAAGTAGATAGCTAAGTAAAATTTGATTCACTTTTCATTGATTCTTATATGATGCTTTAAACTATCATTTAAAAATAATGGTTAATTAAAATACACAAATTGTGAATGGAAATTTGACAAACAAGGGAGGTTGAAGCTTAAATCCCTCAGCAAAATGCATTGACAGCTTTACTTTTCTATTTAGACCCATACAAAACTGACAATGTTAATTAATCTGGTAATAAATTATCAGGAAGTACAAAAAGACCATTTTCACAAGGGAAAAATGTAAATGTTTAAACCACTTGGACTAAAGATGTTTTTTTCTTGATTTGTGATTGGCGTGTGGCTTACACCAATTTTGATATTCACTTACAATGAAGTTTAATTTCTATAACCAGGAGTGTAGGAGTTTCAGAAGTGAGTTGACAGAAACAGACTATAGACACAGGGTGAGGATACTACTGTCTAATTTAGGTAAGTGACACAGTTCATTTGCACTAAAACAGGGATCACAGCAGTGTTTCCAATAGTAGGTGCAAACCTCCCTGATTTTCAGGTCCCCACAGAGATATCAAGCTGCCAGTGAAGTGACCTGACTTGGGAAGATGATCCAGTCAGGTCCTCAAGAATTCCATTCCCTCTCCTCTCAGCGAACTTTATACCACATAATCCTTCCTTCCAAACCATTCTGAAAATTCTCACCAAATGATTGCCTAGGGATTATTTACTGGAGAAATTGATATTGATTAACTCAGTCTTACCTTAAATACTCATGAAACAGCTAAGGTAGCTTAGACTGGATGAATCAATATCAACTCTTACGAACAATTCCTAAGCAGGATCAGACCATCTGTCTGCCAAATGCCTATTCCTATATATGGTTTTCACTGATACAAGAAATAGAGAAATACATAATTACTTTGTAAATTTTTGATGAAATTTTTGTAAAATTTTGCAGGAGTTGGCAAACCATGGCCGTCAGGCCAAATCCGCCCTGTACCTGGTTTTGTAAGTAAATTTATTGGAATACTACCATGCCCATTTATTTACGTGTTGTCTATACCTATTCCTTTTGCTATAGTAGCACACTGTCGAACACAGAGTAGTTAGGACAGAAATTATATGAAGCACAAAGCCTAAAATATTTACTATCTCATTCTTTTTTTTTTTAGGTGAGCTCTACACTCAACGGGCTAGAGCTCATGACCCCGAGATCAAGAGTTGATGCTGAACTGACTGAGCCAGCCAGGTACCCCTACTATCTCCTTCTTTACATAAAAAGTTTGCCAACTCTAGTCTAAGGATAAATTAATTTTCTTACATCTGTATTGGCAGTCTACAGCATTCCAAATTAGTCATATGATTATATACAGTTCTGCTTTTAAAGACCTATGTTTTCTGAATGTGCCTTTTCATACAGGCTTGTCTCAGAAGCATGATTTAGAAAATATGTCCTTTTCGGTAAATGGTAGTGGGTGAATAGAATATTAATGTGAAAAAAAGATATTGGGCCATATCTCACACCACACTAAGAAATCCATTCTGAATATTGTGTAGATTTAAATATGAAAGAGAAAACAAAGCTTTTAGAGGAAAAATTGGAGAATATCTTTATGATTTGGGGGTAGGCAAAAATTTCTTGGACAAAAAATAATTAATCTTAAGGGAAAAAAATGATCATTTGGGCTACACTAAACTTAAGAACCTCTTTGCCAAAGACACATTAAGAACATGAATAGGCAGACTACAGAGTGGAAGAAGATATTTGCAATACATGTACCTGAAATATCCAAAAATATGTGAAGAATTTTTCCAAATCAGTATACAAAAGACTAACATTAGAAAAATGGGCCTAAGACTTGAGTAAACATCTCTAAAATGGGATTTTATTAGTCAATGAACTATATTTGGTATTTGACTATATTACTTATCATGGAAATGGAAAATATAAGTGGAAGGCAGTATCACTACATGCCTGCCAGAATGACTGCAATGTAAATGACAGAGATTTACAACAAGAGTTGACAAGGATGTGGAGCGTATGTTGCTGATAGGAATGCAAATTGGTCCAACTTTGGAATCCTGTTTGGCTGTATTTACTAAGTCTGGACATTTGCATATCCTGTGACCCAGCATTTGCCTTCTGAGTTACAGACCTATGTTTACCAAAGATACACAAAATGGTCACTAATAGCCCAAACTGGAAACAGACTATTAGGGTATTACTGATGCTCTGTATTTTGATTGAAGTGGGAATTACACATTGGTCACTACGTATATTATGCTAACAGTGAAGCTTTTGATTTGAAAAGAAAGTTCAGGGGGCGCTGGGTGTCTCAGTTGTTAAGTGTCTGCCTTCGGCTCAGGTCATGATCCCGACGTCTTGGGATTGAGCCCCATATCGGGCTCCCTGCTCAGCGGGAAACCTGCTTCTCCCTCTCCAGCTCCCCCATGCTTGTGTTCCCTCTCTCACTATCCCTCTCTGTCATAAATACATAAAATCTTAAAAAAAAAAAAAGAAGAAGAAGAAGAAAGAAAGTTAAAAAAAAAAGTACAGTTTACATTAGATTGTTAGTGCCTGTCTGTGATCTTAGCATAGTGACTTGAACACAACACATATTTGAAAAACAAAAAACGCTTTTGTTACTTATAATTGTGTAAATTAAACCAGTAAGTGAAGTTCACAACTCTTATATTTTAAGATTCAAAAATTATCAGTTACCATTTAATAACATCTGGCACTAGGAAGCTCCCTCATAGCAGCTGATATATAAGCCCACATTTGTTGCTTATTGTGAATATACCTCGATTCTGACTATTTACACTAAAAATAATACGCTGGCCATTTTTTCCAGGAACTGTAGAACTTTATTACTTCCCTCCACAATACTGAACAAGTAAGACTAAAAATACAGTTCATTAAGATCGGTCATTAACTTTTGTACTTGGAACCTGGGCTGCTTAATCATCATTTGCTGAAACATCATGTGGCTTTGATACACAATGCAGGAGAAAAAAGTTGTGGGTTGCCACAGTAACTGTAATGTAGGTATCTATTGGAATAAGGTTTTGATTATATCTGCTTATGATCACTCTAATTCCTCTATATTTTATATCTGTATGGCTGAGTAATGGTTGATACAGGAAATAGAAGTATTGAATTTTCTTAAGTGTAAACTGTCAGCACATAATGTTCTGCTCGTACACCTGCATTTAATTATGTCATTTGTTTTAGGAATAACCCTATTTTAAAAACACTTTTGACTTGTTTCTCAGAAAATATTTCCAAGCAGGCAGCACATAACACCCAATTCCATTTGCGACAGCACATTTAACTAATGTGCTTTTGTGGCACCTTGATAGAATATCCCATTATAGATGTAGAAAATGACGTAGGATGACAGAAGGTAATAAATTATTTAAGATCACAAAGCAAATCAGGGCAGAACTATTACTGGAATTTTGCTCAGGATGAGCCATTTGTCAAGTGATATTTTTGTGAAGCATGTGCTATGGCCTAATTACTAGGGCACAGTTCTACATTATCAGTGCCTGTGTATATTTGACTCTAATCTCCCAAGCAATACACTTGTTTGTGTGTCTCCAAGGCCAAAATATTTCCAAGAGTACCTCACCTGAGACTGAATGTCTGTTCATTCATTCTATCACCCCACCTATTAGTTAGGGTTTTCCAGAGAAACAGAACCAATATATGTAAATACTTATATTTATGATAGGAATTGTTTCACACTGTCATGGAGGCCAGCCACCATCTTCTATCTCCAAACTGGAGAATCAGGAAGGCCACAGGTATAATTCAGCCCAATCCAAAGACCTGGGAAGATGGGTGGGGGTTGGGGAGCCCAGTGGTGTCTGTCCTGATCTGAGTCTGAAAGCCCAAGGACCAGGAGTGCCAATGTCTGAGAACAGGTGAAGGTAGATGTCTCAACTCAAAAAGAAAGAATGAAATTTGCTCTTCCTCAACTGTTTTGTTCTCTTCAGGCCCTCAGTGGATTAGATGATGCCTAACCACATTGGTAAGGGAGATCTTTACTCAGTTTTTTGCTTAAATCCTAATCTTCCAGAGACCTCCTTACAGATATATCCAGAAATAATGTTTTACAAGCTGAGATTTACTAGTTTTCCAGAAATAATGTTTTACCAACATCCTTTAGCCCAGTGAAGGTGACACATAAAATTAACCATCACACCCAGCTCTAAATCAATATTTATTAACACCCTCCACTAAGCAAAGCATGGCACTAGATAGATAGTAGCCAAAATACCATAGAAGAAATTTGACTCCACCCTCAGAGTTTAAAATGTAATAGTATTCTCTTGTGTGAGCACACTATCATTGAGAAAAAAAAGAAGGTGGGCAGTAGGCGGGGTAGGGGGGGAGATAAAGCAAGCAACCCAAGAATATCCACTCTGGTTTTCCAGAGGATGGAATAGAGCTCTCATGGACTGCTTTTATTACAGGATGGAGAAGGTTTATGCCTAACAAGAATATCTTGAGGTTTCTTTGTTTTATTTTTCCTCCTTTACAATTTCTTAAGTAAAGAGAAAAATGGTTCTGCTAACTTATACAAATAAATTTTTCTTTCACAGTTTTTTTCTCTATTTGCAGCCTTCTTTTTTCATACTTCTTGTCAGCTCTTTTCCATAGGTGAATTGTGTAAATTTAATGTTTTATTAGTTGTTAAATATTGGTATTGAAAAGAACATGGCAAGTTATCAATTCATATGTATACATAAAGTCAGAAATCATTTAAATAACAACTCTACCTGAAGAACATTCACAATAAACATTGTGTAAAGTTATAATTTTAGTGATAAAGCAATTAGCAATAGGAATAATATGTCTCTCCCCAAACCTTTCAGACAACTCTGATTCATCATTACATAATGTTCACATGGATGAATGCTCCCAGAAATTGTTTGAATTCAAAAGAAAGAGTAGCTAAGTTTTTCTACCTTAATACCTCTGTGAAGACCAGAAAGTTCTGCTCAGTTTTCTTTTTTTAAATTCTCTTTTTTAAAAGATTTAATTTATTTATGAGAGAAAGAGTGGGAGGTGGGGAGGAAGAGAGGGAGAGGGACAAGCTGATTCATGCCAGTAGGGAGCCTGATAGGGCAGGGCTTGATCTCAGGACCCCAAGATCACTACCCAAGCCGAAACCAAGAGTCGAACGCTTAACCAACTGAGCCACCCAGGCACCCCTTATTTTTTTTTATTATTCTTTTTTTAAAAGATGTATCTATCCATTTTTTAGGAAGAGAGAGAGAGCACGTGTGAGTGGTGGGGATGGGCAGAGGGAGAGAGAGAATCTCAAGCCAACTAAACATGAAGCCTGACACAGGGCTCTATCCTAGGACCCTGAGATTATGAGCCCAGGGTCATATGAGATTATGTGTCTCAGTTTCCTCATCTGTAAAGGGAAAATAATAGTCCCTTCTTGAGACTAATTAATAAATTTTAACTACTTAGAACAGTGCCTAGCACATTGTAAATTCTTAATATGTCACTTATTATTTGCATTATTTGAGAATGACACTGAATCAAAAGAAACCAGAGCTATTGCTAAATGAAACCTAAAACAAAATGAATGAAGATGAAGAACCACACGTTACTGAACTTGCCTTTGCGTTTCTACTGTGTATCTATTGCAGATGAATCCCTTCCAATTCTATTTTAGCCTGAGATGACACACTGTCTGCTTCTTGTCCATTGGTTTTATCTCAGAAGGCTTCTTTAGCAGAGTGATATGTGGGCTGGCATGGACACAGGAGGACATGAATGTGGGACATAGCACCCTGAACTTTTCCATGCCATTCCCAGTGATTCCCTCAGAAAGACAGATACAGATGACAATATAATTTTTTGCCATTTATCACATCTTTTCTTCTTACTCTGCTTTCTGCCAAGCTTCCAGATTTGTCCAAGACTCAAGTGTCCAGACCTCTCCCCTCTAAAAGGTACCATAACTGCTGACTCATTTCTTACTAAGGTAATTAAATCATTGTCACCCCATCCATTGTTTTTAAAATAGCATATTATTTTCTCTCCTTCCTAGCACTATTTCTTAGCTAATTTACTTGACTCATTGTCACCCTATCCATTTACTTAAAATAGAAAGTTGTTTCTTTCTTCTTCCTTTCTAGCACTAAATGGAACGCAATTGACTGTAAAATGTGATTTTTTTTCTTTCTTCCTGATGTTTTAATCTAATCTGGAGCATCTTCAACTGAGAATTGAATGCCAGTGACCATCAGAAAGATGGTCCTTGGCCTTCTTTGACTTTCCCCAAATATGTCTGGAGCAAGGACTCCACTTTGGGATTGGACATGTGTCTGCAGGATGCGTACTGGCAGGAGGATGTCTGGGGACACAACTACCAACTTGGAAAGGTGACTTTCCATTAATCTGACAAACATTCTGCTTTCTTATGATTGATACTATTAATCGTATAAAAACATGCACTTTTCTACATAAAACAAAGACTCCCCTAAATAGCTTGTTACTGTAGATGAACTCATCGTGTTCTGTTTAAAGGAAGTCCTTCAACATATGCACTAGATCTTAACCCCTCTCACCCAGTAGTGGATATTGCTGCAGTTGTTCCTGCTCCTTGGCTCAGGTTAGCAATCCTTCCCTCTCCATGAAAACATTTCCATCAGCCTACAAACATGCCATTGTTTCTATCACCCTCAATAAAATGAGCAGAAGGCTTCTTTTGACCTACGTTCCCCTCCATATACTGCCCATTTTTACACTTTAATTTCCTTTTTTTTTTTAAAGATTTTATTTATTTATTTGACAGACAGAGATCACAAGTAGGCAGAGAGGCAGGAAGAGAGAAAGGAGGAAGCAGGCTCCCTGCCCAGCAGAGAACCCTATGCAGGGCTTGATCCCAGGACCCTGGGATCATGACCTGAGCCGAAGGCAGAGGCTTTAACCCACTGAGCCACCCAGGTGCCCCTACACTTCAATTTCTTAATGGCCAACTGTAAACTCTTTCTCCAATGTTTCCCTTCCCACACTCTTGAATATACTTCAGTGAGGCTTTTGCCTACACCACCAAATCTGTTTGTGGTAAGGCCATCCAGAGACCTCATTGGATCATTCCAATCATCAGTTCTCAGTCTTCATCTTACCCTACCAGCAGCGTTTATGACACTGATTGCTCCCTCCTCCTTGATGTACTTTCTTCACTGGACTTCCACGATCCCACACTCTTGGTTTTCCCCCTACTTCCCTAGCTGTTTCTTCTCAGCCTCTGGCTCCCCTGGTCTCTCCTCTCTCTAACCTCTTAGTGTTGAGGGCCTCAGGATCAGTCCTGGGCCCCCACTTCTTCTGTGTCCACATTCACTCCCTTAATGATCTCATCTGTTCTCTGGGCTATAAATGTCACCTCTAATCTGACAACTCCCAAAGGTATTCTTCGGCTTAGATCTTTTTCTTGGATTCCTGACTTACATATCCAACTGCCTATTCAGAATCTCCAGTTTGAATATCTAATCGGAATCTCAAACTTGATAGGTCTCAAACAGAGCTCCAGATCATACACTTCAAACCTGGCCCAGCTGCAGCCTTCTCCAGCCTGGCATCTTAGCATCCTGGACAACTCTGGCCTTCCACCTGCTGAGGTCAAAAATCTTAGTGTTAGCTCTTTGACTGTCAGGAATTCCTATTTGACTTTCACATCAGATATTACCAGAATCAAACTACTCACCACCTCCTTGGTTACTACCCTGATTAAGCCACCATCTTCTCTCACCTGAACTAACACAGAACTCTCTCTTCCTCTAACCTAAACCCCATGTTAGTAGGCAGAATGGGCTTTAAAAGCCTTCTCTTTTAAAGTTTACTTAAAAAAAAAAAAAAAAGATTGTATTTATTTGTCGAGGTGGGAGGCACACACAGAGGGAGTGGCAGGCAGAGAAAGAGGGAGAAGCAGGCTTCTCGCTGAGCAGGGAGCCTGATGTAGGTCTCCATCCCAGAACTCCCAGGATCTTGACCTGACCCAGAGGCAGACGCTTAACCGACTGAGCCACCCAGGTGTCCCCAGAATGAGCTTTAAAAAAGTAAGACAAACTATCATTTGCTCAAAATACTCCAGTAACTTCCCATTTTACTTGGAGCAAAAGCAAAACTCTTATAATAGGCTGAGGGTCCTACTTAATCTAGCATCCATCCCATTATCTGCCTGACTTTGTCACTTTCTACTCTCCCCTTTACTCACTGGCCTCTTTGCTGTTGCTCCATTACCCCAGGCACACTCTTCCTCCACAACCTTCCTGGTTGTGCCCTCTGCCTGAATATTCTTTTCCTTAGCTAAATCCCTCCCTTCCTCCATGTCCTCCCTCAGTGAGGGACCTTTCTCAATGAACCTTGCTCAAACCATCTGGTTTCCTACTACAGCTGTGCCCGTACCGTGCATGCATGCACACGCTCACACAGGTGGAACACGTATACCATGGCATTTCTGATTATCCTCTTCTACTCTTCCCTTTTTCTCTGTAATCATCACCTGCTAATAGATGATTTACTTATTATGTTTGTTATTTATTATCTCTATTCTCACTAAAAAGTTAACTGCTTGAGGGTAAAAATCCTTGTTTTATTCCACTGTCCTAGAAGCATCTGTACTATATACATATATGTGTATATATATATATTTGATGAATAGTTGATGTTACAGAAAAGTTATTTCTCTCTGATAAAACCAAATGAGAATCTTTAAATCCTGCAGTGGAATGAATGACTGTTCTCTGTATTTTAGTGTGGGGTGAGGCCCACAGCTACCACTGGATCTGTTCGTGTTCACTGATTAAGCCACAAGTTAATGCATCTTCTAGGACAAGTATTTGAACTGTGTTCATGATAGGAATCCAAACTGAGTGCAAAACTGGATAAAAGAAAAGTGGATTATGCAGCTCCCGGAAGAAGTATGGCACAATCTCAAGGAAGGAAGCCTTGCATGATAAACTAAACTAAGTAATAAGGCCTGCAATTTTAAGAGGATTTCTGGGGACAGCACCTCAGAGGCGACCTCCCCATAAGCTCTATCAGCATCCTAATCACCAGAGTGGAGGATGTGTAAGGGCAGGGAAGCGTGTGGATAATACTAAAGGCTCCTGAAACTTCCTAACACCTTAGACCCCAAGCAATCCTGATACAGGATTCTGTAGGAGGACAGAGAACAGGGAAGAGGAAACTGTTTGCCTACCCGTTTTAGAAACAAAGAGGAGCACTACCAGCTTGGGGCAGAGCTGCGGTCACAGTGAGTGTGCTGCCTGACCACACAGGATAACCGTGGTAGAAGCAGGAGCTAAAGCACAAGGTCCAACAGTGGAGCAAGGCAGAGCGGCACAGCACTGAGAAGTAGTATCCAGGTAGAGTGACGGCATCTGGGGCAGCCCCAGCTCATGCCAATAAGGGCATAGAGGGCAGCAGCAGCAGCATAAGCAGCAGCCTGAGAGAATGGGAATAGGAATCCAGGTGACAGGCATGATGGGCCTGGAGTGTAAAACAGTGGCTCCTGGGTGAACATTGGCTTGGTTGGAGCACAGAGTGGCAGTTTAGAATAGAGCTGTGGTGTCCCCTCTGCTAAGCGAAATAAGCCAGTCGGGGAAAGACAAATATCATATGATTTCACTCATATGTGGAATTTGAGAAACAAAATAAGTGAACAAAAGGGGAGGAGAAAAAGAAACAAACTAAAGAAACAGAGTCTTGACTATAGAGAACAAACAATTACCAGAGGGGAGGTGGGTAGGGGATGGGTGAGATAGGTGATGGGGGTTAAGAGTACACTTATCTTGATGAGCACTGAGTAATATATGGAATGGTTGAATCCCTATATTGTACACCCGAGACAAATACAGCACTGTATATTAACTGCACTGGAAGTAAATTTTTTAAAAATAATGATAATAAAGAAGATCCCTTTACAAGATGTGGTCTTATAAAGAAGTAGAACATTATAGGCATGAAATATAACTTCTCTGGTAACTCATGACTCAATGTCAGGTTGGGTACAGTTGTTTTATAAAACTAAATTAAGCATTAATTTATACAATTTAATCTTATTTTGGACTTTTATATTTCAATCTCCATTGGCAAGTTTTCTTGCTAAGTATAAAGTGAATGTATGGATGTATATATAGTAACTACATGAATGAATAGAATATTTGTTAGAGGTGCACTGCTAACTTCATGCTTAGTAACTGTATGAGACATGTCTTTCATTGTCTACCCAATCTACAGCACCATATAAAGAACCTGCCCCATAGACTATAAACAGAGAGCAGCCTTGGTCCCTGGTGGCTTTCTAGTTCCCATGAAATCCACTGGAATTTTAGCTTTGGTCTCTGGTTTCTGTGAGACTTACGCCCTTTATCTGAGTTACTCAAAGGCTCTATTCTCTATAATAAAAGACATTTAACTCTAAAAGCAATTAAGAATACCTCAGTTTTTCTGGAGTACAAACACAAGCAGCCTTGATTCTCACCTTTTTTCAAGGCATGCATTTCGTTATGGACTGAATGTGGAGTCCCCCCTACCCCCACCCCACCAATTCACATTGAGGCCTTAACCCCTGCAGTGGGACTGTATTTGGAAAGGGCACTCAAAGGAAGTAATTGAGATTGAATGAGGTCATAAGGACAGTGCCCTGATCCTTTAAGATCAGTTTCCCTTATGCAAAGACACAGAGCCCACTGAAAAATCCTTTAGATAGCATTTATAAGCGTGCAATTGATTTTGGTTTAATATAACACCAAGAAGTGTTGCCAAACATCCTATTTTTTGTATTGACAGTTCTCTTGCTTTCTTTTAATTCCTTATAATTCATTTCCTTTTAATTATCCTGTTGCTCGGACTAAGGCTTCTAGTACAATATTCCTTGGAAAGCAGTAAAGGCAGGCATCTTTGTCTTATTCTTGACTCCACAGGAAAGTCTTTTAATGTTTCACCACAATTAATGATGTTCATTGCAGTCTTTATGAGTTATTAACCAGTTTGAAAAACAAACCATTTTAGGAATGTCAGAGGGTAGTTAACACAGAGAACTACTTACAAAATTGATGAAAAGACCAAGGAGCAAAAAGGTCTTTTGAAAATGGCTCTCAGAGCCCAGGCATACTGTACTTCTGGGCAGCTGGGGCACAGCTGATGAAGCTGCTCCTGCTGCTAGGCCAGGAGCAGAAGGAAACAAATGGCTTCTTTCCCTCTGCCACCTTTCAAATCATCACCATTGTCTCCCCTTGGCAAAACTTATCTGAACCACAGCAAGGGAGCAGGAGAAATATAATTGTCAGTCTTCCAGCCCCATGTGATAGAAGAGAAAAAGCAAAGGCAGAAATCAAGCTGAGAGCTAAAAATCAAAAAGCTGCACAGTGAAGGAGGAAATTTTTTCATTTCATAGTCATCTAAGTGTTTTCCATATTTGCTTGTACCTAATGAGATGAAAATGGCCTTTCTTTTTAAATCTTTTAAGGAATACAATAAGGCAATTAGATTAAAGATTTTTTTCATTGTTGGGGCGCCTGGGTGGCTCAGTGGGTTAAAGCCTCTGCCTTCGGCTCAGGTCATGATCCCAGGTTCCTGGGACAGAGCCCCCCATCGGGCTCTCTGCTCAGCAGGGAGCCTGCTTCCTCCTCCTCTCTCTCTGCCTGCCTCTCCGCCTACTTGTGATATCTGTCTCTGTCAAATAAATAAATAAAATCTTAAAAAAAAAAAAAGATTTTTTCATTGTTGAATGTGCTTTGCATTTCTGCTCTAAAACCTGCTTGATCATGATGTATTTGTAAATATACGTATATACATATGTGTTTTCTGTATATGAAAGCGTATCTGCCAGATTTTATTTGCTAACATTTTTTCCACTTTTATTGTGATATAATTGACATAAATAACATAGTGTATTTGCTAACATATTTGGGGCTTTTCATCTGTGTTTATCACAAGACTGACCTTTCGTTTTCATTTCTCCATTCTGTTCTTGTGTAATATTGTATCAAAGTTATACCAGTGGTGCCTTTTTCCTCCTTTTGTATTCTCTGGAAATTAACTGTTATTTGAAGTTTTTTGTTTTCTTTAAGTCTCATATAAACTCTAAACCTAGTGCTTTAAATTAGGGTGTATTTCGATTCATGGTTTATGTTCATATTTTCTTTCTTTTCGAATCTGTTTTTGAAATTAATCTTTTTCTGGAAAATTATATTAAGGTTTTTAAATTTAATAGCATAAGGTTGTTGAGATACTTTATTATTATTTTTTAAAATCCCAACTCTCTCGAATAGCTTTTACTATAAAACATAGTGGTATAACATTTATGATTAATATGATTCTGTGGGTTGATGGGATAGTCTCTTCTGGTGTGAGCCAGTTTGGGGACAGAATGGTCTAACATGGCTTTCCTCACATCTCTGCTGGTTGGCAGACTGGACAATCTAGAAGGGCCTATTTGAAGTTTTCTTTTACTTGTAAGTTTAATCAGCTCCTATTCATTACAATTTCTGACATATTTGAATTATTCCTACATATTCCCTTTTGTGTTTTTCATTTGTTTCTTCCTTTTTGCCTTCTGCTAAAGTAATTAACTTTTCTTTACCCCTACTTTATTTCAGAATTTTACATCTTTTTATCTATTCTGTTAGTAGTTACTTGAATTTTTATCCTACATAGAGGTCTTTAAAATATCTCAAGTTTGGGGCGCCTGGGTGGCTCAGTCATTAAGCATCTGCCTTCAGCTCAGGTCATGATCTCAGGGTCCTGGGATCTAGACCCACATCAAGCCCTGCTTTGGGCTCCCTGTATATTGTATTAGGAAGCCTGCTTCTCCCTCTCCCACTCTCCCTGCTTGTGTGACCTCCCCCTGTTTGTGTTCTCTCCCCTCGCTGACTCTCTGCCAAATAAATAAATCTTTTTAAAAATTTTTCTAAAAATAAATAAATAAATAAATAATAAAATATCTCAAGTTTCAAACTATGTCTATCCTCTTTCTATTTCTCATCACTGTGTTCCTGCCTAATTTCCAGCATCTTCCATATTATTCTTCTCTTTTGGTTTGTTTTTTTAATATTTTATGTTTTGACTAAGCTGTACTTAGTAAAAAACAATTTTTTTTCAAAGCTACAAAAAGCTGTACAATGAAAGATTTTTTCCATCTTTGTGCCTTGCTTTCAAGGCCCCCACTGCAGAGGCAACCGTTAGTACCAGTTTCTTGTATATCCATCCAGAGGCAGAAGGATGCATATACAAGTATATAAGGTGTGTACTAAAGATTTTCTTTTCTCATGTAAATGTTGGTATATAACCCATACTGTTCTACATGTTGTTTTTTCATCCAAAAATATTTCTTCAAGATTATTTCATATCAGTACATATATAGAGCTTTCTTGTTACCAGTAATAATTTATGTATTTATAATATATAAACATATTTTATATTATACATATAAAAAGATAATAATATAGTGGCTTTATAATTCTTTTTATAATAGCCATTGCATCCACATACGATAATGTATTTAACAAAATACCTACTATGGATATTTGGGTTGTTTAATGTTTTTGCTACTAAAAACAATATTGGAGTGAACATATTTGTATAAACCTCATTTTGGATATAGGTATATGTATATCTGTAGTATAAATTCCTCAAAGGGCATGCATCACAGGGCATGTATGTTTTAACTGCAGCATATTATTCTCCAAATGAATTTCACTGCTTTCCTATAGCTGCCCCATTAAAACTTCCTGTTGTAAAAGTGTTGGTGAGCATGTTTGGAAAAGGATGTGGAGAAAAGGGAACCCTTGTGCAGTTGGTAGGAATGCAAATTGGTGCAGCTGCTATGGAAAGCAGTATGGAGGTTCCTCAAAAACTTAAAAATAGAACTATCATATGATCCAGCAATTCCACTTCTGGGTATTTGTCTGAAGAAAATGATAACACTAATTTGAAAAAATATGTACCCCATGTTTGTAGTGGCATTATTTATAAGGATATGGAAATAGATGGATAAATGGATGAATGGATAAAGAAGATCTGAGTATATATGTATGTACATAGATATGCTATTCAGCTATAAAAAAAAAAATTAAAGCCTGCCATTTGTGACAACATGGATGTACCTGGAGGGTGTTATGCTAAATGAAATAATTTATACAGAGAAACACATATACTGACTATATGATGTCACTTATATATGGAATCTAAAAAACGAAAAAATAAAATGAAACTCATAGGTAAAAATAATAGATTGGTGGTTTGGTTGCCAACAGGGAGGCCATTGGGGGTGGGCAAAATGGGTAAAAAGGGTCAAGAGGCACAAATTTCCAGTTATACAATAAATAAGACATAGGGATATAATATACACCATGGTGACTATAGTCAATGATATTACATGGCATATATGAAAGTAGGTAAGAGAATAAGTCTTAAAAGTTCTCATCACAAGCAAAGAAAATTTGTAATTTTGTATAGTGAGGGTCGGTATACAGTGTATACAGTGTATACAAATATCTCGTTGTATCATATACCTGAAACTGATATAATGTTATATATAGGCAACTGTTACTTCAGTTTTTAAAAAGTTTATTCAAAGAGATTATAACACTTACATACACCATTTAAATTGCAGTTTGGAAGGATATTTGGTACATTCCAATTAAAGGACTGAAAATTTAGAAAAAAAAACACAAAAACTGAATGTTTGTAAATACACAAAATTCACATGTTGAAACCCTAATCTCAGTGCAGTGGTATTTGGAGGTGGAGCCTTTGGGAGATGATTAGGTCATTGAAAGTGGAGCCCTCGTGAATGGGATTAATGCCCATAAAAGAAGAGGCAGAAGAGTTAGCTTGCTCTCTTTCTGCCACACAAGAATTTAGCCATCTGCAACCTGGAAGAGGACTCTCACTAGAACATGATCATCCTGGCACCCTGATCTCAGACATCCAGCTTCTGGAACTCTGAGGGAAAAAAAAAAATTTTTTTTCTTTTGTTTAAGGCACCGTCTACAGTATTTTGTTAAAGCATCTCAAGCTAAGATATTTACCATGTACAGTTCTCTCAAGTTCTTTCCACCTATGTTGACTGGATCCTGTTACTCAGGGCAACTTTGAAAACTACCTGTTGGAGAGGACTGAATTACCATCAACCTAGGTCCCTGAATAAGTTAGTTCAGGGATCAGACCTCTATCCCTACACCTTCCCTTCCCATCACCTGCTCCCACTACTAGGAAACCTTACACTGGACTATTTCATTTATAAGAAATTCACTTCTGTTATGTAAATGAAATTGTGAGGTTTACTTAAAAAACAGCATTTACCTATACATAATCACCTTCAGGTTCCATCAAAATATGTTTTTACCAGTAATATATATAGTTTAAAAAGTTGTCTCCATACCCTTGTTAATAGTGTGTTAGAGATTTGTGTTGCTTACAAAGCAGGTAGGTAAAGAATCCATCTTACTGGAGTCTTTTTTTTTTTTTTTTAAAGATTTTATTCATCCACTTGACAGACAGAGATCACAAGTAGGCAGAGAGGCAGAGAGAGAGGAGAAAGCAGGCTCCCCGCTGAGCAGAGAGCCGGATGCGGGGCTCGATCCCAGGACCCTGGGATCATGACCTGAGCCGAAAGCAGAGGCTTTAACCCACTGAGCCACCCAGGTGCCCCAACATCTTACTGGAGTCTTAAGTTGCATTTCTTTTACTGTGACTCAAGTCAAAAGTCTTTTTATATATTTTCATATGTTAAGAACCATTGGTATTTCCTTGTCTGTGAATTGTGAGTTCACATCCTATGCCCACTTCTCAAGACAATTGTTGGTTTTTCTTTTTTTGTTTATGATATGAATTTTAAGACTCTTTTCCCAGATTGACATTTATCTTTTAATGTTTTTATGGGATTTGGGGGGAGTTTTTTTGGGTTGTTCTGGTTTGGTTTGGTTTCTGTTTTGCTGTGCAGGAATTTTTGGTTTTGTATGTAATAAGTTTATCAATATTTTCTTTTACAGTTTCTGGGATGGATCACACTTAGAAAAGTCTTTCCTACTTCAAGATTTTTCATAAATATTCTTTTGTATTTTCTTATAGTATTTTTATAATTTTAATTTTTTTTTTTTAGATTTTTTATTTATTTGAGAGAGAGAGAGAGAGAGAGAGAGAGCATGAAAGGGGCAAGGGGCAGAGGGAGAAGCCAGCTCCCTGATGAGCAGAGGGCCTGATGTGGGACTTGATCCTGGGACTCCAGGATCATGACCTGAGCTGAAGGCAGTTGCTTAAACCAACTGAACCACCCAGGTGCCCTACAATTTTAATTTTTTTACATTTAAGTTTTTTATCCACTTAGATTTCATTTTGGTGTGAGGTTTTAGTTAAGTAGGGATTAAATTTATTTTTTCCCCTGAAATCTACCAGTTATTAACACACTATTTGCCTAATTCATATTTCCCAAGAGACTTGAAGTGCTACCTTTGTCATGTACAGATCTTCCTTGACTGATGATGGGATTATTTCGCAATATAAATATTTCCAAATAACCCCATCATAAGTTGAAAATTCTATAAACTGAAAATGCATGTAATCTGCCTAAAATACTAAGCATCATACCTTAGCCTAGCCTACCTTAAATGTGCTTAGAACACTTACATTAACCTCAACAGTTGGGCAAAATCATGTAGCATAAAGCTGGTTTTATAATAAAATGCCAAATGCTTCATAATTTATTGAATACTGTACTGAAAGTGAAAAATGGAATGCTTTAAGTGTATCGGTTGTTTTTTCTCATGATTGCCTGGCTGACTGGCCACTGCTCCACTGCTCCAGCATCACTGGAAAGTACCAGACTGCACATCACTATCCCGGGAAAAGATCAAAATGGAAAATTCAAAGTGCAATTTTCTGCTGAATCTGTAATATGCCTGTACCATCATCAAGTCAAAAAATTATAAGTTAAACCATTGTTAAGTTGGAATTCTAATACATGTTAAAACAATTTTCATGTTTTCTATCCTGTTCTACTGATTGTCTGTGTATTCAGATGCCAGACCACATTATTCTAATTATAATCTTGATTTTTTTAAAAATGTTTGGATGTCTTATACAGAGATTTCCCATTCATTAGTCTCCTATATCATAATTCTTCCCAAGTTTTCGGACTCATTTTTCCATGTAAATGTTATAATAAGCCTATCTAGTTCTCAAAAATCGGTAACCTATATTTGGAGGACAGAGAGGGAAATCACCTATTTTAAACACCAAATTAGTCATTTTCGCTGTTATTTTATTAGGTTAATATCTTCTAGTCATGTGATCACCATTGTTTCTTGGATCTCACTCTGCCTTAGTTCAGCTTTGTTTTCATTCAGAAGGTTCTTTTCCTGAAGGTTTGAGAGGCAGCCTGCCTTAATCGCTTTGTCTGAAATGTCTTTATTTCTCTTTTGCTTGTGAATGATAGTTTCACTGGATACAGAATTCTGTTCTGACAGTTCTTTTCCTTCAGCACTTTGGAAGTACTATTCTTTGCTTTCTGTTTTCTGTAGTTGCTATTGCTATAACTGTTAGCAATGAAATTGTTTTTCCCTGTGTCTTTCAGATTTTTCTTTCTGAAGTATTTTGAAGTATGCATCTTTTCTCGAGGTTGCCATGACAATTTCCTTTTAATCTATGCATTTTGTGGTATCACTGCACTGTGTCTGGATGTGGATTTATTTTTATTCATTATTCTCCAGTCTTTGTCCTCTCTCCTCTGATTTGGGAATTTATTAAATCATCATTTCTGGAAAATTCTTAGCCATTACATTTTCATATATAGCCTCTCCTATATTCTCTCTATTCACTCTAAAAATCTTTCAGGGGCACCTGGTTGGCTTGGTTGTGTCCAACTCTTGATTTCGGCTCAGGTCCCTATCTCAGGGTCATGATCTCAGGGTTGTGAGATTGAGCCCTACCTTTGGCTGGGCGTGGAGGCTGCTTAAGATTCTCCCTCTCTTGGGTTGCTGGAGGGGAGGGGGGTGAGAGGGATAGGGTGGCTGGGTGATGGACATTGGGGAGGGTATGTGCTATGGTGAGTGCCATAAATTGTATAAGACTGATGATTCATGGGGGCGCCTGGGTGGCTCAGTGGGTTAAAGCCTCTGCCTTTGGCTCGGGTCATGATCTCAGGGTTTTGGGATTGGGCCTTGAGTCGGGCTCTCTGCTTGGCAGGGAGGCTGCTTTCTCCTCTCTCTCTCTCTCTGCCTGCCTCTTTGCCTATTTGTGATCTCTGTCAAATAAATAAATACAATCTTTAAAAAAAAAAAGAAGAAGAAGAAGACAGATGATTCACAGACCTGTATGCCTGAAACAAATAATACATTATATGTTAATTAAAAAAAAAAGATTCTCGCTCTCCCTCTCCCCCTCCACCTTCTAAAAAAATTAATTAATTTTAAAAATCCACTCAGGGGGCTCCTGAGTGGATCAGTCATTAAGTGTTTGCCTTCGGCTCAAGTCGTGATCCCGGGGTCCTGGGATCGAGCCCCACATCAGGCTCCCTGCTCAGCAGGAAGCCTGCTTTTCCCTCTCCCACTCCCCCACTTGTATTCCCTCTCTTGTATGCCCTCTCTTGCTGTGTCTCCTCTGTCAAATAAATAAATACAATCTTAAAAAAATAAATAAAAATCCTTTCAGACTACATTGGGCATTTCATTCTACCTTTCATGTCTCTCTTTTTTAAATTTAATTTTATTTTGGGGCATCTGGGTGGCTCAGTTAGTTAGGGGACTGCCTTTGCCTTGGTCATGATCCTGGAGTCCTGGAATTGAGTCCCACCTCTGGCTCCCTGCCCAGCAGGGAGTCTGCTTCTCCTGTTCACCTCTCTCCTCTCATGGTCTCTCTCTCATTCTCTCTCTCTCTCTCAAATAAATAAATAAATAAATTTGTAAAAAAATATTTTATTTTTTGAGTAATCTTTACACGCAACGCGGGGTTCAAATTCACAGCCCTGAGATCGTGAGTCACACACACTACTGACTGAGCCAGCCAGGTGCCCCTATCCTTCATTCATCCTTCATTTCCTCATTCCTTCACTCATTCTTATTTTCCATCTTTTAAGATTTTTTTTTTTAATTTATTTGACAGAGAGATAGCACAAGTAGGCAGAGTGGTGGGCAGAGGCAGAGGGAGAGGGAGAAGCAAGCTTTCTGCCAGTAGAGAGCCTTATGAGGGGCTCCATCCCAGGACCCTGGAATCATGACTCGAGCTGAAGGCACAGGCTTAACCCACTAAGCCACCCTGGTGCCCCTATTTTCCATCTTACTATCATTTCATGATATGGTCTGAATAATTTTCTCTGCTCCATCATCCACTTTACTGTTTTTGTTTTTTTTTTAGTTGTGTATAATCTGTACTTCAATAAGTTCATTGAATTTTTCAATTCAAATCACTGTTTTTCATTTCTAGAAATCATATATATGTGTGTGTGTATTATGTGTATACATATGTATATATATATATATTTAAGGTTTTTTTTGTTTTGTTTAAGTAATATCCACACTCAATATGGGGCTTAAACTCACAACTTGGAGATTAAGAGTCGCACGCTCTACCTACTGATCCAGCCAGGTGCCCCCTGGAAATTATATATTTTTTAAATCAAAATTGTGCACTGTCTTTCATATGTATCACCCTGTAATTTTGCTTCCTGTCTTTCTTTAATCTTTTTTCTTTTAAAAATTCATTATTACTATTAATAACAATAATTTAAATTTTTAAAATTTTATCTTTTTAATAATTTGAAAAATAATTATTTTGCAGAAATGTTTTTCTGTAACTAAGTTGTTGAGTTTCCTCATCCTCCTGTTTATTGGGTTTTTGTGGACATAAAGTCAGATGTTTTGTGATTTTTTTTTTTAATATCTTGAGCGGGTTTGTCCTTTTTATTGTGAACCTTGAGTACAAAATTCATGTGACCACTGCTGAGGAAGCATCTCTATAGAGCAATTTTGGATTTGCTACTGCCTGGCACCTTAGGTGTTTTTCAATGGGGTCCAGCACCAGTTTTAATATTAATGTCTAGGCCAAGAGTTACCTCACCGTAGGGGTAGAATAAATTCAGATTCCACATCTGAGAGAGGCTTAACTTTACGTTTTGTTTCTCAGTGGGGGAGTGGGGATTTCTATTCCAGAGTCCTGTTCAGAGCAAACTTCCTTGATATTTCTCTGATTTGACAGAGTTTGTCTACCCAGAAGGGAAACCCCTCCACAGGTCATTTCTTTTTAGAGGAAGTATAACTTCTATATCTCTGCTTTGAAAGGACCAAAGCTCTAATTATTACACCCCAGTTTCCAGCTCTTAGGGTCAACATTTGTATCCAGTAATCTGCCTTAGTATCAGTTAATACATCCCCCACTGCAGAAATGAATTATCTTTCATTTCTGGCGCCTATGAATTTTTCTTTTCTTATAGGCTCAGTTACAAATTTTAAACTCTTCTCTATGTTTTATGCCACATTTTTCTGAATCTCGAAATTCATATATGGATTTATATTATGTTCTGCTTAGCTCAGAGTATAAACTACTTTTCCATTCTGTTCTTTCATAAACAGAACAGTATTAAGTTTCTCTACTTCTTACCTTTCTTCATATGTTTATTTTTGTCTGGTTAGCCCTCAAACTGTACATCTAATTTCTTTTCTTTCTTTTTTTTTTTTTTTTGGCTCTATTTATTAGAGCACAAGAGAGCAAGCACGAGCAGGAGTGGGGAGGGGCAGAGAGAGAGGGAGAAGCAGACTCCCCCATGAGCAGGGAGCTTGATGTGGGACTGGACCCTAGAGCCCTGGGATCATGATCTGATCATGATCATGACAGATGCTTAACCAACTGAGCCACCCTGGCGCCCCTCAGCATTCTTTAAATAGCCTCGTGAGTCTTGAGTCATGCTGTTTCTTGAACCCGCCCTGCCCACCTTCTCTGGAAATGATGCTTCATTAGTCTCATTAGTCTTCTCTCTTGCTGTTGTCTTCCTTTTTCCTTCTCAGGTTTTTTTCTTTGTCTTCAGACCTTCACAAAGCCTTACCCAACACCAGCAAAAGGATTATCCTTTTACTTTCTCTTTCATTTATGTGTCCTTCTATCTTTTCCTGTCTCTGACTCTGTTCTTCTTACTCTTCCTTCAATCTGAAATGAAGGCAGATGCATAACTGACAGAGCCATCCAGGTGCCCCTGTACATCTGATTGTATCTACTAACCACTTATTTTAGGACTTTGTAAGAGGTATCAAGAAAGTACATTTATATAATGAGGTGCAACCAAGCATAACGCTTAGCTTTCTCCCATGAACTCCAGGCAAATCTTATTCAGAACTTAAGCAAGATTCTGGATGCCTGGGTGGCTCAGTGGGTTAAAGCCTCTGCCTTTGGCTCAGGTCATGATCCTAGGGTCCTGGGACTGAGCCTCATATCTGGGTCCCTGCTTGGCGGGCAGCCTGCTTCTCCCTCTGCCACTCCCCTGCTTGTGTTCCCTCTCTCGCTGTGTCTCTCTCTGTCAAATAAATAAATAAAAATCTCTTTAAAAATATAGAGAGAGTAATCATCCCTGCATTGTTGGGTGCCTGGCTGTCTCAGTCGGTACAGCATGCAACTCTTGATCTTGGGGTCCTGAGTTCAAGCCCCATGTTGGGTGTAGAGATTACTTAAATAAATTAATTAATAAATGTTAAAAAATAAAAAAGGGAGTAAACTTTTTTTTTTAAAATCCCTGTATTATAAGGTCATTACAGGACAAAAATGATTTACACCCTTGTTTGCCTGCAATCTGAGGTTACACCTTCTGTTTTATAAAATTTTGAATAATAATTCTCTAGTTTTAATAAAATCATGATAAAAATGGCTGTTAATCCAAGTCTCCTTAAACATCAAAGGGCTTGGGGAAAATTTATCCTAAATTTAGTTCTGGAAAAATATATGCCCATATCAGTGATTTTGTGCACTTTTTAAAATATTATTTATTTTTTGTTTGTTGGTTTAAGTCAGCTCTATACTAAAACGGGCTTGAACTCACAATCCTGATGTCAAGAGTTGCTACTGACTGAGCCACAGGTCCCCCCTGTATGCATTCTTATGTCAGAAACTGAGTAATATATGCCATAATGTAATTTATTTTTGTTTTCATTGCCAGGGAAGATGAAATCGAAACCAGTGTTTGTTGACAATAAATAAATTTCTGGTGCATGCTAGATAATTTCTATCCCTGAATTTCCTTTATATCTTTTGTTTTTCTCAAGATTATAAAATTATTGCCTTATTTTTCATGATACTTCCTCTATAAGCTGTGATATTAATAATTCACTAACTACTGTCTTCTCATGTATTATTCTAAATGAACTTGTTTTTCCCTATTCTATACTTCAACTGTCAAATTATAAATTCTTGCCTTTTTATCCTATGCACTTTCTTTTCTCTCCTTATGTCATCACTGTTTCTTTAGTTTTTGTCATATGCCACACAGGATTTAAGATTGCTGAAATTACCTTAACTTGGTATGAACATCAACAATTTACATTGCACTTTCCTCAGAATTCATTTTAAGTCATTTTCTCTGATTTCAGGAAATGAATTGTCTTTACCCTTTGCAGGTTTAATCCTTTTGCCTATGTCCCTTGATCTATCTCTCAGACCATCATCCATCATTTACTTCTTTATCTTCAATCTCTTCATATCCATGAACATACTCCAAACTCTCATAATACCTGCATCTTCTTCAAGCATTTCCTCAAAAGTCACCTTCTCAGTGAAATCTATCTTGACCACCACCAATTTAAAATTTCAATCTCTCTGTTCCATATTTCTTTTACCCACTCTTTTCTCTTTAACATTCATCCTCAATGTGTACATACACAATCTTATTTTTTTTAATTTAAAAGATTTTATTTATTTATTTGACAGAGAGAGAGATCACAAGTAGGTAGAGAGGCAGGCAGAGAGAGGGGGGAAGCAGGCTCCCTGCCGAGCAGAGAGCCTGATGCGGGGCTCAATCCCAGGACCCTGAGATCATGACCTGAGCTGAAGGCAGAGGCTTAACCCACTTAGCCACCCAGACACCCCACAATCTTATTTTTTTAAGATTGTATTTATTTATTTGAGAGAGAGTGTTTGTATACAAGGGGGATGGGCAGAGGGAGAAATAGACTCCCCGCTGAGCAAGGAGCCCGATACAGAACTCTATCCCAGGACCCTGGGATTGTGACCTCAGAGGCAGACACTTAATTAACTGAGCCACCCAGGTGCCCCTACAATCTTATTTTTTCATCTCTCTGCTTGACATATAGTAGGCACTCAATAAACATTTCCTGGATGAATGAATAGTATTATTGCTTTTCATTTGCCCAACCTGATGAAAGCATGGTATCTTATTAGATATCTAAATTTTAATTTGCTTTGATACCCTACATTCCACAGATTCCACAACTACTCTTTCCTTGCTAGAATGTATTTACTTCATCTAAATTATTGTTTTCACAGTAAAACCTAAAGGATAGTGTTAGCTATGGGTAAATGCTCAGAAAACAGAAGTGAATTCTGGACTCTTTATTCCTTCTGCCTCAGTACTACCTTCTTCTAAGTGGTCATGGTTGTGGTAAACAAGTCTTTTCACTCTCTCACACTTCTGCTCGCTTAGTATAATTAGGGTTAAGTTATCCTCTGAAATCAATAGCTGAGAATTGTAAGAATTCATTTATATAACATTTCTAGAAAAAGTCTGTGTATATTTGTAAGAAGGTTATCAATATCTAAAGTTTTAGAATTAGTTTCTTGTGATCAGCTTTCTTTTCCTTTGAGTTTCATTGAAGTCCTAATGGAACAAATGGCTCTGTTTGTGCAAAAGAGTAATAGATGAGATCAGCAAGTGGAATCTGTCTCACACAGGCTAGTTTCATGGGTGTGCAAACTCTGCAGTCACACAGGCTCTCAGGTTCAGAAGGATGCTGAACTTGGTTTAATATTCTGCTGTTGCTGTCTTGATGTCTAACTTACTTACTTTACTTATTTTAAATTTTAATTTCAATATAGTTAACATACAATATAGAGATTCAACAATTCTGTATATTACTCAGTGCTCATCATGATAAATATACTCTCTCTCTCTCTTTTTTTTTTTTTTTAAAGATTTTATATATTTGACAGAGAGAGATTACAAGTAGACAGAGAGGCAGGCAGAGAGAGAGGGGAAATCAGGCTCCAATCATGACCTGAGCCGAAGGCAGAGGCTTAACCCACCGAGCCACCCAGGTGCCCTGATGATAAATATACTCTTTTATTTTTTTTTAAAGATTTTATTTATTTATTTGACAGAGAGAGATCACAAGTAGACAGAGAGGCAGGCAGAGAGAGAGAGGGAAGCAGGCTCCCCGCTGAGCAGAGAGCCCCATGTGGGGCTCGATCCCATGACCCTGAGATCATGACCTGAGCCGAAGGCAGCAGCTTAACCCACTGAGCCACCCAGGCGCCCCGATAAATATACTCTTAATCCCCATCAACTATTTCACCCATCCTTCCACTCACCTTCCCTCTGGCAACCATCAGTTTGTTCTCTAGAGTTAAGAGTGTGTTTTTTGTTTGTGTCTCCCTCTTTTTTTTAATTTTTTTTACCTTTCCTCATTTACTTTTTTCCTTAAATTCCACATGTGAGTGAGATCATATGGTACTTGCTTTTCTCTGGCTGACTTCTTTCACTTAAAATTATACTCTGACTCCATCCATGTTGTTGCAAATGGCAAGATTTTATTCTTTTTTATGGCTGAATAATATTCTAGTGTGTGTGTGTGTGTGTGTGTGTGTGTGTGTGTGTGTGTGTATCACATCTTCTTTATCCATTCATCTGTTGATGGACACTTGGTCCATTTCTGTAATATGTCTATTGTAGATAATGCTGCAGTAAACACAGAGGTACATGTATCTTTTCAAATCAGTTGTTTTTATATTCTTGGGGTTAATACCCAGTAGTGCAATTACTGGTTCATAGAGTAGTTCTGTTTTTACTTTTTTGAGGAACCTCATACTGTTTCCACAGTAGCTGTACTAGTTTGCATTCCCACGAACAGTATGCAGGGGTTCCTTTTTCTCCACATCTTTGCCTACACCTGTTGTTTCTTGTCTTTGTGATTTTAGCCATTCTGACGTGTGTGAGGTGATCTCATTGGAGTTTTTATTTGCATTTCCCTGATAAGTGATATTGAACATCTTTTCATGTGTCTGTTGGCCATCTATATGTCTTCTTTGGAGAAATGTCGTTCATGTCTCCTGTCCATTTTTAATTGGATTATTTATTTTTTGGTGTTGAGTTATATAAGTTCTTTATATATCTCGGATACTGTTTATTAGATATGTCATTTGCAAATATCTTCTCCCATTCCTTAGGTTGCCTTTTAGTTTTGTTGATTGTTTCCTTTGCTGTGTGGAAGCTTTTCCTTTTGATGAAATGCCAATAGTTTGCTCTTGCTTTTGTTTCCCTTGCCTTGGGAGATATACCTAGAAAAATATTGCTTTGACCAATGTCAGAGAAATTGCCATCTGTGCTCTCCTAAGATTTTTATGGTTTCAGGTCTCACATTCAGGTCCTTAATCTATTTTGAGTTTATTTTTGTGTATAGTGTAAGAAAATAGTCCAGTTTCATTCTTTTACACTTAGCTGTCCAGCTTTCCCAATGCCACTTGTTGAAGAGCTTTTTCTCACTGCATATATTTGCCTCCTTTGTTGAAGATTAATGGACCATATAACTGTGGGCTTATTTTATTCTTACTATTTTTAAATAAGTAGCTTCACATTTTCATTTTGTACAGGGCACATGAATTAGGTAACCAATCTTGATCTCAGTACTTCTTCATTTCTGAAGCAAAAATTCCTGGTGAAAATGAAGAGGTTCTGATGTCCAAAAAAGGTAAAGTTCCTTATAAGTCAGGTTTTCTAGGTTAGCCCATGAGGCTCATAATCTCACTCCATGAGAAAGAGGACTTTGATCTAGAACAGTTGCTCTGGATTGTCTGAGCCGGAGTTCTGCTGCCCAGGCTCATATCTGCGGCCCATACCTTTAAAAGAGCTACAGTTAGATCCCAACAACAACAATGGAAGCCAGAAAACAATGGACTTTTAGTTTCAATGTGCTGACTGAAAGGGCTGTCAAATTAAAATTCAGTAAACTCTCATTTGTTTTGAGTGGAGATCTTGAAGTTGAAAGCAAAAGAAGGGCAAAAGTTAAACCATACAAATACTAACCAAAAGAATGCTGATGTAGCTTTAACAGTATCGGAATTTAAAACAAAAAGTTACTATTAGAGAGAGAGAAATACTTAATAATAATAAAAGGCCCAGGAGCGTCTGGCTAGCTCAGTTGTTGAGGTGTGTGACTCTTGATCTCAAGGCTGTGAGTTCAGGCCTCATGTTGGGTATAGAGATTACTTAAAAATAAAGTCTTAAAATAAAGATAATAATAATAATAATAATAAAAGATCTAGATCCAATTCACTAGGAAGATATAAATTTCCAAATTTAGGGGTGCCTGGGTGACTCAGTGGGTTAAAGCCTCTGCCTTCGGCTTGGGTTATGATTCCAGGGTCCTGGGATCAAGCCCCGCATCGGGCTCTTTGCTCAGCAGGGAGTCTGCTTCCCCCCCCCCACCCCTGCCTGCCTCTCTGCCTACTTGTGATCTCTGTCTGTCAAATAAATAAATAAAATCTTTAAAAAAGTTAAATAAATTTTCAAATTTATATAAGCTAAATTGACATTAGACTAAATCAGAATTACAATTGGTGATATTAAACCACCTCTTTTGATATTGATAGAATAAATAAGATATAAAAAACAGGAAATGGAAAGCAAATTTAAGCAATATAATTTGGAAGCTTGACAGCATAATATAGAAAACACTGCCCTCACAACCGCAGAAAACATTCATTGCAAATGCACAAAGAACATTCTCTCTCTCTTTTTTAAACATTTATTTATTTATTAGGGGGGGGAATGAGGCAAGGGGCAGAGGGGAAAGAATCTCATGCAGACTCCCCACTGAGCTCAGAGCCTGCCATGGGCTGGATCTCAGGACCCTGAGATCATGGCCTGAGCTGAAACCAAGAGTCAGATGCTTAATGGACTGGGCACGCTGATGCCCCAGAACATTTTCAAAAATGGAAATTGGACTGGGCCTGGTGTCTTAAGTCCCAAGGGGGCAGAAGGCCAGGGTGTCTGCTAGCCACAGAGTAAGTGGAGTAGCCACAGATTTCTATGATCCTAGGAGCAAGAGGGGCTGCTGAGGAAGCTACTCTTAAGTCCCAAGGGGTTAGGTCACAGCAGCAAGATCCACTAGTCCTCAAAATGTGAAAGTAGGCAAGTCACTCTGAGAGGATAGATTTGCTGCAGAAAGGAGACTCTGGGTGGTTTTTCTACCAGAAAACAAGTGTACATGTGAAAGTGTATTTTTTTATGGCTGAAGCTGGTGATTCAGAATTACAGGGGAACCATAATAAGGGATGATGGGAGCTGTTCCTATGGTATACAGAAAAGATGTAGAAGAAAGCAAAGATATTAACTATGAATGGCTCAGAATTGCAGCCAGCCGGATGGGTTGATACAAATACCTGGAATAGATTTTGCTGCTTCTGTGGAGCAAAACCCCAGACAAGCAAATAGGCTGGTGAGTAAACACACAATGGAATAAGAAAATTAAGGGTACAGGAAAGAAAGGACGAGGTTCTGTTAGTCCCCTGCTCCTCTCCTCCCAAGGAGGAGACCCCAGATATTCTTGAACTTGCTGGGTGCCAGAGCTTACAGGTGGTTATTTCTGGTTTTTGTTTGTTTGTTTTCTAATGTATTTATTTTGGGTCTGTGCTGTGCTTATTGTCCTTTTTTCAGTCTCCATGATTGATACGGATGATACGGATGTCCTTGGTACAGAGTATCCTTGTTGGATTTATTCAATTTAAACTTTGTTAATGACTTCCATTACAATTGGCTAGATTCATAGTCAAGAACAGCCTGTTCTTGGTGGGACTATATGTTAAAACAATGTGTCATACCAAGAAGAAAAAAAAAATACTTAGTTTTCTCCTACATAATTTAACATACAGATTGTTACCACTGCTATCTCCTGTTCAACAGTCCTGAGATGGTAGAACTTAACTGTTTTCTGTGCTGAGCCAAGGCTTAAACAGGAAAGTGACTGTCATTATTTCCATCATGCAGTTGTTCCTAAATTCTTCAGCATAGTAGAATCTCCTGGAAGGATTTTTAAAAATCTCAATGTCAGATGAATTTTCTTATAGGTATTACTTGAGCCTCTCCTTCTTTTTCTTCCTGTGCCAACTTTTGTTAAAGATAACATTACTTTAGCATTAGAGTTTGTGACATTTATATATTTTTCTTCACACACCTTTATTTTGTTCTATTTTTTTAAAAGGTTTTATTTATTTGTTTGACAGAGAGAGTGAGATCACAAGTAGGCAGAGTAGTAGGCAGAGAGAGGGGGAAGCAGGTTCCCCACTGAGCAGAGAGCCCAATGCAGGGCTCAATCCCAGGACCCTGAGACCATGACCCGAGCCAAAGGTAGAGGCTTAACCCACTGAGCCACCCAGTCACCCCAATTTTGTTCTATTTTCACAGCTAAATGAATTTAATATTGCATACTTTGTCCTTTTGCCATAGTTTCTCCATTTATCTCTCAGTTGACTGAAAGTAAATCCTCAAGTAGTTTGTTGAAGAAGAACTCCCTGAATTCCTCCATATTCAAAATTGTACTTCTATTGCTTTTATACCTGAGGAGTAATTTACTAGGCATAAAATTCTTGAGTCACACTTTCTTTCCTTGAGGACTTTGAGTTCTTTGAGAACATTATTTTACTGATTTCTAAACAGGTGTATGAAGAAATCTAAAACACAGTCATTGTGACTTAATCTTTTACCTGGCACACCAGAGTTTTCTTTCTTTATCTTTGATGCTTAGTAACTTTTTTGCTAGGATATATCTCATGTTGGTTGGTTCATAGTAAAGTAAAAGATAAGTTACCCTTTATCTGGAGAAAAAGTTTTCTTGATTCGTGTCCTTAAATACTTAAGATGGTCCTTTTTCAGGGGGATTCATACCTTTGAGAAAACCAATTACATATATGTTGGATCTACTTTCTCATCTTCCTTTATGTGAGTAATAGTATCTATAGATAACCTAAAGCAAACATTATTCTAAGTGAGAAAATAGAAGTATTTCCTTTAAAATTAGGAATAAGAGAAAGATAATCTTTTCTATTAAATTGTACATTAGACATCCTAACCAGTGTAAAAACATAAGGTTTGGCAAGAAGGAAGTAAAATGGTCAATATTTGCAGGTGATGGGGTGCCTGGGTGGCTCAGTGGGTTAAAGCCTCTGTCTTCAGCTCAGGTCATGATCTCAGAGTCCTGGGACCAAGCCCCGCAGCAGGCTCTCTGCTCAGCCAGGAGCCTGCTTCCTCCTCTCTCTCTGCCTGCCTCTCTGCCTACTCTCTCTCTGTCAAATAAATAAAACCTTTAAATAAATAAATAAAGTGTTCTATTAAAAAAATATTTGCAGGTGATTCAATTTACATGGAAAACCCAAAATAATACACAAATTAATAAGATGTCAGATGTAAGACAAAAATTAGTCTCATTCCTATATACTAGCACCAAACTCCTAGAAAACATGAAAAAAAAAACACAACTATTTGTGGTAATAAAGAATATCAGGTACACCTGGGTACCTTATTCAGTTAAGCTCTGACTCTGAGGTTTGGCTCAGGTCATGATCCCCTAGGTTTTGAGATTGAGCCCTAGTAGGGTTCCCCACTCAGTGGGAAGTCTGCTGGACATTCTCTCCCTCTGCTCCTCCCCCATCTCACATGTACATGTATGTGTGTGTGCTCTCTCTCTCTCTCTCAAATAAATCTTAAGAAAAAAAAAAGAATATCAAGCCTGTAGGAATAAATCTAACAGAAAATATCCAAGACCTCTGTAGAGAAAAGTTCAAAACTTTGTTTAAAAAATACCTATCAGGGGGGCACCTGGGTGGCTCAGTGGGTTAAAGCCTCTGCCTTCGGCTCAGGTCATGATCTCAGGGTCCTGGGATCGAGCCCCACATCCGGCTCTCTGCTCAGTGGAGAGCCTGCTTCCTCCTCTCTTTCTCTCTCTCTCTGCCTGCCTCTCTGCCTACATGTGATCTCTGTCTGTCAAATAAATAAATAAAATCTTTAAAAATAAATAAATAAAAATAAATAAAAATAAAAATAAAAAATACCTATCAGGGGCACCTGGCTGGCTCAGTAGGTTAAGAGTCTGCCTTAGGTCATGACCCCAGGGTCAAAATTCTTAACAAATAGATGACTCATTTTAATACTTTATATATATTTCTCTTATTAACAATTTATTAGTTAATGGATTATGAAAGGAGAACTGAAATTATTTCTTGGTGGGCAAAAGAACATGTTGGGCAGGTCTTACTTGAAGCAAAAAGCTATAATAAGCTCCTTTAGTTCTTTTTATTTTTCTATACCAAGAAATCACTGTAGAGATCATTCTTTTTACTAAAATAGTTATTTCTTTTAAAAAATCTTTAATCTTTCCCCCCACCTTTTTTTTTTTTTTTTTTAAAGATTTTACTTATTTATTTGGCAGAGAGAGACACAACGAGAGAGGGAACAGAAGCAGAGGGAGTGGGAGAGTAAGAAGCTGGCTTCCCACCGAGCGGGGAGCCTAATGTGGGGCTTGATCCCAGGACCCTGGGATCATGACCTGAGCCAAAGGCAGATGCTTAACAACTGAGCCACCCAGCCACCGCCCATCTTTTTTCCCTTTAAGAAATTCCCATAAAGCTGTCAAATAGTCAAAATGTTAATATTCCCCCCCAAAAAAGTTAATTTCCTTTCTCTTTTAAGGCATCAGCCTCTTTTAAGAGATTTTTATAATTTTTCTCTTTGTATTTAACCCACTTTTTAGTAGAGCAGAATATGTAATTCTTCATTGTGAGAAAAGAGAAAAATTTAAAGAAATTGTCTTGAAGACAATACATGACTAGCAGAGTAACTCTTGTAATTGACAGTGCCCATTGAATCTCACATGTGAGCAATTACTGTTCACAAAGGGATAACTCTAGTTAATACAAAACTGTTCATAGTAATGGAAATAAACCAGGAAGAAGTCAACCTCCATAATACCAATGATTTATTAGAAGCACACAGATGTGCATAAAATAACTTTATAGGTACTGTAAATTATTTCCATTTCAAGTTGTCACATACTATCCTTTATGCACAAATGCTATATGGAGCTTATCATCCTTGAATTGAAGCAGGAATATTTTGAAGTTCAAAGGTTATATGTGATACTTTAATGATATGGCCATACACATAAATTTTATCCTTAAAGCAATACCATTCATGTGTTTTGTCTTTCTGCCCTAATTATTATCATATCCTATATAAAGCACTACTCCTTAGGATGACACACTGTCTTTCTGCAAATCCAGCATCATTTCCTCCGCATGCCCACAGGCACCCTTCTCAGACCCTGCATTCAATTCCTTAGATTTCTAAAGGCATCACACTCCCATCTCTCCCTGTTTTCATACATTCTTTTCTTCTGTGCCAAAACAAAACAAAACAAAACAAAAAAACAAGAAACAAAAACAAAACAAAACAAAAAAACTGATGCTTTCTTTCATTTTTGGATAATTCCTCTCAAGCATCTGCTTTTTTCAGAATCCTTTCTGGATCCCTCCAGGTGGGGCCAAATGTCCTCTACTAGAGCTATCTCTATGATAAAACTAACTCAACTGTGCCCAACTTCCTCTTCACACCAGAGTAATGCTGGAGCCGGAAGTTGTGGTAGCAGCTTCTTGATTCATTGACTTCCTGGTTAGAGCTAGAGACAGAGCAGGCGTGGGCCGGGTGTCCCTGTGGTTGCAGGGCCTGGGTCAGACATGAAGTTATGCATCGAGCCCCTTGATCTCACAGCCAGCCTGGCTTGAGAACAAGGTAAAACCAAGAGTTATATTGTGTATGGAGTGTCAGAAACAGAGAATAAGCAAGAAGTCATTTGTGAGTACAAGAGGTAGAACTTGGGAAGACTTCAGAAGTAGGGTGCAGTCAGACATGGTGTGAAGTACAAAGAGCTATTAGAATCCACAGCTGTGCTGTGCTGCTGGTTTTCCCTTGTCTTCCACTATTCTCCATCCCCATCCCAATAGCTTAAGTGCAGACTTCCATCACTCAATCTCCACTGCTTAGTATTGGACCTGCTGCACAGTCGGAGACAGCATGTATCTGTTGAATTACATCAAGTCCTACTAACCGTTCTTTAAAGACTGACATCTTTAAAATTTTTTTTTGAAAGATTTTATTTACTTATTTGACATACAGAGAGAGAAAGAGAGACAGAGAGAGCACGTGCACAAGCAGGGGGAGCAGTGGGCAGAGGGAAAGGGAGAAGCAGGCTCCCTGCTGAGCATGCAGCCTGATGTAGAACTTGACCCCAGGACCGTGGGATCATGACCTGAGCCAAAGGCAGACACTTAACCAAGTGAGCCACCCAGTGCTCCAAAGACCATTTTTTAAAACCTCTCAGGTAGGTTACTTATCAGTGAAACCTTTCCCTCATCCCCAGTGATTAGATTCTGTTCCTACACATACTCATGGTATGTTTTTTGGTATCAATCTCTTTCAGTGTTCCACCTTGTATTATTACATGTGTTACATGTGTTTGACTAGGTCTGGGTTTTCTTGTTTGTTTTTTGTTTCTTCTGAGTGTATCCACCCTAGCAGCAAAATTACTGTCTGAATTCCAGTAGAAGTATTGCAGATTTTTTCTGTGTCTTTAAGTGGCTGCTGTGTATGACTCCTATTTTCCACCATTTCCAATACACTTCAGTCCTCATTCTCAATAATGGAGATATTGAAAGAAATGGTAGAAAAAACAAGCTTATGTAGAATCCAAAAGTCTAGTCCAGTGTCTTCAAAGGAAAAGCAATATATATATATATATATATATATATATATATATATATAAAATCCTTGACTAAAGTTACTATAAAAAGCAACCTGTATTCTTTTGTGCAAGACAGGATTTTGTTTTAACCTAACTATCATGATTGCCTGGTCTTATTTTATGTTGGCTATGTAGTTCTGATTTGTAGTACTTTTGGAATTTGAAATTAGAAAGCCATGTACCAGTTATACCTTAATCCTCTGATTGAAGTATAGCTCACTATAACTAAGACTTGGTGGTTAAAAAAAGAAAAAAGAAAAGCCATTTGGGTTTGGTATGTGCCAGTGTGTGATGTATATGCATGTATGTTCTCATATATCTACAATTACCTATTTAGCACCTCTTCATGTTTATTTTAGAATTAACAAAGAATAAAGGAGAATATTTTGAAATATTTATTTAGAGATCTGGTATTCAGGTGCCCAGTACTGTAGTCACTAGCTATGTGTTGTTATTGAGCATTTGAAAGGTAGCTATATTGAATTGGGTTGTGCTGTAAGTATAAAAAATATAACAACTTGAAGGCTTAGTTTCAGAAGTAAGATACATCATTAATATAGTTTTATGTTGGTTGCACATTGAAATGACAGTATTTTTATGTATTTTATGTACATAATAGCATATTATTAAAATTAATTTTAAATGCTTATTTTTACTTTTTTTCATGTGGCTACTAGGAAGTTTAAAATTACATGTGCAACGTGCATTATATTTCTCTAAGATAGCATTACTCTGGTATATGCTATAGTTTAGTTACCTTTACTTTAAAAACATTGCAAGGAAGTTGTGAAAAATTTTCCACCCCAGTAGAGGAGACAAATTAATTGATAGTCTATTGTGCTGCAGGCCCTGATATTTTACATGAGCTATTTTGTTTAATTCTCCCCAAATCTTATTAGATAGGTGTTATTACTATTCTAAGACAGGTAGACTGGAGCTCAAAGAGTTTAAGAAAATTTCCTTAAGCCCTTGATCAAACAGCTACTGTCAATACAACTTACTCAAATCTAACCTGACTTTGGAGATCGTTCTCTTTCTACTAGAGAACACTCTCATCTGCCTTTCCTTTTCAGAGACTGGCACCATATGCTAACAGAAATTCTAATAACACCCACAGTTGTGAGGTCTTACCAGACCTTACCAGGACTTACCAGGTCTTTGAAGCCTGTTACTTCAAAATAAGGTCCTATTTCCTTTTTCACCCAAATGAAAATAACATTTAAGCCCCTCATATACTAAATATCAGGAATTCCAGTCTTTTCCTATGGTTCTCCTCCTCCATGTAGTCATAAATGACTGAGAATTGTTTACTAATGCCTGAGTATTGATCCATTGGTTTTATGAATAGACAATAGAGTGGAAATTCAGATACACTCTTGAGGCTGGAGGACCACCTCACAAACTGTCTAGAAGAGGGTTAATTCTGTGACAGTGGTTTTGTTTTCTAATGCTGTGTAACAAATTATGATTAGTGGCTTTAAACAACACCCGTTTATTAGCTCATATTATCTGTAGGTCAGAAGTCCCACATGTCATTGCTGAATTCTTGTTCATGGTTATCACGTGGCTGGAATCAAGGTGCCTGCAATTCTGAGCTCTCGTCTGGAGACTTTGGTCGGGGGGTGGGCATAAATCTGCTTCCAAGTACATTATTGTTGTTGGCAGTATTCATGCTCCTTGTGGGTAATAGGACTTAGGTCCTGTTTCCTTATGGCTGTCTACCAGGGGCCATTCCTTCTTTCTGGAGATGGAGTGTATTCCTTGACATGTGCCCCATACCCCGTCTTCCAGCCAGCAATGGCTCATCAAGTCTTTTTCATGTTTTGAGTTTCCTTGATTTCTCCTTCTGTCACTAGTGGTAGAAAACGCTCTACTTGAAATGTTCTTGTAGTGAGATGGGGTTCACCCTGATAATCTTCTTTTAAGGTCAACTATGAAACAAAACAAACATAATCATGGGACTATCTCATCCAAGTCACAGGTTCCAGGAATGACAGTACTGCATATTGGGGTAGTGGGTGGTACATTTTCATCAATCTGCCTACTATAGTCCTGGGGATTATATAAAGCATGTACACCACCACAGTGGTAATGACACAGAGACGACTATCAAAATTCTCCCCGCTACTTAGCTTTGCTAGTCACAGGGAGAAAAGCAAGAGCTGTCTTACTATCAGGTAGTAACGCCTGCCAGGGAAGGAATGGAGGATGGGACATGAAAGATCCTGGTGTGCTCCTTTCCCTTTCTTCCAGTTATACCCTCAAATCTTACTCATCATAAACTTTCCTTGTGAAAGCAACACAAAGGTTAAGGGCGTTAGGTGGAACTATAACATTTCTGTCCTATCTGGTTTAAGGGCAGCAATGTCCAGACATTTTGAGGTATGTTGGAGCTTCCACCTCTCCTCTTGCTAAAGCCCTAATAAACCGCAGAGGTGTGAGTCCTACTGGTGCCTTCTGAATGGTTTCCTAAGAGGTCACTGGGGCCCGTTCTCCTGGTCTCTGAGCTAAGGACTTTCCTCAAGGTGCAGGGAGTAGCACCCCCTTCCCAGCACAGTACAGACCTCAGACCCTCTTGGTTACCTGCCTTTTGGACTCTTTCCCCACTCTCGTATGCCAATCTGCCAATATTCAGCTCAAAATCCATTGTGGCTTTTGCTGTCCCTGGGAACTCGCCTTTAATTAAGTGCTAGTTGCTGAAGTTGTCTTTGCTAAACTTTGTGCTCTCTTAAGTGCCACATCCCCTTTCTTTTTATTGCTACTATTGTTTACTTGAGAGGTTTCTTTTAGCTGACTCCTTTTAATTGTTAACAAATGTGTCAACGAAATTTTTCTCACTATCACATGTGGAAAATCTGAGTTATGTGTCATATATAGCTGTTAACTGTAAGAAAAAAAAGGAAAAAAGAAAAAAATTGTTAGTCACTGGTAGTCTCTAACCTGACATAGCAGAATGCCTCTCAAAAGGCTCCTTTCTTCTCTAGTTGTCCCCAGGGGCATTTTTATTACAGTTCCTAACGCTTTTTGTTGTTGTTGTTGTTTTTATTTTTGTTTTGTTTTGTTTCATTTTTTGGTTTTTGGTTTTTGTTTCGAGCTGAGGGGCTATAATTGCGATTACATTTAACCCTTGAACATCATGAGTTTGAACTGTGTGGGTCAACTTACAGACATATTGTTTTTGATAAATATAGCATAGCACTATAAATGTATTTTTTTAAGGAACTTTTTTTCTTCCTTAGGGTTTTCTTAATAACATTTTTTTTCCCTCTAGCTTACTTTATGGTAAGAATACAAATACATATCACATAAAAACTGTCATATGGGGCACCCGGGTGGCTCAATTGGTTAAGCTTCTGACTTTTGATTTCAGCTCAGATCATGATCTTAGGGTTGTGAGGTGGAGCCCCACATCGGACTCCATGTTGGGCATGGAGAGTCCTTAGGATTCTGTCTCTCCCTCTCTGTCTGTCCCTCCCTTCCCAGCTCACACACTCTCTCTCAAAAAAAAAATATGTGTTAGTTGACTATCATTATGTTATGTTATGTTATGTTATGTTATGTTATGTTATAGGTAAGACTACTTGTCAACAGTAGGCTATTAGCTAATTTTGCAAGGAGTTAAAAGTTAAACATGGAAGGGCTAGGCCCCTCCCTAACCCTGCATTGTTCAGGGGTCAGCTGTACATTTGAGGCTATGTGTTGAAGCTGCAGGTCCCCAAACTACCTGTCCCTATCCTTGCCCCCTCTATCCATGCTTCTTTTAAGTTTATTACCTAAAATCATCTCCCATACCACCAGAAGTATGCAATAAACAGAAAACACTGATCTACTCCCTTTTTTCCAGAGACCCACCTCAAATTCCTTTCCCTCTAAGAGACCTTTGCTGACAATACAGACCTCAGTGATCCCCTCCATGGCATTCATAAGGCTACTATGTCTAATTATTCAAATGCTGCTGTGTGACATTTCAATAAGGACAAAGACCATGCTTTATACTAAGTTTTCCCACAGCACTTGGTATGCTACCTGGCAAACAGCAGGCATTCAATAAATATTTGTGGTTTGATGAACAGCAAGGGGCAGCTCTGGGTAAAAGTGTGGAGTGAAGTTTGACTTAGGTTTTTCTACCTTTGACTACCTCCATCACGGAAAGGGCCATGGATCATGATACTCCTCTGAACTGGTCATTTTCTCCTTTCTCAATCAGTTCCAGATGTCTCCCAATTTTTCTCAATCTCCCCAAATCACACTTCATGTGCTCTGTGTCTCCTTATCACGTTGACTACTAGCTAAGGTATTTGGTGTTTGCCACGAGATTTTGTTCTATTTAAAATTGTGTCACAAAAAATTTTTTTGTATCTTCTATCACATCCAAGACAGACATATGTATACTTAATAGATGCTCAATAGATATTTATCATACAAATAAATGAATCTGTGTTATATTGTTTGTGTCTTAAGGTTTTGCTGTTACATTTTTAGGAAAAAGTAAAAAAATCACCCAAGTAATTCATTTAACATTGGTCAAGGGAATTTACTAAGTTTGTTAACAAGTATATAAACATTTTATGGTTTTGATTCAGAATAATAAAAATAAGATCTTCTGTTTGCCTTTTTTTTTTTTTTTGGTTCTTCTTCGGCTCCTTCATTTGTCCACTTGGCCAATCTAAATGTTTCTTTTAAGGAGCAGTGTAAGTCTCTATAGCTTTACATAGAACTGATGGTTCCTTCTCTGTATTCTGAGCATGCCATACATACTTCTAGTTAGGGGTGACCACATAATTTATTGTCTAAACCTGGACATACTGAGAATGAAAGTACGCACAAAAAACTATTAAGCCAGGATAAGAGGTGTCCCTGACAAACCAGGAAGTATGCTTATACTACTTTGAAAATAGTTATTTGCTAACTATATGTCTCTTGTCATTCAACTGTAAAGCTATTCTAGGTCTAGGCCTTATTTCTCTTAGCTTCCTTCTTATCTAGAACTGTGCCTACCACTCATGGTGGTAGAAGAAATGTTAGTGTCTCTTTAAAAATGTTCATTTAATTGCATATTATACTATCTTGCTGTAGAACTCAAACCATCCCATTTGGGTCCTATTATGAGCCATTTTCTCAGTATAAAAATATAGGGCATTGAGCTTAATTGTATGCTTGTGTAATGATGGTAGCTAGCATTTACCAGCACTTAACATGTGCAAGGCCCAAGGCTAAGAATTTTGGTTGAGTTTGGATTTCTCACAATTCTTGGAGGTAAGTGTTGCTATGATCCCATTAAGCTAGAAGAAAAGACACATTTAGAAAGATTAAGAATCTTGTTCAGGGTCACCCAGCTAATTATGTAGCAGAGTTTGAACCTCAGACTCTGATGCCATACACCATCTCTCCTATGTGTAAGAAATAACTGGTACTAAATTTTTAAAGTAATTTTAAAAGATTAATACCATACTTCTAGAAAAAAATTCATATGCTTTTGCATGTTTACAGGAGAATGTGTTTAAGTAAAGATTGCAGAATAAGGTCAATGTGGCCACAATGTGAGGTCATGAGTAGTGATAGACAAACACATTCTTATCATTGTTCTTGGTGTTAACATCTCCATTTGTTATGAGACAAATATACCTTTAGTTTTGTTGAGATCATTTTCTTGTTTTCAAACTAGTAAGTGTGCAAAGCAGTTTGTAATACAAAAAACCTTTGTACTACAACAGTTGGGTGTACTTTTAGCAGTATTTTCAGTGCACATTATGTGAATAAATTATAAACAGTGTGTATTTTCTACCTTGTCCTTTTGACAAGATTCTATTTGGTAACAATTTTAATGATAGTCATTATTGAAACAACATTATATTAACTCCAGAAAAATTATTATTTGTTACTATCGTAATTATAAACCATGTTTTAATGTTGATAAAACACATTATCAGTGGTTCTTAAGCAAAAAATAGTCTAATTTTATAAAAAATAATCTAAATTGTGAGGATAATCTGTAGTTTTAACCTGTTTTAAATCATAAAGGTTAAATTAAATGTATAAAGAGACTATACTATAAATATGATACTGAGCAAATAAATATATACACAGACTTTCATACAAAAGGTATCCTTCAAGAATTGTATTCTTAATTTTTTTTCCTACTGACAAGAGAGGTGTGTGAATAGCTGTAGCAACTAAAATTAGATTATTATCAGGGTATTCAGTTGCATATGATGTTTTATAAACATATGGGAAGCCTGAAAACAAATGTTTACATAATGAATGTTAACTCATAAACAAGTGATAAGAAAAGTTACTCTTAAGGCATTCACACAAAATAACTACATTTGCAATTCAAAGGAAGGATTAGAAACATACAGGACATATTAAGTTAAGGAATTTTGGTTTTTTTTTTTTTTTTTTAGCACCCCAAATTTCTTTTAATTTTGAGGTAATTATAGATTCACACAGAGTTGTAGGAATTTCCTGTTTTTTTTTTTTTGTTTTGTTTTGTTTTCTTTTTTGTTGTTGTTGATTTTGTCCGAGGAAGTTTTTAGAATTAATATGCCTTTGAATTTCAGGTCAGAAAGCTTCCTCTAGTTTATTATGTTATTCCTATTTTTTGAAGTAGGATACCAGAATATCACGGGTCAGGAAAAACTGCACTGAATGTCAAGTTTTCAATGTACTCAGGCTAACTAGAAAATTAAAATACTTATAATGTAGATAAAGATCTATGGTTAACTGATAGAAATTGGGACCAAGAGCAAGTTTAAAATAACAAAACAATATTTTTTTCTTTGCATTTTTTATTATCTCAGGGGACTTAAACATTTCATTTATTCTAGGTGCCAGGGTACATCAGCTGAACAAAACAGACAAAATTCCATTTTGTATTGGGTAAGACAGGCCTTAAGAGATACACATACGAAATAAATAAATTATAAAGACTGTTGCAAGGTTTATTTTTTTATTTATTTATTTTTAACATTTTATTTATTTATTTGAGAGAGAGAGAGACAGTGAGAGAGAGCATGATCGAGGAGAAGGTCAGAGGGAGAAGCAGACTCCCCGTGGAGCTGGGGGCCTGATGCGGGACTCGATCCTGGGACTCCAGGATCATGACCTGAGCTGAAGGCAGTCGCTCAACCAACTGAGCCACCCAGGCGCCCTGTTGCAAGGTTTAAAGTGTCATGGAAACAAAAAAGCCAGTTAAGGAATGAGAGTTTGGGTTGGTGCGGTTGCAATTTTAAATAGTGTGGTCAGGCTAAGCATCACTGTTGGGGTGAGATTTGAGCAAAGAGTTAAAAGAGCAGACATTGAGGAAGAATGTTCCCAGCAGAAGGAAGAACACTTCAAATGCCCTAAGTATTTGTCTGGACTATTCAAGTAACAAAGGGTGGAGCTGGAGTGAGAAAGGTGAAGGGAAGAGGCACAATCAGGGGCTTCGTAGGTCACAGTAAAGACCTTAGTTTTTACAGACAATGAAATAGGGAGCCACTGAAAGGTATCCTTCAAGAATTGTATTTTGGCCAGATGAGACTGGAGCTGACTTTTCTTGTAAGATAGTATTCTGTTTGTTGCTCAGACAATAGAGTTAATGGTGGGCAGAGAGACCATTTAGCTAGCAACTGAAGTAGGCCCCTGAAGTATGATCCAAGTCAGAGAAGACGGAAGTAATGCACTGATTGGCCTGATTCTGATTTACTCTGAGAGTACAACAGTCTTGCCTGACACTGTGGAGGTGAAAATCAGTGAAGAAAGGGAGCCAAGGTCTCCACAAAGTATTTGTTATGAGCAACTAGCTAGGAGGACCGTGGCTAGGTCTTGAACTGCTTTTTGAGCAAGGGACAATTAGAAACTTAGGGGAGAAAGAAAACTAATATTGCACTAATATAATCAACCCAGATGAAGAAGACGTATATATTACTACATCATATTCCAAGTGTTGTAGGCCTGAAAACTTAATGTAGGGGTTTGGTGGAAGGCTGACGGCTGGACGGACACTCTTAGGTGTTACTGATTTCTGGGTTATACAAAACACAGCTAAAGAAGACTCAGATTCCAGGAGACAAGTAATTTCACACTTTTCAAATGTCAGGTGGAACTTCTAGGCCGTAAAAGCCAGTTAGGACAGATTCAACGATTCTGACGTTTACATTAGTAAAAAGCGGTGGTCCGAGGATTTCAGGGCATCTTTCCAACAATTCCAACTGACAAGTGGTGCCAGGACTCTGCGCCTAACCTGGGCAGCCTGGGAGCGTCCGCGGTCCCGCTAGGAGCGCAGGCACCGCCCCTCCGCGCGGTTCGGGGTGGGGGCTCGAGCCGCCGCTGCCAGCCGCCGGGCGGAGGGCGAGGAGGGGCTGTCGTGCGCTCCCACCCAGCCTTGGTCGCCATCTTCCGACGCGTCCTTTCCCGCGCGGGCTCCAGCCCCAGCTCTCGGCCCTCCTCGCGCTTAGGAAGAGGCTTCCTAGCCCGCGCAGCTACACCGAGCTGCGCGTTGCGGGGTCGCTGGCTCAGTCCGACGCCCAGGCGGGGCAGGGGCTGGGGCCGGCGCGGCGGCGCAGTCCTCGCGCGGCTCTCCGGGCGCGCGCCGCCTCTCGCTCCGCCCGCGCGCGAGCCTGGGCGGGGAGGGAGGGGCCAGGAAGCGGCAAGCGCGCTGGGGAGCGCAGCTGCGGGCGTGGGGGTGGCAGGAGCCGCGGAGCCGGCACCGAGAGCGGCTGCGGCTGGAGCCGTCCGTCCAGACAAAGGCGACGGTGAGTGCCCCGCCGGCCCGGGTCGTGCACCGGCCCCCACACCTCGCCCTCGCGGCCTCCTGGGCGGGGGCCCGCAGCCTCGAACCCCCGCCGCCAAGGGCTCGGTGGGGAGCGCGGCCCGGCCCTGCCCCCCGCGCGCTGCGGGCTGTGGGCTGAGCCTGCGGCTCCATTTTCAGGTCTGGGCGAGGTCTTCCTGCGGACCCTGCCTTTGGTTTTTCTTCCATTCCTTCTGAGAAAAGGTTACATGCTCAGTTCAAAATTGACGACAGGCGGGCGGCTGAGGGAGCCAACCGCCAGCCTGATGTAAAATGGAAATGAAAAGCCCCCCTCCCCCCAACTTTGCAGGTCTGGGAGTCCGGAGGGGAGGGGAGGGGCGGAGGGCAGGCGGAGAGGGCCGGGGTCCTTCAGGTGTGAGTTTGGGGGTGGGGTGGGAACCCCTGCCTGAGGAGCCGGGGCTCTTTCCTGAGGCGTGCGGCGCGTTCCGCTCGCGGGTCTCGCCTCGCTTCTCTTTGGGCCCCGGAGAGAAAGCCCTGCCTGACCACCTACACGGAGGAAGGAGCTCGTGTTACTCGTACAGGTTGTCTTTCCTTTGCCGCTTCAGTTGTGATTTTTGGTAACGGGTGTGGTAGGTAGCGGCTGTCTGATGCCTCATTCATCGCCGAAAAGCCCCGGTGGGCCGATTTCATGTGTACTTGAAACAACATTGGAATTTCTCTATAGTTGCTGTTATTTCAAATGATAAACTTTTGTAGGGGAATTTGGTGCTGATGTTCAGTTTACAGAACTGACATTTTGTTTAAAGAGTCTGGCTTATAGTAGGTGCTCAGTAAAATATTTGAATGAATGAACAAATCTTGAAACATGAAAACTGATTTCACAGCTATTAAAAATTTAGGCACAAACCCTCTTGACTCAAGGGAAAAAAAACCGTTGGGAAACAACATGCAGTTTCTGTTTATATGCTGTTTTTTTATTTTTACCCACCATACATGTAGTAGTGTTGATCAGTTATTATCAATGTTACAAGTGTAGGAAATGTAGTTGAAATGTGAAATTTTTCATTTGGAGGAAAAGTCGGTAGACATTTTCTGTTATTTAAAAAATAAGTATTAAAAGACAAGGGTTATTTCTGATTTTCTTTCGAAAGAACAGAAATTAAAGAAGAGGTGTTTGGATTGTACTTTGTTCTTTTGAGACACCCAAAGTCTATTTCATTATGAATAGATAAGTTTATGTGCTTTTGGCAGGGCATGGTGGCATGGTCTTCAGTTGCTTTTTGAGCCAGAGGCTCTCTAAAGTTAGGGGGAAAAGAAAACTAATGTTACACTAATTAAACCCTACCGTTTTTTCAGCCGGTGTTCATTAAGCACCCATTATGTACTGGCACCTGTGTTGGTTGCTGAGTTTCTAGAAGCAAACAAAACCCACAATTATCGCTTTAACCTGAGCATGAAGTTCTTTCCTCTTTATCGATGTTGCCAGTAAGGACTGTTTTATACCCCTACTGCCTACTTACAGGAAAGCTGGCAAGTGGAGTGCAGGAAGTATGGATCCCTAACAGGCTATTTAAAGGTTAATAAGTAACTTCATAGGGCTGAGATTATTGGTTTGCATTTTCTTATTGTCAGTTTAACAAAATCAGTCTACATTTTAAAATGAAGGGAGGAAAAGGTTTAACAAACTAATTTTTCCCCTCCTTCCATAGTGGATGATTTTGGTACAGTGTGTTTATAGAAGAGTAATGTACTTCTGGTGGTTTTCTGTAAATAATCTTTGCTATACAGTATTTTCTATTTTTTAAATTCTCCAAGGAGAAACAGTGGATTACTTTTCTACAAGAAATGTTTTAAATAAAGCACCTATTTGGAAGTTTTATTTTGACCTTTTAGTCGCTATTTACAGATAAATACAGTATTGACTTAATCATGGTGAAAAGGGAAGGACTACTAGTAATAATTTGTGGTTCCATATTTGGACTTTCCCCCTAGTATTGCGACTGTGATGGAACTGCTTACTAAAAGGAGAATGCTGTTTGTAGTATTTATTCTGAACATAAGGTTGCATTGTGTGTGTTTGTCTTAAATACATAGGATTTTTTTTTATATAAAAACACCTTGTTTTTATTTTTTATTTTTTATTTTTTTAAAGATTTTATTTATTTGACAGAGATCACAAGTAGGCAGAGAGGCAGGCAGAGAGAGAGAGGAGGAAGCAGGCTCCCTGCTGAGCAGAGAGCCCTAAGCGGGGCTCTATCCCAGGACACTGGGACCATGACCTGAGCAGAAGGCAGAGGCTTTAACCCACTGAGCCACCCAGGCGCCCCTACATAGGATTTTTAAAAAAATATATTTTATTTTTATTTATTTATTTGAGAGAGAGAGACAGCGAGAGAGAGCATGAGCGAGGAGAAGGTCGGAGGGAGAAGCAGACTCCCTGTGGAACTGGGAGCCGGATGTGGGACTTGATCCCAGGACTCCAGGATCATGACCTGAGCTTAACCAACTGAGCCACCCAGGTGCCCCATAGAATTTTTTTTTAAAGTGCTTTTTTTATTTGGCCTATCCAAAGGCCAAATTGATGTGTTCCAGTGTCATTTTTTTGAGCATTACAAAATAATGTAGATTAATAAATTTTTTCATAGATTGCATTTCAGTTTAGGTAGATTGACTTGTTAACACCTTATACATTATTGAAGATAATTTGTACTTTCAGATAGAACTTTCAGGTTTTTAGGTTGGCTGTTTGTTTTTTGTGGTTGTGCCTGGGAGTAATGTGGAAAGTAATCTCATTTTAGTGGTAGAGGGTTTTGTTTTATTATTTTTTTTTAATGTACATTTATTGTAGGAAGAGTTACTTTGACAATATACTGTTGATAGTCTGGTGCTGATGAGAAACCTAGTGTAGTAGGTGATAATAGTGATGTTGAAGAAGGTGTAAGCAAGCTGTGATATGTTGAATAAAATGCTTGGTGTATTGTATTTGGTTAAGAACTTCATCATCAGAGCTCGTGACAGTCAACAGTATAGAGAAATACTAAAATTTTTTCAAGAAGTAAGAACCCATGGGAAACCTGGGTGGTTTGGTAGGTTAAGCATCTGCCTTTGGCCCAGGTTGTAATCGCAGGATCCTAGGATTGAGCCCTGCGCCTGCTCAGCGGGGAGCCTGCTTCTCCCTCCGCCACTCCCCCTGCTTGTGCAGTCTTGCTCTGTCTCTGTCAAATAAATAAAATCTTAAAAAAAAAACCCCGTGATTACGTTTTTGTACCATAAAAAAATACTATATTTTCATAGTATTATTTCTTTTTTTTTTTAATTTTTTATATTTTTTATTTTTTTTTATTTGACAGGGATCACAAGCAGGCAGAGAGGCAGGCAGAGAGAGGGTAGGAAGCAGGCTCCCCGCTGAGCAGAGAGCCTGATGACCAGGACCCTGGGATCATGACCTGAGCCAGAGGCAAAGGCTTTAACCCACTGAGCCACCCAGGCGCTCCCATAGTATTATTTCTATCTCAGAATAGTTTATAATGTTTTGAGTCTAAATAAATTCCAGGATCATCCCATTTTATAATTGTTGGAGATTTGAAATGATGCTTTCTTCCTCAGGGTATGTGTGTGTTTGACAGGATGGGAGTAGGGAGTTTGTTCGTTTTTTTTAAGAATGCTTTACAAAGTGTTTTATCGTATGTAATTAATAAAGTGATTAAGAATGATGCCCATAAAAAAAAAAAAGAATGATGCCCATAAAAAAAGCATTGCAGCTGTGCTCATTTTTGTATAGATAATTTAAGTATCAATTAGCATTTGTATAAAAACATTTCCAAAATGCTTTGTAAGTAATTTGTCACATTTATTCTCTAGGACAGGTTACTATTACATTTTTTATATCCCAGGTGTCACTTTTTGGAAGCGTTTAGGTTTTCATCTGCTTTTGGATGAGTCTGGGATACTTTTGTTAACATGTCTTAAGTTTTTTTTTTTTTTCCTCACAACTGGAAATGTGTATTGGTTTTCATCTGTTACAGTGTTCTTAATCTCAGTCCCCATGAAATATTTTAGCATTGTACTGAAAAATGTTAGTGATGTTTTTGAGAGGAACATTATGGATTCCCTGTACATTCTTGAGAAGAACTGAGTGAAATGTGTACTTACCCTTAATTCTTACTTATTAGTTAGGTGAGGGAATTTATCCTGATTTTTTCCCCCATACTGTGTGGAAAAACTTGAAATTTAGCTTGTTAATAATTAACTTCATGCATACTGCTGCCTTACCTCAAAGCTTAAGAATACTGGAACTTTTCTATAATACAAACAAATAACAGGGCAGGATTTAGCTGAAAGAGTTATAGGAATCCATCCAAAGGGAGTTTCTGAACTGAAAGCCAAAAGACTTGGTAATAAGCTATCTTTATCATGACACCATAAAATACCTGCAAATGTATTTTAGTCAAAATGGATTACAGTAAAACAAACTCCCTCTTTTTCCTAGAAAGCATTAGATAACTGCATGTTAAATTTAAGTATCTTTGAAAATGACTAAATGATGAGCACTGAAATTTTTTTTTAAAGACTTTATTTATTTATTTGACAGAGACACAGCGAGAGAGGGAACTCAAGCAGGGGAATGGGAGAGGGAGAAGCAGGCTTTCCTCCGAGCAGGGAGCCTGATGCAGGCCTCGGTGCGGGCCTCGGTACCAGGACCCTGGGATCATGACCTGAGCGGAAGGCAGACGCTTAATGCCTGAGCCACCCAGGTGCCCTTAAATTTTTATTTTATATCTTATGCTTTTAGAAATTCATGCTAAAATTTGTTAAATCTTTGATTGGATTATTGTAAGCATCTTTTAGTAAAACAAAATCATTTTATTCCAAGTAGCTTAATAATATACTTCCACTTTTTGCTTAATAAAGCAAAAATGAATTTTTTGTATATTCAGAATTGTATATGTTTTGCACTTACATATGGTGAGAACCCATGGGTATTTGTGGAACTGGTATGTGCAGTGGATTGGACTTGATAAAACTTAAGGAGAAAACAACTCTCTCCCTGTACCTTCAAACTGTCGCTGTAGAGTAAGTATTTCCCTGCCTCTGGATGAGCTTTTAGGAAGGTCAGGTAGCTTTTCTAGTTAGTTTTAGGTAATAAGAATTCGTGTACTTACTTGTCAATGATAGTGTTACTTTAGTCATTACAAGGTACAGTTCAGTATAATCAGTGTTAAAACTCTTACACAATTCAGAACTTCTCTTTATGGCTCAGAACTTCTTGAGCCCTAGAAGTCTGCTTTGGAGTAAGAGTCCTAGTAGGTGTCTTTTATTTTACCAGCATCACTGTGCTGTTCATTCAGCTGCCCAGGGTCTACCTCGGTGGGGAGAGAGAATTGGGGGTGGTGGTGGTGGTATGTTTTTAATGTGGCTCATCCTCTTGTGCTCTGGCATTGGTGCCTTCTGAATCAGGCAGGTGGTTCAAAGTGGACTTTCTCCAGAAGTGCTGGAAATGGTTTTCTTGGGGATTCCACGTCTGGGAACCTTCCAGCTACAATTCTTGTGATACAGTTCTTCCATTACTGTTCCTTCATCTTCCAGTTTCTCTCATCTGCAGGCTCACTGTGCCTAAGGAGAGGTTTTGCTTAGTCTTCACAGTAGTTCTGTAGCTTTTTTTAAATTCTTTTTTTTTTTTTTTTAAGATTTTATTTATTTATTTGAGAGAGAGACAGTGAGAGAGAGCATGAGCAAGGAGAAGGTCAGAGGGAGAAGCAGACTCCCCATGGAGCTGGGAGCTCGATGCGGGACTCAATCCTGGGACTGCGGGATCATGACCTGAGCCGAAGGCAGTCGTCCAACCAACTGAGCCACCCAGGCGTCCCAGTTCTGTAGCTTTTTAACCGGATCTGCTCTTTACTAAGATTATTTCATAATATGCAGTTTTGTGCATTCCACTCTGACCTCAACATTGTACCTTTCCAGCTCTTTCTGTTAATTATCCCCACTTAAACAGGACTTCTGTGTCTGGGACCTATAGCATGTTGCTAATGTACTGTCCCAAGCCTCCTTTCTCCATATCCATGCTTTGAATCCGTGGTCCTCTGTTACAGATTTTACTTTTGTACACCCTCAGTTCTCTGTTGTACTTCTTTACTGTACTCATCAGGCAATCTGCCCCCCTACCCCTTCTCCATCTAGTCTAGCCTATACATGGCATTTGAGTGGGACTTGAGGAAAAAAAACACCAATGCTTACCTCATCTCCCTGTAAATTCAGGAGGGTTCTTCATGCTCCCACAGTTCTGTAATCTTAAATATTTAATTTTTTAAAGTAATCCCTACACCCAACATGGCACTCAAGCTCAGAAGCCTGAGATCAAGAGTCACACATTCCACTGCCTAAGTCAGCTAGGTGCCCCAGTTCTGTAATCTTAGTACATTTGTTGATTGAATCACTCTCCCACTCCCCTAAATGACTATTTTACATCTCTCCTGAAACTCTCTCACCTCTTTGCATTTTCAGCTGATGACTCTGCTTCCTGTATATTAAAAATGAAAGCAATCAGAAAAAACTTTTTAATCTCTTTTTGCATTTATACCCACACTTACTGCATTTTCTCTTATGCTATGAACATGGGTTCCATTCATCTTGCCCTTCTCTGGTCAAGGACATTGCATTGCCTCAGTATTCATCCCAGGCTCCTGCCTGCCAGTGAGCTGTGTCATCCCTGTTTGCCATTTCTACTTGATCATTCCTGTCTGTGTAGAGATATGCTGAACTATCTCCCATCTTTAAAACAAACAAACCTCCCCCAACACCACATTTTTCTTATTTATGGCCATCAGTCCTCTGTATCTCTTTTGGGTCCATTACATTCAGTTTTTGTTTTTTGTTTTTTTTTCTTTTATCTTCTTTTCTTTTTCACTCTAACTACTCTTGTTGAGGTTACTAATGACCTCCTTGGTGATATATTCCCTAGTCAGTTCTCAGTCCTAATCCTCTTGATGTAGCAGCAGCAGCATTTGTCATGGTTGATAATTTTCTTCTCTTTGAAACCTTTTTTTTCTTTGCTTCTGGGACACTATTACTTATTTTTAGTTTGTTTTTCTGATTCTTTTTTGTAGCCCCAACTTTTAAAAAATAAGGCAGTGTCCCAGAGCTCTATGTTTAAGTCTCTTCTATATTTATATGTAGTCCTTTGTAATCTCATCCTATTCTCTAGCTGGAATTACCATATATTTTAAATTAAAAATGTTCTCTTCAGCTTGGATCTCTTTCCTGACCTCCACATGTGTACCCAACTTTTGAGTCGACATTCCTAATTAGGTATCCCATATTTCATAAGTCAAAACTGAACTTATCATCTTTATTTCTCTCCTACCCCAATTATTGTTCTTATCCCATCTCCCTCATCTTAGAGGTGTCAATCCCATCTTTTAGTTTTTTGTGGCTGAAACCTTGTAGACACTTTTTTTTTTTAAGATTTTATTTATTTGAGAGAGAATGAGAGAGAGTGCACGAGAGTGGGGGAAGAGTCAGAGGGAGAAGTGGACTCCCTGCTGAGCTGAGAGCCTGATGCAGAACTTGATCCTGGGATTCCAGGGTGATGACCTGAGCCAAAGGCAGTCGCTTAACCAACTGAGCCACCCAGGCGCCCCCTTGTAGACATTGTTGATTTCACTTTCTCTCACCCCCACGTCTAAATCAAAATAATGTATCATGAAAGTATGTCCTGTATTTACTTTAAAATCTATCATAAGACCACTCATGACACTCTTTTCTAAGCAACCATCATCTCTTGCCTATCTTATTTTAGCAGTCTCTTTCCTGTTCTCTTTGCTGCTTCTGCTCTTTTCTGTTCTCAGGACAGTATCCAGGGTGATCCTTTTGAAATGAAGTTTAATTCTGTTACTTTGATGATCAAAATCCTTCAGTGGCTTTCCTAAGAGCAAAAGCCAGAATACAGCAGGGCCTCCAAGGCCCTCCATCATCCGTGCCTCCTACCTCTCTGATGATATGTCCTATGACTTTCTCCTTGGTCTGTTCCATGCCAGGCATATGGGTGTTCTTGAGCTTTCTTGAACCTGCCAAGCACAGTTTTGCTTTAGTATCCTTAGGGAAAGAGCTTTCTTTTATTCACTGCAGGATATCCAGTATTTGTAACAGAGACATGCCCATGATGGGCATTTACATTTGCTAAATGAGTGACTGCTTATCTTGTTATTCATGTCTTTGAAGAGAGCTTTTATGTATGTTTGTATAACCAAAAGTATTTTGACTAAAAATATTTCACTTAAAACCATGTAGTCCTAGAAGAATTAAGTAAAAACTTTTAGATACAAGGAGAAAAAGTATGTTAGATTAATTTTTGTGTATGGAAAGTGAAAATATGTGGTTATGGACAGAGGAGGTAGGAAAGCAACAGAGAGGTAAAGTAAACGCAATAAAAAGAAAAGGCTGATTTGGAAGTAGGGTGACAACACTTAAACTATCTTTGGCTTGCTCCATACTTCTTTTGGGCTCTTTCTTGAATTGGTGTTTTTCTTTTTTTTTAAAGATTTTATTTGTTTGACAGGGAAAGAGAGAGAGAGAGCACGCAAGAGAGCATGCGCACAAGCAGGGGATGCTGGAGAGGGAGAAGCAGGCTTCCTGCTGAACAGGAAGCCCAAGGCGGGGATCCATCCCAGGATCCTGGGATTCATGACCTGAGCTGGAGGCAGACAGTTAATGACTGAGCTGCCCAGGCGCCCTTATTTCTAGAATTCTGAGGGTTGGTAATTTACATGGACTTGGGCTCTTGAAGTTGGGCTATATTACACCTTTCTTTTATCAGGGATATTGGTTTAAGTGAGTTTGGGATCCAAAACTTGGTTGGTTTTCTATTGCCAAACTCCTTTTGTTAAAAAAAAATAAGTTGCTGTTATCTGGCTTTATCTGAGGATATTCTTAGTATTTCTTAATTGTTTTGTAGAGAGCCCAAACAGAGGTGTCATAGCTTTAGAGAGAGATTTTCAGCATACACAAATTTATTAGTATGCTGTGTTCTCTCGGTATTGCACAGCATGTTTACCACCCCCTCGGAAAAGGTGGGGCCTATAAGTAGTTTTATTGTAGTTCTGTGGTAAGCTACCAGCTAGCTACATTAATGTGCACAATTTTATTGAGTGGTATTTATAAGCATATTTGTGCTCATAAATGAAAAATACTTGAATGCATATAAATGCATTTTTAAAATTGTAATTTAATATTTAGGTAGGAAAAAGGAGTGTGGGGGAAATTAATGATAATGCAAACTTTCAGTCTTTCATTATGCTGAGACAAGATTTTGTAAACCCTTTTAAAAATTAATTAATTTTAGAGATTTTATTTTTAAGCAGTCTCTGCACCAAACGGGCTCAAATCCACGACCCTGAGACCAAGAATAACACGCTCCACTGACTGAGCCCGGCAGGTGCCCCTAAAATTTATTTTTAAACTCTTTTTTTTTTTTTTCTAAGTTATAAGTCTCATTTCCTGTTGATTAAAAAAATCTTTTAGGGGGTGGTTGGTTGGCTCAGTTGGTTAAGTATCTGCCTTTGGCTTGGGGCATGATCCCCGGATTCTGGGATTGAGTGCCTGGTGGGCTCCCTGCTCAGCAGGAAGCCTGCTTCTCCCTCTCCTTATGCCTCTGCCCCACCCCCCAACTCCCGCGCGTGTGTGTGCGCGCGCACTTGTGTGTTCACACTCTTCTTGCAAATGGTTAAATCTTTAAAAAATCATTTAAAAAAATTGTTAAAAGAGGTGGCTTAGAAGTTCCTGAATGAATAATTTTTTATGCATTAAGCATAAATTATTCTCCAAAAACCAGTCTAAACATTTTCCTATTTTTATGTAATATGCAGTAATTTGTCTTGATTGACTTGTCTGATGGACAAGTCATGTGGCCATAATTTCATGTGGCCATAATGTGGACTTAATTTTCATGGCCATAGAGGTATGGGTATGTATGTGTTGGTATGTATCGTTTGTTCTTATAATATGCAGATGTAATATAAACTTGTATATGCTTTATATTTTACTTTAACTCCTAAGCAGTGATATCTGTAAGTCAGATTTGGTATATTTTTCTTTCATATTAAATAGGGAATTAAAATATAAAAATTTTCATACTAAAACATGACATTTTTTATTTTTTTATTAAAATCTTTTTTTTTTTTTTTAAGATTTTATTTATTTGACAGACAGAGATCACAAGTAGGCAGAGAGGCAGGCAGAGAGGGAGGAGGAAGCAGGCTCTCTGCTGAGCAGAGAGCCTGATGCGGGCTCGATCCCAGGACCCTGGGATCATGACCTGAACCAAAGGCAGAGGCTTTAACCCACTGAGCCACCCAGGTGCCCCGAAACATGACATTTTTTAAAGTTTATTTACAAATCTTGTAAAATCATTTTGGATGACATACTAACAAGTGTTTCCTTACGGTTTTGAATTAATTGTTCTATTTTGTAGGGTAATTATGTAATCTTCATTAGAATTTGACATTGGTCTATCTGAATTCATGTTACCATTTCACATATGAAATATCCATATTGGATTAATAAGATCCTTATTTCTGGGACACCTGGGTGGCTCAGTCTGTTAAGCATACTTCTCTTGATTTTGATTGAGGTCATTATCTCAGGTGGTGAGATAGAGCCCTGCATGGGGCTTTGCAGTGGGTGGTGGGCTCTGTGTTGAGCGTGGAGTCTGATTAAGATTTCCCCACCTTCCCCATCTGCCCCTCTCCCCCATCTCTTGCATGCATTCATTTTCTTTCTCTCTCTCTCAAAAGAAAAAAATCCCTATTTCTGAACTAGTAAGTAGTCAAACCTCTAAATTTATTTCAGGTATATTCATAGTTTGAGGCCTGCTATGGCCTGCTTTAACTTCTTAAGTTTCTAGGTGGATTGTGAAGTAACCAAAATAATCATATTGAGAAAAGTGAATATAAGTAATAGGCTGTCAACCAAGTCTCTTAAGGGGTTGTGAAAGTATGCATGCATTTATTCATTTAACAGATTTATCACACTACTCTTCCCAGTCTACTCAGAATAAAATACAAACTGTACTCTCCCAGAAAATACAAACTCACTCATACTCTGTCTATATAATATGGACCTTACAACCTCTCAGAGTGGCTTACCTTTGCTCACTGCCTTTAGCCACAAATTAATTTCTCAAACAGGTCTTGCTTGTTCTAGGGTTATGGTTTTTATACTAGTTGTTTCCTCTGTTTGAAATGATGGTTCCCAGATCTTTGCAAGGGTAGCCTCTTATCTTTAAGATCTCAGCTTAAGTATCACCTCATTTCCTCGCCACTCAGTTTAAAATAGCACCCTCCCATCACTGTTACACTTTCTTTTATAGCATTTGTCAGACCTTAAAGTTATATATATATATATAGAGAGAGAGAGAGAGAGAGAGAGAGAGATGTAATATGTATTTTTAAAGATTTTATTTATTTATTTGACAGAGAGATCACAAGCAGGCAGAGAGGTAGGCAGAGACCGAGAGGGAAGCAGGCTGCCCGCTGAGTAGAGAGCCCGATGTGGGGCTCCATCCCAGGACCCTGAGACCATGACCTGAGCTGAAGGCAGAGGCTTAACCTACTGGGCCACCCAGGCGCCCCCAAATAATATATTTTTAATTTAAGTGTGTCCTAAAGTAGATCATAAGCCTTATGAGAGCAAGGAACTCCTTTTTCTTGTTCCTTGCTGTCACAATGCTCAGAACAATACATGACACTAGATAAGTGTTTAGTAAAAAAGTGTTGAATGAATAAAATAAGGTAGTAATCTCATTTATTCTTTTTTAAAATTTATTCTTTTTTGTGAATGAATTTTAGTGTATTGATGTCTTAAAGTGTCAGAAATGTATGTCTCCTAGCCTAGGGGAGTAGGAAATGGGATTATTCAAGTAAAAGCCTGATTTAAGGAAAGTATGAAAAAATTTAGGAACTGCTCTGATGATCCTTAGATGAGAGTACTGGGTAGAAAAACTATTGGTGTGTTGGAGCTGGTGAGCTGGTCTTTTGCATCTCTCCAGCTCCACGTTCAGTAACACTGTGTTGGCAGCCTGAAACTGGCTATGGTAGGACGATTTATGACATGGAGATCTACAAAAGCTATAAGTCAGGGTCTTTTTTCCAGAGAGGTAGTTGTTAAATATTTATCAGCAGACCACTGGATGGAACCATATGAAATTGCTGTTTTTATGGATAAAAATGCTTGACTATTGATGAACATTTTTCCTTATCATTTAACGTAGCAGAGTTAGTTATTTTGGTTTAAAGATAATTTCTTCCTTGTGGTCTGTGAAATCAGTTCATTCAGCGACTTACCTCAGTGCTGTACCTTTTTTGTTTTTCAAAGTTGCATTCCCTTCACATCTGATGTTGGTTTGTAGATTTTTTTATTGTGTAAAAACTGGTTATATGTGTGTTTGTATGTTAATTGCTTAACTGAACACCTTATTTTGACTGGTTGTTACAACACAGGCATAAAAGATCTTGAGATGCCTTTGAAGGTATTTTTGGTTTTCCTACTGAGTTGCTACGCCCATTGTAAGGTGTTCTTTTCCTGGTGAAGAAAGCGGAGTGGATTGGTTTGGTCCTAGATTATTAGATAACTTTTATTTTATTTATTTTTTATTATTATTATTTTTAAGATTTTATTTATTTATTTGTGAGAGAGAGAGAGAGAGAGAGAGAGCGAGCATGAGCACAGGCAGACAGAGTGGTAGGCAGAGGCAGAGGGAGAAGCAGGCTCCCCTCCGAGCAAGGAGCCTGATGTGGGACTCGATCCCAGGACGCTGGGACCATGACCTGAGCCGAAGGCAGCTGCCCAACCAACTGAGCAACCCAGGCGTCCCGATAACTTTTATTTTAAAATTTGCTTTTCAGAATGATTTACATAAATATACCTGAGTTCAGTTTTTCATTTTTTTTTTTTTTCTGGCTTGTTTTCTTCTTTCGCCCATTATCCTCTAAGTGCTTACCTGATGTCTCTGATGATTTACTTCCTGCTACTCTGATTTTTTTTCCTATGCAACCGTATCTCTAAATCAATGAAATGATGTCCTATTTTTCAGGTTTAGTAGGTTTTCTCTATTGTCTCTTCTATGATCACCTGGACATTCCATTGCCATTTTTCACCCTTATCTCCCCTCCCCCCCAAGTTCTATAAAGAGATTATTTTCTTACAGGCACCTGAGGAAATTTATTTTAAAATTTCTTTTAAAATTGAACTTTGGAAATTAAAATTTGAACTTTGTTGATTCACTGACAGTTTTTTTTTTTTTTTAAGATTGTATTTATTTATTTGACAGAGAGAGACAGCAAGAGAGGGAACACAAGCAGGAATAGTGGGAGGAGAAGCAGGCTTCCGGCTGAGCAAGGAAGTGCAGGGCTCCATCCCAGGACCCTGGGATCATGACCTAAGCTGAAGGCAGATGCTTAGCGACTGAGCCACCCAGGCGACCCCCCAACTTTTTTTAAAAACCGAAATAAGATCTTAGTACACAATTTATCAAATACTGTGATCATAAAAGCATTACTTTTATTACTTCAGTTTGAAAAAAATCTCTTTGGAAAGTGAAAATTTTGTTTGACAGTGGGTAAAGCTGTAAGTAAAGTTGTGATTAAAAACAATGGTGTTTATGGAGAGTAGAATTGTGGTAAGTCACCTCAACTCAAAAATTACTTGAGCAGTAATTTTTTCTTAAGAGCTCTTTTACCATTGCACAATAGCTTGATTGTGTTACACCAGCAAAGGAAAACAGTACGTGATTCTGTGTACAGTAGACTTATTTTAATAATAGCCCTAGGGTAAAATAAGGGGCTGTAGATAAGTTCCTGTTTTTTGGTCTGCCCCAAGTCCTAGTGATGCCTTAATATTAAAATAATTTTAGAAGAAAAATATGTTTTATTCAAGGCTTTTATCCAGTTTGTGACAATTTTATTAGATATTGCTATCCTTTTTAATATATCAGAATGAAGAATGAGGAGGTTCTTGGGAAAAAAAAGTTTTAGTTTAAGAATTCTTGTATTAAAAAGAATTATTGTATTAATGTTTGATTTTGTTTCATGTATGTGCAAATCCTTGTGGAAGAGTTCCTCAGACATATTGGTATATTCCATGCTTTGTAAATCAGTCCTAATCTTATCAAATAGCTGTTTTGGACTAAAAGTAGTTCTTTAAAGCTAATGAAGAGTCCTTGAAAGACTGAATAATTTAAAGATTTTTTTTCTTATTTGACAGAAACAGCGAGAGAGGGAACATAATCCGGGGAGTGGGAGAGGGAGAAGCAGACTCCCCACTGACTGGGGAGCCTGAAGAAGGGCTTGGCCCCAGGACCCTGAGATCATGACCTGAGCCAAAGGCAGATGCTTAACAGCTGAGCCACCCAGGCGCCCAAGGGTTGTATAATTTAAATGACTTTTTCTTTATCACAGTTATGTTCATCAGCTGTGGTAAAGTAGAAAGCTGGTTTCTTACCTTGTTTTTATTTATTTTTTTAACCTTGTCTTTTTATTTTTTGTAAACTGCTTGCTCACAAGCTCCTGTACTCTGTATCTCTTTATTTTTTAATTTTTTTAAAAAGTAGGCAGAGAGGCAGGCAGAGAGAGTGAGAGGGAAGCAGGCTCCCTGCCGAACAGAGAGCCCGATGCGGGGCTCAGTCCAAGGACCCTGAGATCATGACCTGAGTCGAAGGCAGCGGCTTAACCCACTGAGCCACCCAGGCGCCCCTGTATCTCTTTTTAAATAGCTGAAGTAGTCATTTCTCTTAATGTAGTGCTACTTCCTAAATGGTGCATGTAATCCTGAAAACATCTCTCATGTGGTAAAGAAAAATAAATGGCATTATAGTTGATGTGGCCTTTTCTACAAAGAAATGATCCATTTTTATATGAAGGGGAGATTGGCAGTTCCTGAAAAAATGCTTTTCAGCGAGTGATCACATGTTTGTAAATGTTGGAAGATTCAGTGAATATTGATATAAATTCAAGAAAAATGTTTAGAATTATTTTGTACATTTGCTGTTTAAGAAATAGGTATTTTTTAAGACTTTGATTTCACAGTGGATTTTTAGCATTTTTGTATTTATTTTGTAAGTAAGGACCTTGTTTTTATAAAATGATACCTACAGAGCTCAGAAATTAGTCACATAATAAATGGCAGAAAAAGTGTTCCAAATGTCTGATTTTCAGAGTCATTGACTTTGGAAGCATTGTTAAGTGGCAGAAAGAGTAGGGACTTTGGAATTAGGCACACCTAAGTTTAATCCATAACTTTGTCACATACTCGCTGCGTGGCTAAGGCCTCAGTCTTGGTGATTTTAATTTTCTTTCTCGATTAAATGAGGGTAAAAGGTTTGGTAGGATTGAAGTAATTGGCTTGTAGAAAGTGTTAATAATACTTCATTTCCTTTTTTGCTATCTCATATTATTATTATTTTTTTTTAAGATTTGATTTTATTTGACAGAGATCACAAGTAGGCAGAGAGGCAGGCAGAGAGAGAGAGGGAGGAAGCAGTCTCCCTGCTGAGCAGAGAGCCCGATGCAGAGCTCCCCAGGACCCTGAGACCATGACCTGAGCCAAAGGCAGACGCTTTAACACACTGAGCCACCCAGGCTCCCCACTTCATATTATTTTAAAACATCTCCAGGGGCAACTGGATGGCTCAGTCCTTAAGCGTCAGCTCAGGTGATGATCCCAGAGTCCTGGGATTAAGCCCCTCAAGGGGCTCCGTGCTTTGCGGGAGGCCTGCTTCTCCCTCTCCGGCTCCCTGGCTTGTGTTCCCTCTCTCTCTGTCTCTCTCTCTGTGAAATAAAAAAATAAAATGTTAAAAAAAAAAAAAAAAAAAAGTCTCCAGAGTCAACTGGATATTTTACTTTAAAGTGAATTGCAGTCAGGAAACTGGAAATTCAAGTAACCCAGGTGAACTCAAATTGTAGTGTCCTTTTAATCTGCCTATTTTAGGGGAGTGATTCTTGAGACTATTTATTTATTTGACAGAGAGAGGGACAGGGAGAGAGAGAACACAAGCAGGGGGAGTGGGAGAGGGAGAAGCAGGCTTCCCGATGAGCAGGGAACCCGTTGTGGGGCTTGATCCCACGACTCTGGGATCTTGACTTGAGCCAAAGGCAGATGCTTAATGGACTGAGCCACCCAAGTGCCCCTCTTGAGACTATTTTAAAAACTTTCAGGAAAAGTTTTAAAGTTAAAAGCTGAAGTAGAACAGAGTGAGGCTGAGTTCATTATTGCTGGCCAAAATGGCAAGAAAGTAACTAATTTTGGTTTATGGTATAACGGTTGTGTGCATAAAGAGGTCTGTTTATTTTATTTTTAAGTAATCTTTACACCCAACATGGGGTTCAAACTTATAACCCTGAGATCGAGTTGTGTACTCTTCCGACTGAGCCAGCCAGCCTCCCCACAGATGTGTATTTTAAAGGCTGAGAACTTACCCTTTGCAGAAAAAAAAAGTGACTATAAGGTGGAAAAAAGTGTTCAACTTTAATAACAGTAAGTTTCTCTTACCAGATTTAGGATTTAAGAAACGGTGCTGATTTACCTGAGTACAGTGACAAAGGTACTAAATTTTTTGCTGGAGGGAGTATACATTTGTAGAACCCATTTTTTTTTTTTTTTTTTTCAAAAGCATTTTGACATATATCAAAGACTGGCTTTTTTTTTTTTTTAATTTTAAGATTTTATTTATTTGAGAGAGACAGTGAGAGAGAGCATGAGAGGCGAGAAGGTCAGAGGGAGAAGCACACTCCCCGTGGAGCCAGGAGTCCAAAGCGGGACTTGATCCCAGGACTCTGGGATTGTGACCTGAGCTGAAGGCAGTTGCTTAACCAACTGAGCCACCCAGGTGTCCAAAGACTGGTATTTTTTGTCTCTGAGGCTATATCCTAAGAAAATAATCCTCAGGCTTTTTTTGATGGAGGAGGTTCTTTTTTTTTTTTTTTTTTTTTTAAACCCTATGGCAGCTTTATTGAGATAATAGGTGTGATACTGTGAGTTACAATAAGATATAACCTATTTAGTCTTCCCTTTTCTTTTCCTTTAAAGATTTTATTTATTTATTTGACAGAGGTCACAAGTAGGCAGAGAGAGAGAGAGGAGAAAGCAGGCTCCCCGCAGGGCAGAGAGCCCCTTCCCTTTTCTTGGTGCAGAGCTCCTAAAACCCTTGGATTTCCTAAGAGAGCCATAAAGGTGTATTTTGTTATGTTCCTGAGGTGACTTTTGGGAAGCACATACAGATGGCCTCTGGTTGCCAGGGGAACCAACTCTGTGATTTGATTATTGGAACTTTAAGTCCCACTTCTCTGACTTGGAGAGGGGCCAGGTGCTGGAATTTGAATTGCCAGACACCAATGATATAATCGATCATGACTGTGTATTGAAGCCTCCATAAAATCCAGAGGATGGAGTAGGATAACTTCCTGGTGGTGAACACACGGAGGCGCTCCGGAGAGTGACATGCTCAGAGAGCAAGGAAGCTACAGACACCTTTCCTTTCCCTGTGTATCTCTTCCATTTGGCCTTTCAGAATGACGTCCTTTCATAATAAACTGGTAATCTCATGACTGAAATGTTTCTCAGACTTGTTTAAAATGCTCTGGCATATTTTTATTTATTTATTTATTTTTTAAAGATTTAATTTATTTATTTGACAGACAGAGATCACAAGTAGGCAGAGAGGTAGGCAGAGAGAGGGGGAAGCAGGCTCCCCGCTGAGCAGAGAGCCCAATGCGGGGCTTGATCCCACGACCCTGGGGTCATGACCCGAGCCAAAGGCAGAGGCTTAACTCACTGAGCCACCCAGGTGCCCCAGCTCTGGCATATTAATCAAACCTGAGGAAGGGGTCCTGGGAACTTTAGAAGCACAGGTGACGTTCTGGACTTATGATTGGCCTCGGAAGGGCTCGGCAGTCTTGTAGGACTGAGCCTTTGGCCTGCCTGGGATCTGGTGCTGTCTCTAGGTATGTCAGGATCAAGCTGAATTATAGGACACCGAGGTGGTGTTGGAGAATTGCTTGGTGTTGGTGTGTTCTGCACCAGCGGGATTGGTGTTAGGGTTGTTACTCACATAACGTATTTTACCTTTTAAGCATGTAAGTTAATGTTGTGCAACCATCAGTACTGTCTAATTTTAGAATATTTTCATCACCCCAAAAAGAAATTAGCAGTTATTCCCCATTCCTCCATTTCTGCCAGCTCCTGGCAACCACTAATCTGTTTTCTGTCTCTTTGGATTTGCTTCCTTTGGACATTTTATATAAAGGATCATACAGTGTGTGTGTGTGTCTGTTTTAAATATTTTTTTTAAATTTTTATTTATTTGACAGAGATCACAAGTAGGCAGAGAGGCAGGCAGAGAGAGAGGAGGAAGCAGGCTCCCTGCTGAGCAGAGAGCCCGATTTGGGACTCGATCCCAGGACCCTGAGATCATGACCTGAGCCGAAGGCAGAGGCTTAACCCACAGAGCCACCCAGGCACCCCATACAGTGTGTTTTTGTGAGTGGCCTTTTTCACTTAACATGATGTTTCAGGATTCATCTATGTTGTAGCATGTATCAGCACTTGATTCTCCCTTGTGGATGAATGTTACAGTTGTATGGATATACCACATTTCATTTATCCATTCATCCATTAATGGGTATTTGGGTTGTTTCCACGTTTTAGCTATTATGAATAATACTCCTATGAATATTCATATGCAGCTTTTTGTGCGGATATGTTTTATTTTATTTTTTTAAATTTATTTATAAGAGAGGCATAAGCAGGGCGTGAGGCAGAGGGGGAGGGAGAGATAGAAGCAGACTCCCCATTGTGTACTACTGATAAATTCCTTCAGCCAGGATCATTCAGTGTTAGAATGTTACTTTTGTATGTTGCCCTAACAATTGTCTTATATTTTAAATAAAGTCATTTCGGACTACTGCTAAAAGAAATACTTTATGCTACAATTGAAAGACTAAAAAAAGCCAGCTGTCAACTCTGAAATGTGCTTTTATGGCAGTCAATATCACTTGAGCTGGAGAGAGAGAGAATGTCAAGCTGACTCCCCGACTGCAGAGCCAGTCCCTGGGCAGGATCTCACAACCGTTGAGATCATGACCTGAGCTGAAATCGAGAGTCAGGTGCTTGACTGACTGAGTTACCTAGGCACCCCAGCCATGTACATTTTAAACTTAACCATAGTCTATCTGTGAGAGTTCTTTGCAAGATACAAACAGAACTCTGGGATTTTCAGGTAGATATTATACAGGGAATTTGATACTTAAAAAAATCATTGGATAGTTGGCAAGAGTTGGAGTCAGAGAACCATCACTGGATTATGTTTGAGAACATGAGGCCATAGCTGAAAGGTCAGGAAGGTAAAAACTGGGGACCCATCAAAGGAATGCTGAATATGTGATGTGACTGCTTCTTGCTGGCATCTGGTGACTAAAGTTACTGTAATTGCTTCTAATCACGTTGATTTTGTTGTGTCATTGCTTACCACTTAAATCAGCAGTGGAAGGATAACTTTGTAATTTTCTTTTCCTTCACTTTTGCTTTCCAAATCTCAAAAGAGGACTTCTTACTGGTAGAAACTGATTTACATTCTGAATACAAACTATAACTTGAAGTCTGGGAAGTGTAGTTTATTGGTTTTATTTTGTTTTATCTTTCCTGCACCTGAGATACAGGAAGGTGTGTATGTAAGGAGTAGTAGGAAAGAATGAATGCCAAGTGCTACTTGAGTAACCTAATATTCAACAGAAGCCTTCCTTTTTTTTCGGTGATAAGGCTTTTTGTCTTTATATGCAGTGTATTTTGAAGATGGTAGGATGAAAGAAATCCACCTGAGACTTGATTTTTCTTTTCCTGTAATGTGAGCCCTTACCCTTCTGTTACTTTTATAAAGTAGCATGTCTATTGTAATATTTCCATTTGAAAAACTCAGGTGTTTCTGGAAAGTTCTTTCATACTGTGTTTACCTCTGGGTTCAATAGGTGAGTAGGTGAAGAGGTGAAATATTTTCAAAGAATATAACTGCAAAATACTATGTTTTTTTGGGTGCCTGGGTAGTTCAACTGTTGATTTCAGCTCAGATCATGATCTCAGGGTCACGAGGTTGAGCCCTACGCCAGGCTCCGAGCTAAGCAGGGAGTCCACTTCAGATCATTCTCTCTCCCTCTCCTACTGCCCCTCCCCCTGCTCATGCTCTCTGTCACCCTCTCTCTTTCTAAAATAAATGAACCAAAAAAAAAAACCTTAAGTTTTTCCTTTATTGCTTGTTTTTCTCAGGATTGAATTAACATGTAATTTATTTTTTTTAAGAATTTTATTTGTCTGGGAGAGAGAGAGTATGCGCGTGCACACACAGAAGCAGGGGAAGGGGCAGGCAGAGGGGGACAAGCAGGTTTTCCATGGAGCAGGGAGCCCAGTGTGGGGACTCAACCTCAGGACCATAATGATCTGAGTTGAGGGCAGAGGCTTAACTGACTAAGCCACCCAGGTGTTCTCTAATACGTAAATGTCTTTTTAAAAATCGTTTATGCTACCTCAGTTTGTTATTTTATCAATATAGGAGAAGCTGTGGTAATCTTTAAAAAGAATGTGGGAGCTAGTAAAAGCTTTTCCCTTTATGATTTAGAATGAAAACATGTATGATTTCTTGATACTGAGCCTTTTTTTTTTTTTTTTTTTTTTTTTTTTAATTTATTGTGGCATCTATCTGGGTGGCTCAGTTGGTTAAGAGTCAGACTTTGGTTCAGGTCAGTGATCTCAGGGTCCTAGGATTGAGCCCTGCATAGGGCTTCTCCTCACTCAGTGGGGAGTCTGCTTCTCCGTCTGTGTGCCCCCTCCATCTTGTGTGCACATGCATGTGCTTTTTCTCTCAAATGAAATAGGTAGATGACCGGAGCCAAAATTAAGAGTCAGATGCTTAACAACTGAGTCACCCAGGGGCCATGATAGTGTTTTAAAGAAAGTTTTATTTCCTCATAGAGTATTTATACCTCCCATATTCTGTGTTCAGTAGTTTGAGTATGGTGAGCATATCATTACATAGCCTTTAAATAAATAACTTTCAAATGCTATGTCTTAGGTTCTTCAATATTAAGTATTTTTTTTTAAGATTTTATTTATTTATTGGACAGACAGAGATCACAAGTAGGCAGAGAGGCAGTTGGGGTGGGGGTGGGGGGAAGCAGGCTCCCAGCCAAGCGGAGAGTCCGATGTGGGGCTCAATCCCAGCACCCTAGGATCATGACCTGAGCGGAAGTCAGAGGCTTTTAACCCACTGAGCCACCCAGGTGCCCCAATATTAAGTATTTGAGAATATGTTGTTATATAGCTTCAGTTGGCATCTGATGTTTGCAAGAGAAAGTATTAAGTTCACCTGGAAACCTGACTCTGCTTTATTTATTTATTTTTTAAAAATTTTATTTACTGGGGGCACCTAGGTGGCTCAGTGGGTTGAGCCTCTGCCTTGGGCTCAGGTCAGGGTCCTCGGATTGAGCCCCACATCAGGATCTCTGCTCGGTGGGAAGCTTGTTTCCCCTCTCTCTCTGCCTGCCTCTGCCTATTTGTGATCTCTGTCTGTCAAATAAATAAATAAAATCTTTAAAAAAAATTTTTTTATTTACTCATTTAGAGAGAGTGCCTTCATGAGCAAGGTGGGGGGTGGGGAGCAGAGGGAAAATCTCAAGCTGAGCCGAAAACAAGAGTTGAGTACTCAAGTGACAGAGTCACCCAGGTGTCCCCTAAGTCTGCTTTAGAGATGGCTGTTGACTGCTTGCAGGGAACATGAAATTGGGGTTTTTTTGGGCACTGAAATTGAAGGGTTGATCTCCATTTTTTTCCTCCCAGCTATTTTCTAATTTGATTATTTTTAAAGAGCTAATAGTATTCTGTTGCTGTTCTAGTTAGTTCTAGAGCACTGTTATTCTATGTCTACAAGTTAATGTTATCTTTGAACTTTCTTATATATGTACCTTTAAAAGTTTTTTGAAAAACTTTGTACTTCATAAATTTTAAAACTGACATTAAAACTTCAAGTTTATGAAATTATCAGATGTAATTTCTGAAATATTGTATGTTGTCTTTGATTTTAAAGAATATGCTGCCCAGACACTTTGACCCTATTTGTTCTGCTTACTCACTTTATTGGAAAGAACTGCTGTAAAATTTGTTAGCCCTCACTGTCAAGCCAGATTGTGTATGTTTTTCTTGTCAAAAGTGGCCTGACGTTTGCAGTGCTAATGGAAATAATAACACCTGCACTGAACAACCACTGGACAACTATTTTCACTACCAGATTCTAACATAGATTGATTAGGCAACGAGTCTTGCTGTGAATTTCTTTGAATATTTCTTGCTTTGCTTAAATGAGACTCCATGTCTGCCAGTTTTGCCTTTGGTGCATGGGGGACTTGTTAAAAATCAGTACCATATTAAGGTTTGAGATGAGTTAAGAAATGTGGCTTTCTCCTACAACATGGAAGTGTTACTGTGAAAGGGAAGGTGGAGGAAGAGAATGAATGATGCCTTGACACATCAATTTTATTAGAAAACATTTAAAGTAGGGGTGACGAGGTGGCTCAGTCCATTAAGTGTCTGCCTTCAGCTCAGGTCATGATCTGGAAATCCCAGGGGGAGTTCCACATCAGATTCCCTGCTCAGTGGGGGAGTCTGCTTCTCCCTCTGCTCTTCACCCAACTCGTTCTCTCTCTCTCTCTCTCTCTCTCTCTCTCTCTCTCTCTATCTCTATCTCAGATAAATAAATAAAATTCTTTAAAAAAACCAAAACACTTTAAAGCTCTTTTTTAAAAGTAGTTTCTATGCCTAACATGGGCCTTGCAAACCTACAATCCCTAGACCAAGAGTTGCAAGCTCCACTGACTGAGACAGCCCAGTGCTCCAGGGCTTTTCAGTTTCAGAAAGAAGCATAGAAGGAAGTTGGAGATCTGGAAATGAATTTCCTTACAACTGTCCAGACCTGTCCTCTGTAGTACCTGGAAAGTATCAGACCTTACACTGGGTTGAAGATCCTTGAGTGAAGGGAATAGCTTATCTTCTGCTTTAATTGGTGTTGTGTATTTACCCTTTTAAGTATATTACCTTCCTCCTTTTAAATTTTGCCTTGAAAAGCTTTGTTTTGACAAACAGCAAAACTGACCTTTGTGATGAAACCATTGTGGTTTTTTTTTTTTTTTCCATTGTGGTTTTCATAGTACTCTATAGCCCTTTCATCATAGTAATCAGAACCTCATGAATATGATTGCCAGTGCAGAAATTAGAAAAAAAATAAACTTATTATCTACCTTACAGTTTATACCATGATAAGTTCTTGATTTTCCAGAGTTGAGTATGCAAAAGAAAACTTTGGAAATACTGGAAGAAAACATGAGTCAGTATAAAAACTTAGGTATGGGGAAACCTTCACAAGCCATCCAGTATATAGTAATCCCCATTATCTATGGCATACGTATTTCTAAGACCCAAGTAGATGTCTGAAATCATGGATAGTAGTGAGCCCTCTGTTACTATACCTCTGTTACTATATTTTTTAATACATAAATATCAATGATAGAGTTGATATATCAGGCATAGTAAGAAATTAATAACAGCATCTAATAATAGAACAATTGTAACAGTTTACTGTAATTTTTTGTGTGAATAAATTTATGTGAATGTGGGTTCTTTCTCTCAGAATAGCTTTTTTTAAAAAGTTAATTTATTTATTTTAAAGATTTTATTTATTGAGGGGTGCCTGGGTGGCTCAGGTGGTTAGGCGTCTGCCTTCAGCTCAGGTCATGACCCGGGGGTCCTGGGATCTAGTTCCACATCGGGCTCCTTGCTCTGTGGAGAGCCTGCTTCTCTCTCTCTCTCTCTGCCTGCCTGCCGCTCCTGCTGCTTGGGCTCTCTCTGTCTCTTTCTTTGTGTCAAATAAATAAAATCTTTATTTAAAAAAAAAAAAAAGTTTATTTATTGAAATAAATACAGCAGGGGGAGGAGCAGCGGGAGAGGGATAAGCAGACTCCACACTGAGCATGCAGCCAGAGACTGGGCTGGATCCCCTGACCCTGAGAGCATGACCTGAGCCGAAACCAAGAGTCAGATCCTTTAACCAACTGAGCCACACAGGTGCCCGCTTTCATTGATTTTTTTAAAGTAATCTTCTGTATCCAGTTTGGGGTTTGAACTCACCTCCTCAAGATCAAGAGTCACATGCTCTTCCGAGTGAGCCTTCCAGGCGCCCCTATCTTGATACATCTCACTGTACTATAGTCCTCCTCCTTGTGATGATGTGAGATGAAAAAAATGCCTCTGTGATGAGTTGAAGTGAGGTGATCTACACAGGCATTGTAAGGTAATGTTAGGCTACTCTTGACTTGATTATATTTCAATAGGAGGATCATGTCCTTGTGACTGTGGTTGAAGATGGGTAACTAAAACCAGGAATAAGGGGAAGACTACTGTACTTTTTGTCATTAGAAAAGTAAATCTCTGGGGAACCTGGGTGGCTCTGTTGGTTTAGCATCCCACTCTTGAATTTGGTTCCAGTCATGAGCTGAGAGTTGTGAGATTAAGCCCTGCATTGGGCTCCATGCTGGTCGTAGAGCCTACTTAAGACTCTTTCTCTCTCTCTCTGCCTCCTTCTTAAAAAAGAATAAAAAAGTAAACCTCAGATTTATTGTTTGTGGGCCGTAATTTTTTTTTAAAAATACAGAATCTTACCTGTTTCAGAAATACAATTTTAAAAATACATGTAAAAGTTCCAAGATTCTCATTTAAATCTAAGTTATCTTGCAAATTTCATATATTTTCCCTCTTTTAAGCTTAGAGAAACCTTTCAAAGTGGTGTTGTAATAAACATGACCTAGTACCCATAAACCTTCCTGATGATTCCTTTGATAAGTTTAGAGCTTATTTGGCTCTTGGTAACAGACAGGTTATACATACACAGGAGTGGGTAGAATTGAAATTGTTAGGAAATTGGCTTTTGTGTTTTCTTGGAATAACGTATAGATCTTCCTCAACTTAGAATGGGGTTATATCATAAGTTGAGACTATCCAGAACCTAAAAGGCATTTGATGCACCTACCAAACATCATCCATTAGCTTATTACCTTACATGTTCTCTGAACACTTGCAGTAGCCTACAATTGGTCAATAAAGTGTGGAATATCTCATGTAATTTATTGAATGCCGAAAATGAAAAATGGAATGGTTGTAAGTTTATCTGTCATTTACCTTCAAGATAGTATGGCTGACTGGGAGCTGTGGCTCACCGTTGCTGCCCAGCATCATAAGAAAATATTGTGCTCTATATCACTAGCCCAAGAAAATAACACAATTTGGAATTTATGAAGTACTGTTTTTATTGAGTGTATGTAGTTTTCTCACCATGGTAAATGTGAAAAATCCTCAAGTCAGGGACTATCTGTATTGATTACTAAACTGTTTTAAGATGGAGATCTTCATCCTGAGTAATACTATGTATAGTTGTTAATTGGAAATCTGAATGGTTGAATAAAGATATTTTTATAGCATATTATTTAAATTTGTTAAATTTTAATATAAAAATGAGAACTTCTTTTTCTTTTTTAAGGCTTTTATTGATTTGACAGAGAGAGCAGAGGCAGGGGAAACTGGAGAGGGAGAAGCAGACTCTGCACTGATCAGGGAGCCTAAGGTGGGGTTTGAACCTAGGACCCCAGGATCATGACCTGAGCCAAAGGCAGACACTGAACTGACTGAACCACCTAGGCACCCCTGTTCTTTATCTTTTCTATAAAGTATATACCCTCTTCAATCCCTCCCAGTGAGCAATTTGTCAAGGGCTACTTTGAGGCCCTGGTGTGCCAGGGCCTAATTGAAATGCGTACTGAGTGCTGTGCAAGAGAATGACGCAGTTCACCACATCTTAAGTCCTTAGGCAGTTGGGACAAAGTAAATATGTATTGACTTTCTCAAAATAAGTTGAGATTTCAGCACCCTCTGCATTTACCAGAAATAATACCACACTGAGTCACTCTTCTGGTGATTAAAAATGTACAACTGGTAGAAGAAATTTCATGTTAATGGTTACTGTTATTGTGGGAGGGCCACTACATAAAAGATGCAGAGACTTGTCCTTTAATATTCAGAAAGATCTCAATATTAGCCTTATCTTTGGGCAAATAGGCTGAAATAAATGGAGACATTACTGTGTTCACAGCGTATATCAAAATCTAGATTAAATTAAATGTAGCAAACTCATTTCACATAATATAGCTAATTAATACAGGACAAAAAGGACAAATTACTGATCAGTTCGGAAACTATTATTTTGCCTTAAAGGGAAGATGTGTTGTCCCTTTTCATTATCATGTATGGTTTTCTTTTGTGGAATTTTATAAAAACATTGAGTTATTCAGTAAATACTTAGCACTAGCTGTGTGCCAGGAACTTAGGTAGTAGTTCGTTGCAAACTAAAATTGTTGTCTTCATGGAGCTTACTTTCTAGTTGGTGAAGACAAGCAGTGAATGAATGAGATATATAGAATGCCAGATAACTTGAAGTGCCATGAGGAAAAATAAAACATGGGATCAAGGTAGGGACTGTCAAAGTAGGGAACAGGTGATTGCAGTTACAAATAGGATGGCAAAAGAAAGGCTCAGTGACAAGACTATAAAAAGACGTCTGTTAGAGCATCATTTATGATAAAGACAAATATTGGCAGCAGCCTAAATATCCATCTACAGAGGATTAGTTAAATATATTATGATACATCTATATAGTGGAATACTGTATAGCAAATAAAAATATAAGTCAGGGCACCTGGGTGGCTCATTTGGTTAAGCTTCTGCCTTTGGCTTAGTCATGATCCTAGGGTCCTGGAACCAGTCCCACATCAAGCTCCCTGCTCAGTGGGAAGCCTGCTTCTCTGTCTTCCTCTGCCCCTCACCCGCACTCATGTATATGGTGTGCATGTGTGTGCACTCGCTTGCTCTCTCAAATAATCTCAAATAAAAAAAATCTTTTTTTTTTTTTTTAAAGATTTTATTTATTTACCTGACAGAGATCACAAGTAGGCACAGAGGCAGGCAGAGAGAGAGGAGGAAGCAGGCTCCCCGCTGAGCAGAGAGCCTGATGCGGGGCTCGATCCCAGGACCCTGGGATCATGACCTAGGCCGAAGGCAGAGGCTTTAACCCACTGAGCCACGTAGGCGCCCCTCAAATTAAAAAATCTTAAAAAAAAAAAAAAAGTCATACCTGTAAGAATCATTTCAAATATAGGAAGTAATAAAAATTAGGTATGGAATGATAAATGGAGTATGCTACCATTATGTCTACCACAAAAATTTGTATATTTTATATATGTAATTTTATAAATGTATGGAATATCATTGGAAGGATACATAAGAAAATGTTAATAGTGCTTATCTTGGGAGAACAGGGTGATTGGTAGACAGACTGAGGATGTAATAGTTCAAATTCCACCCAAGTGTCCGTGGATAGATGAATGGTGAAAGTGATGTGGTGCGTATACCCAATGGAATATTACTCAGCCATAAAGAATGAAGTCTTGCCATTTGCAGCAGTGTGGATGGAGCTAGAGTATTATGCTAAGTGAAATAAATCACTCGGACAAAGACAAATACCGTATGATTTCACTCATGTTGAATTTAAGAAAAGCAAATAAACAAAAGAGACAAACCAAAAAACAGACAATTAACTCTGGAGAACAAACTGATGGTTACCAGAGGGGAGGTAAGTGAGGGGGTAGATAAAATAGGTATAGGGGACTTACAGTGGAAAGCAGTCAATTATGTATAGAATTGTTGAGTCATTATACACATAAAACTAATAAAACATTGTATGTTAACTATACCGAATTTAAAATATTGAAAAGAACCCCAAACCAAAAAACTTTGAATTCATTGAAAAAAATTCACATTGCATTTATTTTATATTTATATTACTTAGTCAAAATGAGTAAATAACATGTAAAGAATGCAAGGACTTTTTGCCTAATTAGAAAGTGATGGAAAAAAATATGCATATTTATAATACCCAGTGGCCTAGATAGCAGTCTAGCCTAGTGAATAAATTGATAGTTAATAGAAACACGGACTCAAAATTGTATTGAGCTGGAGACCTTGTTGTTGGCAGTTATAGTTGCAAAGCGATGCCAATAATGGTTTCATTGGATGATGGATTGTAGCACTCACGATGGTAACATTTAGATTCATGTGATGTTTGTTTCTTTTCTTTTTTTTTTTTTCCTCTTCTAATCAAATGGAAGGTATTCATTTCCTTGGCCTGCCACAGTGAGGTACCATCAACTGAAATTTGCTGTCTCATCATTCTGGAGCCTAGAAATCCAAAATTAAGGCATCATCAGGCCCAGGCTCCCTCAGAAACCTGTAGGGGAATCCTTCCTTGCCTCTTCCTAGTTTTTGGTGGTTTACAGGCAGTCTTTGGCATTACAAGCTTGCGGCTGCATAACTTCACAATCTCTGTCTTCCTCATCACATAGCATTTTCCCTGTTTTTATCTTCCCAAGGCTGCTTTCTTATAAAGATGCCCATTATAGTGGATTAGGGGCCCACCCTACTACAGTATGACTTCATTTTAACTGATTACATCTGCAACAGCCCTATTTCCACATAAGGTCATATTCAGAGGTAGTGGGGGTTAGGACTTGAACATGTCTTTTCTTGGGAGGGGGGCAGTGGAGGGAAATGGATACAATTCAACCCCAAATAGAGGCTTGTCTCTTTACTGTTACAGCCTTCCATATATACAAAAGTGTTTTGTAAAGTTGTATGAAAAGATAATGTTTCACAAATTTATTTTTAAATTTATTTAAATTTATTTTTAAAGACTCTATAAGGAGAAAAGATCCCATCTCTGAATCAAATCAAACTTAAGAGTGAAGTCTATTGGGGCGCCTGGGTGGCTCAGCGGGTTAAAGCCTCTGCCTTCGGCTCAGGTCATGGTCCCAGGGTCCTGGGATCCAGCCCCACATCGGGCTCTCTGCTCAGCAGGGAGCCTGCTTCCCTTCCTCTCTCTGCCTGCCTCTCTGCCTGCCTGTGATCTCTGTCAAATAAATAAATAAAAATCTTTAAAAAAAAAAAAAAAGAGTGAAGTCTATTTATTAAAAGTTATGTTTTGGGGTGCCTGGGTGGCTAAGTGGGTTAAAGCCTCTGCTTTTGGCTCAGGTCATGATCCCAGCATCCTGGAATCAAGCCCCGCATCGGGCTCTCTGCTCAGCAGGGAGCCTGCTTCTTCCTCTCTCTCTGCCTGCGCCTCTGCCTACTTGTGATCTCTGTCTGTCAAATAAATAAATAAAATCTTAAATAAAAGTTATGTTTTAATGAGAATGGAGTATTTTTTTCTCAGTATTGTAAAGTAAAAGTATGGTGATTGTAAATAGTAGAGAGTTAGAGATAAAACGGAATGACTAATTCAGACTTCGTGCTTGTTAATAAAGTTATACCATGAACAGAAAGACCTCCTATTTTCTTGCGTGTTTGTTCTCACTCATGTAAAAATGGCTTTTTCCAGATCAGTGTGACCTGAAGATACAACTAAATATGGCAGCAGAGAGGACAGAGTATTGAGCCCCCTTCCATGACCATTGAATTCTATAAAACATTAGGAAAACTTTAAAAATTCTTTGTCCCCTTTCTCTCTTCCTCCTGTATAAATCAAAAGCCAAGTATTTGGTAGTCTACAAAGTCTCTTTAAAGATTATTCCTTAAGCCTTTTTGATACCTTTTTATCCTTTGAGAAATAAGCATTCTGTCTGAATAAACTGACCAATTGTCATTTAGATTTTCTTCCCCCAATCCCCCACTCAGGATCAAATAAAAAAAAGAAAACTCTCCTTATTTGCAGTCTTACTTAATGTGCTTTTTTTCCTCTCTGAAATGTTCATTAATAGAGGAAAAATATGTATTCAGCTTTTTTAATAATGAGTGATTCCTCTGATTTCTTTGTGATACAGTTAAATCTTATATCTTAAGACATTATGTTCTTTTTTTTTTAAGATTTTATTTATTTATTTGGCAGATTTATTTATTTGACAGATTTATTTGACAGGCAGGTGGGGGCCGGGGCGGGGGCGTGTGTGGAAGTAGGCTTCCTACTGAGCAGAGAGACCACTGCAGGGCTTGATCCCAGGACCCTGGGATCATGACCTGAGCCGAGGGCAGAGGCTTTAATCCACTGAGCCACCCAGACACCCCTTAAGACATATTCTTAATAGGGTAGGCTATGGTTATATGTTTTAATTCAGCTGCCACCAAGTCATAGTTAAAATACTTTTATAAATTCATGTGTTTTTTATAAATTTTGTATAAAATTTACTAGTTTATATAAATTTTATAAATTCAGAATGTTAGAATTTATTTGGTCTGTCAGTAATTGCTTAGTCTGATGTTCTCTCAAATGTGGGCATCTTTTCTTTAAATTTTTATTTATTTTTAAAAAATTTTCATTGTTCCAAAATTCATTGTTTATGTACCACACCCAGTACTCCATAATACCCACCACCAGGCTCACCCAGACCCCCAATCCCCTCCCCTCTAAAACCCTCAGTTTGTTTCTCAGAGTCCACAGTCTCTCATGGTTGTCTCCCTTTCTCCACTTCCCCCAATTCACTTTCCTTTCCTTTTCCTACTGTCCTCCATGTTATTCTTTATGTTCCACAATCTTTTTAAATTTTTTTTGTTTCAAGTTTTTATTTAAATTTTAGTTAACATATAGTGTAATACTGGTTTCAAGAGTAGAATTTAGTGACTAATGACTTACATATCACACCCAGTGTTCATCTGAACAAGTGCTCTCCTTAAAACCATCAAATGTAGGGATCTTTTTAGTATTCCTTCTTTTTTAAAAATTTAGGGAGTATGAATTCACCACTTCTCTATCTAGTCCAGTATCTTTTGGCAGGCAGTTATACTTAATATGGTTCTTTTTTTAAATAAAAAATTGCCTTTCTGAAACTTATGCATAATGGCTTTGGTTCCATCCTCTTTGATAACCCACAGTAATGCTTCCTCTTTCTCATGCTATATGCTTTGGCCTACACATATTTGAAGGCTGTCTTATCTCTGTTTTTTTGCTGAGCTTAATCTCTAGTTCCCTTAACTCTTACCTGACATCTTTTTCAGACTTCTTACCATTCAGCTCTTCTCTGGATATATTCCTTTTCTAATTTTTAATTTTTTTAAAAATTTGAGTATAGTTGACGAACAGCATTAACACTGGTTTGACATGTACAGCAAAGTGGTTCACCTTCTTTATGAGTTATGGTGTACTTACCACAACTTTAGCTACTGTCTGTCACCATGTGATACTATTACAATATTGTTGGCTATATTCTAAATGCTATGCTTTTATTTCTGTGACTTACTCATACCATGACTATATCCCTGTATCACCCACTCCTCTTCACCAACTTGACCTACCCCCGCCCCAGTTACCTTGCCTCCCCTCTGACAACAACCATCAGTTTGTTCTCTGTATTTATAGGTCTAATTCTGCTTTTTGTTTGTTTACTCATTTGTTTTTATATATTCCACATGAGTGAAATCATGTGGGGTCTGTCTTTCGCAATCTGATTTATTTTTACTTAGCATAATATCCCCTGGGTCCATCCATGTTGTTGCAAATGGCACAATCTTTTTTTTTTTTTTTTTTTTTAGAGTGTGTGAATATCTTCACCCATTCAGTAGTTGGTCTTTTTGTTTTGTTGATGGTTTCCTTTGCTGTGCAAAAGCTTTTTATTTTGATAAAGTCCCCGTAGTTTATTTTTGCTTTTGTTTCCATTGCCTGAGGAAACATATCTTAAAAAATGTTGTTAGGGCTGATGTTAGAGAAACTACTGCTTGTGTTCTCTTTTAGGATTTTTATGAATTCATTGCTTTAATCCATTTTGAGTTTACTTTGGGTATAGTGTAAGAAGGTGGTTCACTTTCATTTTTTTAACACATAGCTGTCACATTTTCCCAGCACCATTTATTGAAGAGGCCATCTTTCCCCCATTGTATATTCTTGCTTCCTTTCTCATAGATTAATTGACCATATAGGTGTGGGTTTGTTTCTGGGCTCTGTGTTCTGTTCCATTGGTCTGTGTGTGTCAGTGTTGGTGTCCGTATCATACTATTTTGATTACTACAACATAGTAATATATCTTAAAATCTGGGATTGCGATGCCTCCAGCATTGTTTTTCTTTTTCTGGATGTGTTCTGGTTAACAAAAATGTCTCTTAAGATACAGTACCCAAAACAGGGTGCCATATTCATGAACTTGTGAATCTGAAATTACAGACCTAAGTTCCTTTTCATGATGTGGAGGTATAAGCAGGATTGATAACTTCTTTAGTATAAGTGCCCTAAAGGAAAGGTGCCTGATACACTGTAGGAGCACCTAATACAGATTTGGGGGTTGAGGAAAGCTTCCTGAAGGAAGTGATGGCCATACCAAGTTCTGAAGGGTATGCCAGGCAAGAGATGGACAGCAAGTGTGATGGCCTGTAGTCACAACAGAGAGAACCTGGTGTTTTGTGGAACACAACGAAATTGAAAATGGTTGGATGGCACAGTTATGGGGCATTGAGTGGAAGAGGAAGTAAATGATGTTAAAGGGAAACTGGGGACCACGTCATAAAGACCCTTAGAAACTGTATTAACTGAACTGTTCCTGAGGATAATAGTGAATCATTAATGGCAGTTTTAAGTAAAAAAATAAACAAACACCACCAGCCATTCATTTTAGAAGGATCATTCTGTCCCAAATGCCAGTGAATTGGAGGGGCTGAGATGTGCCTGGAGATTGGTTAATAGCTATAATGGTATTTTTTAGATATAATGGTGGCACTCAGACCTTGACCAGTGGCTCTTAGGTTGGAAAGAAACAGACTGGAAAAATAGTTCAGGGAATTCCATTGTTGTTTGGCTATAGCTGGGAGTGATGGAAAGGTAGGAGTCAAGGATTTGGTTTGTGAAACTGGGTAGATGGGAGAATTTAATGAAAATCATTTGAGTGGGGGGGGGGACACCTGGGTGGCCCAGTTAGTTAAATGTCTTCCTTCTGCTCAGGTCATAATCCCAGGGTCCTGGGATCAAGCCCCACATTGGGCTTCTTGCTCAGTAGGGAGCCTGCTTCTCCCTCTCTCTCTCTGTCAAATAAATAAAACCTTAAAAAAAAAATCATATGAATGGGATTGGGATAGAGGAGTGCTGGGGAAGAAGTGGGGTTCAGTTAAGCTTGAGACAGAGTAGCACATGGGGGTGAGGTGTACTAGGTGCCTTTGGTTATGTGAGGTTGAACTGAAAGACATCTAGGCTGGAGAACCTTGGATAGAGCTTTGCTGGGAAAGTAGGTTTGGCTGTCATCAGTATACATATGGTAATTGAACTCAGGAGAGTGAGCTCAAATAACTTAGAAGAGCATTTGTACAATGAAAGAGGAAGGCACAGGCTGAAACTCTTAAAGAACTGTGACCTTATTACATTTGAGCTAAACACCTTTGGTGTTTCTGATTGGATTATTTGGGAACCAACAAAAAGAAATCAGGGCTTCTCCAATTTATTTATTTAGTAGAAACCCACCTAATCCTTTGGAGAAATGAAAAATGGTTCTTAAAATATCTCCCTTAGTCAGCTGTCAGTGTCTGAAATTCATGTTACTAGAGGTTCTCTATATTGGGGTAAGGCATTGTTTCTCAAGGAGTTAACCTGTTAAAATGTAGATATTCCTAAAGACAGCTAACATATTAATTGGTGGTGGTGATATTTCTAGGTCAGTAGGTTTTTTTTCTAGAATTCAGACTGAAGAAACAGATAGGAATTTGAGAAAGATTAGGCTTGGAAAAAATATGACATTGTTGCAGAGTATAGGGCAACAAAGAGGCCTGGAGGTTACCAAGTACCCGGATAAAGAGATAAGGAGAGGAGGGCCAGAGACTCTGTGTGTGTGTGTGTTTGTGTGTGTGTGTGTGTGTGTGTGTGTCTGCCAGTGTGCGTGCAAAATGGGGATGGTGAGTTAGAGAGCAAAGAGGTAATGCCATTAAAAAGAGCTAAGAGGGGCACCTGGGTGGCTCAGTGGGTTAAAGCCTCTGTCTTCAGTTCAGGTCATGATCCCAGGGTCCTTGGATTGAGCCCTATGTTGGGCTCAGCAGAGAGCCTGCTTCCCCATCTCTTTCTCTGCCTCCTTCTCTGCCTACTTGTGATCTGTCAAATAAATAAAATTTAAAAAAAAAAGAGAGATAAGAGAACATTTGAGAAGAACTAAATAGATGGAAAATCCTGAAAGTATTTCAGTTACAAATTAGGGCAACCATATAATTTATCATCTAAAACTAGGACATATTGAGAACATGTTTTATCTAAACTGGGACATACTGAGATAGGGGAATGACTTCTTAGTAATCACATTGTGAAAACTTGCATAAACTGGGGCTATCATTAGCAAATAACAAATGGTCACTGTAGTTATAATGTGCTTATTTCAATATAGTATAGTAAAATACGGTCAGTTTTTAGCTACTATGTGTCAAGCATTGTACTAAGCAAGCACTTTATACATCTTAATTACATTCTTAAAATACTCCTCTGAGGTAAGTAGCTACATTATATGAGGTAAGTACTACATTATATGGCACTGGCTGTGGGTGCGCATCTGTATTTTAAAATGCCCTTTAACTTGGCTCAGAAAAATTACTCTTGTCATGTTACATCATGTATTAAATCCCATTCCCCTTCTGATTGCCATTTATCTGAAGGCTTACTTTGTGCCAGGCTACATTTGAGGCATTTTACATGTATTAACATAATTTAAACCTCACAATAGCCTTATGAATTACTTCCTTTTTATAGTTTAGGAGATTGAGGCATGGTGAGTAACTTGTCTAAACTCAACACATTTAGTAAGTGGCAGAGCCAGAATTCACACTCTGACAGTTTGATTCCAGGGCCCGTTTTCTTTTTCTTTTCTTTTCTTTTCTTTTTTTTTTTTTTTTTTTAAGATTTTATTTATTTATTTGACAGAGATCACAAGTAGGCAGAGAGGCAGGCGGGGGCTGGGGGGGACAGGCTCCCCGCTGAGTGGAGAGCTGATGCGGGGCTCTGTCCCAGGACACCAAGATCATGACTGGAGCGGAAGGCAGAGGCCTACCCACTGAGCCACCCAGGCGCCCCCAGGGCCCATTTTCTTAATTGCTATCCTCTACTGCCTCCTCTAGTCTGCATTCTTTGTATGGACCTGTTTTCATTTCTCTTGGGAGTGGTTTGTTTTGGTGCCTGGTAAAGTGTGTGTATACCTATATAAGAAAGTTTCTACAACGTTTCCAAAGTGATTGTACAACTTTGCATTCCCACTGGTAGTCCATCTTTATTACCTCATCCCTCCTTTTCTGTTTTTTTTTTTTTTATGAAGGCATATGCAGCCTTTTCCATTAGTTTTCAAACTCTGGTAGTTAGGAATACATTCATTCTCCCTGTTTAAAAGTTTTGCCTAATTCATAGCTGTTCGTGTATATACCGTCGCTTCTATCCGTTTCTGTATCCCTACTACGTCCTACACTTGTAGGGTCTAGGAATGTTAACAGCACCAGTGATAAGTGAAGAAATTGAACTAGGTTTCTCATAGATCTTTATTATTTTTGCCAGGTCCATATTTCTTTGGGAAGAAAGAAAGAATTAGCATTTGAAATTAAATGAGCAAGGAGATGGAACACATACATAGTACATATTTTTCTTTCAGTATCAGAGTAATTTAATAGGGTCAGGGTCTGATAATTGAAGCCATTATACGTTGAGGAAAAGTGGAAACCAATCAGAAATGTTACTGTAAGACTTAGGGCTTTAGCTTCTTATAATTTGACCGGCTTAAACCTAAGACTTTTGAATTGCAGGGGATTTGGGGACTTAAAAATGGATTTTTATTTTTAAATTCAGAAGAGCATTTGAGGGTTGCAAGGAGTCATAAAGTTGGTCTAGATCAACTATCAGGTATTTTCAAATCACTGCCAGTAATATCCTGACTGGTGATGATAGGTGTCCTAGGCAGGACATCCCCTTTGAGGCAACGGTGGCTCAGAAAGATATTCTAATATGTGGAAAATAGAGCCTCTGCTCATTCATTCTAGTTGTGTCATTTGTGCTGATGCAGAACTAGCATAATATTTCTCTGTGACTGCCCTAAAAGTATTATAAGGTAGTGCTGTTAACCCATTTCTCTAAAGATGAAGCCCTTCTTTCATAGCAGTGTCATGGAACTGAGACTGATAGCTTGGAGAATTGATATCTCTGGATAGAGATGGGCTTACACAGTTTTGATATTACCTAAAATAAACTTTAGTGATTAAATTCATCTGAAGAAGTAATGTAATTTGCTGTTATCAGTATAAATAACAGGTAGATGGGGGTAGAGGTGCCATTTAATAAGGTGTAAAAAGCACCAAGCCATGCCAGCAGTTAACAATTAAAATGGATCTGATTTCATGTTTTCTTCATCAATTCTAAGCAGAATGTGAAATACATTGTAGTAGTGATACTGAGATGAATGCTAATAAAATTCCTATATTAAAATGTTTTTGGTTGACAGGGAACATTTTTTTTTTGTCTGATTCCTACCAAATGTAATGAAAGCCTGGGGTACTTTGTGGACTGCATGTGAGTGAGTAGTAATGCCACTAAATTTTCTTTTTGCACATGCCAAATTATATGAGGTTAGCTAAGAGTGCAGTTTTTGGTATATGCTTTCTTTGTGATTGGTAATTATGGTTTTGATCTTTAGCATTGACATAATACACTTTTCAGTGGAATTATTTTCCAGAAAGAAAGATAATGGCCATGATTTTCATAGTTAATACATTGAAAGGGTCTTGCCTTTCATATTAATCAGTTTTGCTACCAGTTATTAATATGCAATCAATTTGTTTTAAACTTAAAATGAACTGCACCATTTAAGTGTTCAGTTTAATAAATTTTGAAGTTTTCATACCTGTGGAATTACTACTACACTCAAAATAATGAAAATATCTGGCACCTCCAAAAGTTCTTTTTTCAGCCATTGTGGATCTTCTTGTCCACCATCCTCTATTCCCAATTAACTGAATTGCTTTCTATCCCTAGAGATTCTAGAGTTTTGTGTATATGGATTCTACAAAAGGTACTCTTGGTATGGCTTCCTAGCACAATTATTTTGAGATATATCCATGTTAAATAGTGTATAATAGTTCATTATTTTTCTTACAAGTAGTAATGTATTGAATGGCTTTGCCATACTTAGTGTATCGATCCACCTCTCGATGGATAATTGTGTTGTTTCCACTTTTGAGTGTTAAAAATAAAGGTGCTAAAAACAGTCTTCTGTGGACATAGACTTTCATTTCTGTTAGGCAAATACCTAGGAATGAAATAGCTGGGTTTTATTTTAAGTATGTGTTTAATTTTTTAAGAAACTGCCAAACTATATTCTAAAGTGGTTTTACCATTTCACATTCTCATCAGTAGGATACGATAGTTCCACTTGCTCCATATCCTTGCCAACGTTTGTATTTTCCTAATAAATGATGATGATAAGGTATATTTCCATGTGCTTATCTACTGTGGGTACATCACTGGTGAGTATGTTAAGATCATTTGTTCCTTTTTAAAATTGGGTTTTCTTAATGAGTTTTGAACATTTCTTTCTTATATTCTTTATGGATACAAGTCATTTTCAGATAATAGATTTGCATCTATTTTTTTTTTCCCCAGCATGTGGGTTGTCTTTCACTTTGTTAAGTGTCTTGCAGATAGCAGAAATTAGTGATTTTGATGAAGTCCTGTTTGTCACTTTTGTCTTTTACATAACATGCTTTTGTGTTTTATCTAAGAAATTTTTGCCTACGTTAAGACCACAAAGACTTTCTACTATGTTTTCTTCATGTAATTTTACAGTTTTAGGTTTTACTTTAGATCTGTGATGGATTTTGAATCAATTTTTATATGTGGCACAATGTATGGACATCCAGGCATTCCACCTCCATTTGTTGAAAAGGCTGTCCCTTTACCACCGAACTGACTTTGCAGAAAATCAATTGACCGTATATATGTAGTTTATTTCTGGACTCTCAGTTTTGTTTTATTAATCTATTTGTTTCTCTTCAGTACCACAGTGCCTTGATATTTGCAGTTTTTAAACAAGTCTTGAAGTCAGGTAGTATAAGGCTTCCAGTATTAACGATCTTTGAAGTTGTTTTGGCCGATCTAGCTCATTGGCATTTCTATGTGAATTTTAGAATCAGCTTCTCAGTTTCTACAAAAACTGCTGGGATTTTGATTAGAAATACATGGACTCTTTTGCTCAAGTTGGAGAGAACTGACATGTTAAGATCATTGACTCTTTGAACATAGTAGTGTATCTCCATTTATTTGTCATCTTTAGACATCATTTGATAATTTATAATTAATATTTTCCAGTGGTAATATTTCCAAAAGTGGATTTTTTTTTCCTTTAAAGATTTTATTTATTTATTTAACAGACAGAGATCACAAGTAGGCAGAGAGGCAGGCAGAGAGAGAGAGGGAAGCAGGCTCCCCGCTGAGCAGAGAGCCTGATGCGGGGCTTGATCCCAGGACTCTGAGATCATGACCTGAACCAAAGGCAGAGGCTTAACCCACTGAGCCACGCAGGTGCCCCCAAAAGTGGATTTTCTGATTGTTATTTGAATAGTTCTATAGAAACGGTTGATTTTTAAAATTCTAACTCTTTTCTTAATTTTGTTTTCAGATGAAGCATAGCATCCTAGTTCATTGTTAGTTTAGATTGGAAGAAACATGTAAGCTTACAAAATGTAATGGGTCAGTATCTTGCAAGGAATTAGGTATTACCCCCAGTATTTTGTCTTCATTTTTTTTTTTTTTTTAAGATAATTTCTTTGAGAGAGAGCATGCACAGGTGGAGGGGCCGAGGGAAAGAATCTCAAGCACATTCCCTGGAGCAGAGAGCCCCACGTGGGACTTGATCTCACCCAGAGATCATGCCCTGAGCTAAAGTTGTCAGACACTTAGTTGACTGAGCCCCAGGCACCCCAGTTTTTTAAGTAATCTCTGCACCCAACATGGGGCCTGAACCTACAACTCTGAGATCAACAGTTGCGTGCTCTACCTACTGAGCCAGCCAGGCACCCGCCGTCTTCATTTTCTTAAAATGAAATATTAGTATTCCTCATGATATGCAACCTTGAAACTTCAGAGTACCATTACTTAGTTGAATTTGTAGGTAATTTCAGGAAAGTAATTGATTCTGAAGGAGGAATTATTATTTTTATGGGATTCTGAAAATTCATTCAAATTACATATTTTAGAGAATCAAGTACTGTGGTACTAGTTTGGGGAGAATGAAAGAAAGTATATGATTAGGACTTTGAGGTTTGAGGCTTATGCGCATGAATCACATTGCAGCTTACCAAGATGCAGAAGACTGAGGAAGCCCTGAATTTGGGATTGTAAGTTCAGCTTGGACATGGTAGATTTTAGGCCAGTTGTTTGTTGACTGTGTTAAGTGCTTATATGTTTATTAGGAGACTTGTAGATGAAGAAATATATCTTAGGTTAAAAATATGGCTGAGGTCATACAGCTAAGTTATATTCAGAATTAGAACTCAAACCTAGGGCCTGCTGACTCCAAAGTGAATGTAGTTATTAGCCCTATACTATATTGTATTGTCAAGGCAGAAAAACATGCTTGGCTTTGACAGTAAAATATGTTCCCTGTGAGCTATTTTAGAAATATAGGGGAATTTGCAAAGTCAGATGCCAGCAGGATCCAGACAGATAATTGAGTTGTGTTGCAAGAGAGTGATGACATCTGCAGGCAACTGCAAAGCCTGTGACCCATCCGAAGGATTAGCTGCTCATCAGCTCCACCAGATTGTTAGTTATCATGTGGGAATGTGGGCCCATTATTGCTAGATCTTCTGATTTTTTTTTTTTTTTTTTCCCCAAGAGAGGTCAGAAATCTTAATTTTCATGTAGGGTCGTCTTCTGATTTATAAATGTAGGCAGCTGTCCTTTAATATACTGTGTGTAGGTCAGCCTTAATTTGGGTCCACCACACAAATGTGTGTTGGATTCTATCTAGTGGGCAACCTTTGCTAAGAGTTTTACCTGGTACACTGTAGACACAATAATATGTATGATGTGAAAGGGTGATAACTGTGTAATAATCACACTACAGCTTTTGAAATGCAAGTTGCTTAGTTTGAACATGGTGCTTATCGAATCCAGTATTTAAGTTCAGTTTCCTTATGGATCAGTTAGTTATAGATGCGGGAGGAGGGAATTGTTCCCCGTAGCTTTTTTTGTCTCCTAATTGCATGCTTTCATTTGCACACAGTGCTGGTTGTGAAGTTTGTGGACGTTTGACTGAAACCTGGAACCCAAATGAGAAGAAACCTTCAAGGAACAACTTCTATTGATAGTGAGTCTACAGTCGTCTGTATGCATAATATGGAATGTTCTCAACCCACAGATAGCTAAATGGGTGACTCCATTGACAAGGAGTGGTGAGTCTGACTGCCCCCACTGGTAATTAACTAAATCCTATCATAAAAAGAGAACTCCTCCCTCCATTCTTAGCATTTACTCACTGTTGAATAGTAAGTTAATTTTTATATTACAGAGAATGACAACAGTGCAGTTTAGGAAAGTTCCTTGTGCCTAACAGTGTATTTAGTGTATGATTGCAGTTTGACTTTTTTATTCAGTTATGCACATCCTTTCCTTTGCCATTGTATTTTTCTCTTTTATTTCTTTTCCTAATTATACCATCTTCCAAGTCCTGTCTTCTTAAAATATTCAGCTAACACTAAAATGATGGTCATGATAATTAACAGCATCTACTCAAATCTTGGTTAATGATAGGTGTTCTTGCCTTTGGAATCATTTTAGGAATAGATCCAGTTTTGGCCACTAATAGAAGGGAAATCTGTAAGAGGATTCTGGGAAAGGTTTCCTTGATTTTGAGAAAGAAGGAAAGCATTGATCCCTCTTCTCCGTAGAAGTGGTTTTATCTGGATGTGACATCTGGAACTGCTGTGGCCGTTTTGCTACTAGCCTAAAAGTGTTGCCCTGATATCAAGGAAGGCAGAGGCAGGAGAACAGCAAAGAAGTAGAACTAGACTCTACATAACACATGTAAAATCACCTTCACTGTGCATTCCTTGTTAGCTGAGATAATACATTTCCTTAATGTTAAGCAGTTTCCCTGTAGGTTTTCTGTTACTTGCTGTAGAAATCCTCTCATTTGATTTCTCCTCTTTCTGATTACCCATTGTCTTTAGTGTCTCATGCATTTATTTCTCCTTGATTATATTCTGTGCTGTCCAGTGATGCTCCTTTGTGTATGTTGCTTTTGAGGCACATTGTAAACATTTTTGAAGTTAAGGACTGTGTTTATATCCCTCCTTTGTCTAATACCAGTATTGTCTTCTTAATAAAGTCATCAGAGCTTATTTACTCAATTGAATTGTTTGAACAAATGAGTATTTGAAAGACCAGTCTACAGAATTGAACAATTAGAGATTTTTCCTTCTTTCCTTCTTTCCTTCCATCCATCCATCCATCCATCCATCCATCCAAATTTTTATTTATTTCAGAGAGAGAGAAAGAGAATCTCAAGTAGAGTCCCTGCTCATGACATGAGCCAAAAGCAACTGACTAAGCCACCCAGGCGCCCCTACAGTGATTTCCTTTTAATTCACATCCTCTTCTTTGACCACACTGTTTCTCCTCGGGATTATAAATAAAGCTTGGCTTTTAAGATGATTATTGTATAACACATATTCAAGTGGTTAGTTCTACTCTTAAGAAAATGGTGGTTGTATTTTGCCTTTTTTTTTTTTTTTTTTTTTTTTTCTTTTTTTTTGAAATTGTTAGTTTTTTTTTTTTTTTTTTTTTTTTTTTTTTTTTTTCAATTTTATTGTAAGTATCAGAGCTTTTCCTATATATTTGAGTTCTGGCTTTCAGTGAAATAAATTTCACTCTCTGTTATAAAAACTGAATAGTTTATGTTCTATTTTCTCTGCTAATTATAGAAGTAAGGGATGTTAAAAAGTATGAAACATAGTAATTTGGAAATAATTAGTATTTGGCTTTGAAATGCACATTTACAAAAAGGCTCTCTATGCTGTACATCTCTGCTCTGTTCTTAGGACCTAGTTGTGTGTCTGTGTGTGGAGGTAGGTTTCGTAGTGAATCTAGTACCTTGTAAGAGGAGTCTTGAGTTACAGGATGGATTATTTACTTATTTTTTATAGCTCTATGAAACAAAACCACTTTTTTTCCTAACTCAAGATACTCATGTACTCTGCACTCTTTATTTAAATTCTAATGTTGTAATCTTGAAAAAGTTGAATGTAAACCTCTTTTGCTTTGAGAAAATATATAGTCTTGGTTTCTGTTGTATTAAAAAGGAAAATCATAAAGCCTGCGGGTAATTTTGTAATACATTTTGAATCCTTGAAAATGTGATTTTCACTTAGGGAAGAGTTAATTTTTTTTTCCTTGATGGGTTGTTATTAAAATTTGGGGGAATAACTTTTTAAGAGGGAGTGAAAGGTGTATGATATGCTTAACCTATCAATTTTAATTCAGTAATACCATTCAGTAATACTAGAAGTTGAAATCACTAAGGTCAACTCTAATGTGCTTTATTTCATAAATGTTATGAAGAGTTTGTCAGAATGGAACATGTGCCTTGACCCCAGGCAATCACAGCAGACGTGATCTAAGCTAGATGAATCAGAATGATCTTAGGATATTTGCTAGGAATGCTGGGATAAAGGCACTGGTTTTTTTGTTTGTTTGTTTGTTTGTTTTGGGGGGGCCTGTATTTTAACAGAAATCAAAATGTACTGTCATTAAACTCCTGGCACCTACCTTCTGGCCATAAAAGGAAACCAGTTAAATAAGTAAACACTGAAGGAGTAGAACAGAGAAAAACTATGCTCTGACCACTAGATCGAGTCCTCCCTGAAGATAGTATACCCCTAGACTTTATTTATTTTATGTGAGCCATTAAGTTCCAGTTTAATCCAGTGTGCTTTAGATTTTATGTTTCATGTATATGAAAACATCTTTTTTTTTTTCTTTAAGATTTTTATTTATTTATTTGACAGAGAGAGATCACAAGTAGGCAGAGAGAGGGGGAAGCAGGCTCCCCGCTGAGCAGAGAGCCCGATGCGGGGCTCGATCCCAGGTCCCTGAGATCATGACCTGAGCCGAAGGCAGAGGCTCAACCCACTGAGCCACCGAGGCGCCCCGTATATGAAAACATCTTAACTGATACATCCTTTATCAGCACCCATTCTAAACTATATAATGATAACTCAAGGACCTAATAAAACTTGTGAATTAGGCAGGTAAGTCTGATAATGCAGTCCATTATCAGGTGTATAGATGGCAGATAAGACTGTTCATTGATTGATTACAAGGATTGAAGTATTAAGTAGAAGAGTTAAGGTGGTGAATAAATACTTAGTCCATGCCATTGCTAAACAGTTTATTGTTAATTGGAATAGACTGACATGGTGTCCTAAATACTAGTAGGATTATTAACAGAGATTAATAATCTCTTACTAAACAAGGTTAGGGTTGTGGAAGAAAAGGAGTATCCATCATCTCTTATGACTAGCTCTTTGTTGGAGACTCCTGCTGAACCCTTCCTACCTTTGAAGCTGCTGAAACAATTGTGGAATTGGCAATCTTTTAAAAATATATATATAAATTATTATTATTTTTAATATAAATTATTCATTTTTTCTAATAAACCATTAGAAAAAGGTATAGTTCTCAATCCTTTATTCAATTTTTATTTGTTTGTTTGCCTTATTCAGAATCTTGAGGCCAAATATACAGGGGGTTTCAGAATTCTTCTAATTTTAGAAAGGTTAATATAGTGCACACATTGTATTAATATCTTTTTTTTACTTAAGGAAGGGACAAGGTGTTTCTGTTATTAATAAATACAAATAATAATGCCTTGTATGAGTTGAACTGCTAAATGACATACTCTTTATACTTTCAACATTATCTTAACTATTTAACAGTTTTTTTAGTAATAGCCATAAAACATGAGGGATATGCATTCCATTTCTTTTTCTGTTCAGATTATCAAAACATAACTTTCTTCACATTTGAAAAATCCCCTTTCTTATGATTTCACCTATACATCCCGTATCTCATTTCACCCATTTCTTTAACTTCTTTATTGCATTGTGTGCACCTTTACCTGACTACAGAATCTACAAGTAATTACATCTGACACTTAAGTAGAGCTTAGAAAGGAAAAATCTTCTCTCCCAAAGGTTTCCTTACTTCACTGATAAGTCTTCAAAAAAGAAAAAAAAAATACTCTTCATTCATATATTCCAAACTTGCACATTTCATCCACAAATCAGCAAGACAGTCTTTTCTTCTCATTCAAAACAGGATTAGATAGAATTCTTTTACTGAGCATTTTGATGCTACAATCCACTAATCTGGGAACCCAGGGTGCTGTTCTACTATATAAGAAGGTCGTTTAGTGGAATAAAAGTCTATATAATTTATGGTTAATTTCAGTCCATCCTGTGTTGAATAATTAGTAATAGCTGGGAAGTAAATTCATTCATCAGAATAAGGATCTTTGTAGATCTGAGGAGATTGCAAATACATCTTTGTATGTCAGGGTTCTTTCTGTTGGAATCATTTTGACTACAATACAGCTGTTGGTGCAGTAGCCTTCCATTTTCTTGCTGGTGAAGGATAAGAACTCATGTAAGTAGGTGAAAATTTGCTGGAGCCAGAGTACAGGCCTTTATGCTTGGTTTTCTTTTGGCTATTATAATACCACATAGGTGGCTGGATCCTATTGTGTTCAGAGCAAGGGTTTCTGATTCTTAACTGGGCTGGTGAGGAGGAAATGCTGCTGATGGATGACCTTTGTTAATCAGTGGTAGACAAAGAAGGATGCGAATTGAATTGGTCTCACTCTAACATGAAATAAAGGTATAACAAAATAGTTCTGATTGCACCCATTCTTTTTAGATCTTGATGCCATAATGTATTCAAGACCTGGGCTGCTTTCTTCACCGCTTTCAGCAATGATCTGTCTCCTCTGCTCTTGGTTATGTTTACTACCTTCTCTATCTCCCCTGAGTTGACCAGGGCTTTGTTGTTCTCCATGTTTTTGCTGGTAACCTCATGCAGAGCACAGCAGTTGGTTTGTTTGGTCTCATCAGACAGTACATGGGGGCCATTGCTACTGGGAAGGTGGTTGGCCAGTTCTCTCATGCTGTGAGCTTCTTGTTCCAAACATCTAGCACCATATCCCTCAAAGCAGTTACTTCAGATAGAGCATCTATCATTATGTGCTCTCAGAAGTCCTAGAAGGATGGGTACCCCTTTGTCTTTGTGAGTGGTCACCTGGATGTACTCTGCAAACTAGTTTCCAGCAGGGAGGCTCTGGAGAGTTCAGTAGAGCCTTTCAAGGTAGCTGGTGTGCAACTTTCTGGTAGAAGAGTCCGGTAGCATCTTAAACCCGTTGGAGGACTTTGGCAGTCTCGGGATATGACCAACTCCATCCCATTGATCCTCTTGTGTCCTTCTCTTTGTCCTCTGACATCCGGGATCAAAGTCCTTGCTGGGAGAGTCTTTTCCTGGTAAGGCAGCCAGTTAATTCAGCCCCAGCAGCTGGGCCTGAGGGCCATTGGACAGGTTCCATGGGGTGCAAATGCAGGACACCACAGTCTTGGTGTTGTAATCACATGTGTTCACACATGTGTGGATCCCATGCAAAAGTGAGTTTACTAGCACCTCACAAGGTCGCATTGCTTCTTCACTTCCTCCCTTGTGGAGCTGGCAACCTGTCATATTAGGCAGAATAAGTAAAGTCTGAAATTTAATTTTGTGATCATCATGAAAAGAGCTATTCCATCCAGAATAACTGGAACATTCACAGTGTTTGTTAAGGCCGAGAGAGCACCTTGATTGATTGTTGTCTTTATAACATCACATGGAAATAAATTCCAAAGAACTCCTGTAACAAATTCCTGTACTTCTGCATCAGTAGATTTGTCTCATCAGTTGGAACAAGGCAGGTATCTTACCCCAACCAATATTTTTTATTGCCAATTTATTTTATTTTCGTCTGTAGACTTGGCAGACACAAGGTTTCCAAGGGCACCACAGCATTTCCTTTGAACTTTGTCCAAAAAGTCTACCAGATGCTTGATTCTTCCTTACCTGTACACCTCCATCTGTCCTTTGTTGTTGCCAAAGCACAGGTGCTGCAGGTAGGTGGCTGCATTTGCCTCACCTGATGGGAGGGGCGCTGCAGCATGTGAATGACTTCAGGTAGCTTGGGGTCATGCCAGGCAAACTCCCTGGGGTCTTTCTGAATATTGTCCATTGATGGGGATCTTGTGCCAGCACCACATGTGCTGTTGCATGCTGAAGCGTGCTAAAATGGCACTCCTGCGCTCAGTGCCTTATTGGCCCATAGGGCTCCGCGCAGGTAGCTGTTGTGTTCAGAGCATAATTATTTCTTTGGTATATAAGGGTGCTCTGCTGACTGGACATCCTTTGCACGTTTCCAACACCTACTGTACCTGTGTGATACAGTGCTGCCTATGATCTTTGGAGTTCACGGTTCTGAGATTTGGTCTCTGATAACATTGAGCTGTAACAGGTCTTCCCCTTGTATATAGGAGTGATGAGCAGCTTGGGAGACAGAGCTGAACTAGGGTCTTTCCTAAGCTGGTTGTACTTACTAGAATAGGAACTGTAAGCCTTTCAGGCTGTCTAGCCAGTGTGGAGCCATACTCTTCATAAATGGCATACTGCTGCTGTCCAAGTTGTTCTGTGTCATGAACTGCTCTTTACAGTGAATGTCACAGGTGTTGTGGTGCAGTGGTCATCCCTGAGTGTTTGGGGGACAAAGAGCCCACTTGGCCTTGGGATGGGAAGCTACCTGAGTCTGTGCCTCCCATCAGGATCAGTGGGGATCCTGCTTTGGTGATGGTTTGGTACTGAAAGGTTGGTCTCTTTGGATTGGACATCTGCTGGGAGGTTATCGATCCAGCCCAATGGACAACTATTGGGGAAGAGAGTCTGTATGCAGAGTATGGAGAGGTTGCCTGCTGAACAAGTAGTGGGGTAAAGGAATATGCACTGGGGTTCAGTGGTCGGGAGTCACTCACTGACAGCCAAATCTACTCTCCAGAGAAGTTTTCTGTAACCCCTTTGAAGGAGACATGCCTCCTGATAACAAAAGAAAGACTGCTCTAGATGGAGCTGAACTAACCCTTCTCATGGCGTGATTGGCTACTGATGGCTGAACCAGTGTTTGTCCTTCAGCTCTTGAGTTTCTCACCAAATGGTTATTAGTTGACCTATGAATGAATGCTATGGTCTGTTGTCTGTCTTACTCAAATTCTAGCTGTTGTGAAAACTCCTTGTTTCCTGGTATCTACTCTTGGAATAAGAATCCATATGTGTTGAACTTCTTGAGTTATCTGGTGATGTTTCATGGAGAGATGTCTGTGCTGGTGAATAGAAGGTCCCTTGTGCTGATGCTGTCCTGATGACATTGTTGTTGGGATGGACAGTGTCAGAACTCCAGGCTCCTTTATACCTATACACTGGTATACTTTATACCAGTGTTTGGCACATCTGTTGATCTCTAAGGAAATGACTTCTCCGTTGAGCTGCTCCTTCAGGAAAACTAGAAAGGTAGTGGCCATGGTGTTTGGTTTCATGCCTGGGCCAGTGGAGACAGATTTCTTTCCGTGGTTTCCGGTCCTGCACCAGTGAGGGCTGCTCAGGAATGGGTATTCCTCTTGCTAGGTTAGGCAGTGGCTATTGTCACTCTGGGAATGAGGTCTCTCTGCACTGAGGAGTTGCCACTGCAGCACTGGAAAAAAATTAAAAAGTGTGTAGGGGGCTGCCCAACCCTCTCTCCCCATGTATACCCCTTTCCCTAAACTAGCTCTCCCACCACCGTAGCGGTGGGTTAGAGCAGCTAACTTGCCTCTCTACCCTTTGCCCATGGTGTCACCTCCATGGACAACATTGACAAGCACTCATTTTTATACTTGAGAAAACTTAGAGGCGTTAGGTGATTTTATGGAGGTTTATGTAGCTATGAAGTAATAGAGTTGAGATTATACTCTGCATCAGTTTGGCTCTGATATGCATGTGCTTAACCTGTGTTGCCCTGCTTCTTCATGGTGCTGTACTGCTTAAATTTATCTGTTTATCATTAACATGAGTAAGATGATTATTCTTTGTTAAGTTTATTCAGCCAGCCTAACAAATATACTTAGTATTTCTAATAGTCCTGGAATTGATTCACTTAGCTTTTCTGGGAATATAGTCTGTTTGTACTAAACGTAATTTTAAATTTTGCTTATCCTTTTCAAATTTTATATCATATTGGTTCTCTTACTAGTTACATTGGCTAGAACTTGTGGGACATTGTGATTACAGTGAGCATGTTGTCTGGTTAATTTAATGCACCTAACATTTCACTAAATGCTTAACCATTAATTGGAATGTTGATAGTATTTCACCCCTGAGCATGAAGCCAGATGTTAGTATTCTTTATAAATAAAGTATGAAAGGGATTGAAGTACTTCTGTTATCTTAATAGTTTTTAAAAATCTGGAGTGCCAGGGTGGCTCAGTCAGTGAAGGATCTGCCTTCAGCTCAGGTCATGATCTCAAATAAATAAATAAAATCTTAAAAAAAAAGCTATTAAAAATCCTATTTGGACATTTTTGTAAGCCGGATTTTAAAGTCTTAATTGTTGCTGTATCAGAATTGCTATAAACTAAAATTTGCTGTTACTTGTACCTGCTTTTACTACACTTCATTTTACTTTTTCAAGATTTAATTTATGAGAGAGAGAGAGAGCACGCGTGTGCATGAGTTGGGGGAGGATGGGCAGATGAAGAGGGAGAAGGAGACTCCTCGCTGAGCTGAGAGCTTGATGTGGGGCTGAATCCCAGGACCCTGAGATCATGACCTCAGCTGAAGGCAGAAACTTAACCAATTGAGCCACTCAGGCACCCTGTACTGCACTTCATTTTTAATCTCTCATAGTCTGTACATACATCTTTTAAATCTTCGGTATAATCATTTTTATACATTTAAAAATCTGTTTATTATGCTGTATAACTTGCTGAGTTATATTTGTCTATGTATTTAAAAAATTTTTTGTGGGGGGATAATATGTAGTGAATATTCTACATGTATATAACATGTAGTGAATATGTTGAATAAGTTAGTTTTTAATCTTTTTATTATCTGGTTTAATTATCTGATTTAATTATCTGATTAGTGAGGCATCTTTATAAGCCTGTGTTTTGGCTAATGATAGGAAAATATTATATCAATTTTAGAGATGGAAAAACCCCAGAAAGTACATATTTATTATTGTTGTAGTTTCTTGGTTTCATGGTCATGTGGCTGATTTCAAATTTGCCAGTTTTGCTGACTTGATAGCATCTTGCTGTGGGTGCAGTATTTAGAAGCTCTCTGATGGGTTTAGGTATTTCTCTCTCTCTTTCTCTCTGTCACACACACAAACACATGCACACACACATGAGGAATAATTCATTTACCAAATGTGAGAGCGTGAGGAAATGTGCATATAAAGAAAAAGGAGGTAGAATGGGATTCCCCCATTTGGATATTGCTCCTGAATGGTTCAGAGTTTCTCCTGTTAAACTTGTAATTATCTGTGAAGTACTTTCGGAGTTTTTTAGGGAATGGAATAATTTGGTATTAGCTCTTTAGTTTTGTCAGTATGATCCAAAATATCTGTCTCTATCTATAGCTAGAAAATATTTTTGAAAAGTCTGATAATAGTGTTACAGTTTAAGGGAATGAAACTGATGTTAAATTCCTAGTTACTTTGGCTAATGATCCAGGGTTTAAGTATCTGGAAATAATGTCATTTGAGGGGCTGTGCTTTGCTTAAGTAAATAGAATTGGGGCTCAGTGTTGGGGCCATTCAGCAGCTAACCGTAGTATAATCATCCTTACCACAGCAGCTGGAATTTATTGTAGCTGTTGCTCTATGTTCTCACTATAAAGGCTATGATTTCCATGAAGAAATCATAAAGGCAGGCCTTTTGTGGTTTTGATTACCGAGTGTTTTTCTGACCAGCATGAGAAAATGCTCTGCATGTTTTGTGCTATGTGGATATAAGACACGCACACTTTTATAAAGGAAGCCATTTCTTTGGAAAGTAGTCACATGCAAGAAACCTATTTTCATTTATTGTTAGCATCTGATATTTGTGAATGGTTTTAATGTACACGTTTGCTGAAAAATACATAGAGGAAATGTTACTAATTAAAGGAAATGTGTTGATCTTAGGGTGGATATAGAAATTTTCCACTCAAGACCATATTCCCATGGTCATCTTTTTCTGTAGTTTTCTTTAAAAATGGTTGACCCATAGAACTGACCACAAGTTGAGTGCTATGTGTATTGTCATTGGATATTTTTATTTATTTTAATTACAGTGTAGTTAACATACATTGTTGTTTTAGTTTCAGGTGTACTGTATAGTGATTCAGCACTTCCATACATCACTCAGTGCTCATTAAGATAAGTGTACTCTTAATCCTCTTATTTCACCCCCCACCTCCCCCTGGTAACCCTGTTTGTCATCTCTAGTTCATAGTGTGTTTATTGGTTTGTTTTTCTCTCTCTCTCTCTCTCTCTTTTTTTTCCCCTTTGCTCATTTGTTTTGTTTCTTAAATTACACATATGAGTGAGATCATAAGGTATTTATTTTTCTCTGACTGGCTTATTTTGTTTAGTATTATACTCTCTAGCTTCATCCATGGCATTAAAAATGGAAAAATTCTACTCTTTTATGGCTAATACTCCATTGTATACATATATACACACACTACCTCTTTATCCATTCACCTATTGTTGGACACTTGGGCTGCTTCCATAGTTTGGCTGTTGTAAATAATGCTGCAGTAAAATAGCAGTGTATATATTCCTTTGAATTAGTGGTGCTCTATTCTTTGACTAAATAACCAGTAGTGTGATTACTGGATCATAGGGTACTCCTATTTTTAATTTTCTGAAGAATCTCCATGTTGTTTTTCATAGCGGCTGTACCAGTTTGCAGTCCAGCTAACAGTGCACGAAAGTTCCTTTTTCTCCACATTCTGGTCTACACTTATTATTTCTTGTCTTTTTTATTTTAGCCATTCTGACAGGTGTAAGGTAAAATCTCATTGTAGTTTTGATTTGCATTTCTCTTATGGTGAATGATGTTGAACATCTTTTTATGTTGTCTGTTGGCCATTTGTAAGTCGTCTTTGCAGAAGTCTCTCTTCATGTCTTCTGCCCATTTTTAAATTGAATTATTTTATTTATTTTGTGTTGAGTTGTATAAATTCTTTATGTATTTTGGATACTGATTTTTTTTTAAAGATTTTATTTATTCATTTGATAGAGATCACAAGTAGGCAGAGAGATAGAGAGAAGTAGGCTCCCCGCTGAGCAGAGAGCCCGATGCGGGGCTTGATCCCAGGACTCTGGGATCATGACCTGAGCCAAAGGCAGAGGCTTTAACCCACTGAGCCACCCAGGTGCCCCTGGATACTGATTCTTTATTGGATAGGTCATTTGCAGACACCTTCTCCCATTTAGCAGGTTTTGTTTTATTTTGATTTTTGCCTTTGCTGTGCAGAAGCTTTTTATTTTGATGTAGTCCTAATAGTGTATTTTTGTTTTTATTTCTTTTTCCTTAAGATGTATCTAAAACGATGCTGTTATGGCTGATGTCAAGAGAAATTATTGCCTGTACTGTCTTGTAGGATTTTTATGGTTTCGGATTTCCATTTAGGTTCTCAAACCATTTTGAGTTTATTTTTGTGTATGGTATAAGAAAGGGGTACAGTTTCATTTTTTTGCCTGTAGCAGTCCAGTTTTCCTAGCACTATTTGTAGAAGAGACTTTTTCCCATTGCTTATTCTTGCCTCCTTTATTGAAGATTATTTGACCATATAATTATGGGTTTCTTTCTGGACTTTCTACTCTGTTCCACTGATCTATGTGTCTGTTTTTATACAAGTACCATAGCGTTTGGAATTCTTCAGCTTTGTAACATAACTTGAAGTCTGAAATTGTGATACATCCAGTTTTATTTTTCAAGATTGCTTTGGCTATTTAGGGTCTTTGTTGCTTCCATATAAATTTTAGGATTTTTTCTTCTAGTTCTGTGAAAAATGCTGTTGCTGTTTTGATAGGGATTGTTTTAAATGTGTAGGTTCCTTTAGGTAATATAGACATTTTAACAGTATTTTTTCTTCCAGTCCATAAGCATGGAATGTCTTTTTATTTCTTTGCGTTGTCTTCAATTTCTTTCTTTGGTGTTCTGTAGTTTTCAGAGAATAGGTCTTTCACCTTTGATTAAGTTTATTCCTAGTTATTTTTTTATTCTCGATGCAGTTATTGGAATTGTATTCTTTTTTTTTTTTTATTAAAGATTTTTATTTATTTTTTTGACAGAGATCACAGGTAGGCAGAGAAGCAGGCAGAGAGAGAGAGGAAGGGAAGCAGGCTCCCTGCTGAACAGAGAGCCCGACGCGGGGCTCAATCCCAGGACACCGGGATCATGACCTGAGCTGAAGGCAGAGGCTTTAACCCACTGAGCTACCCCAGGCGCCCTGGGATTGTTTTCTTAATTTCTCTTTCTGCTGCTTCATTACTAGTGTATAGAAATGCTGTGGATTTCTGTACGTTAGTTTTGTATCCTGTGGCTTTACTGAATTCATTTATCAGTTCTAGTTTTTTTTTTTTTTGGTGCAGTCTTTTGGGCTTTCTTTCTTTTCTTTAAGATTTCACTTTAGAGAGAGAGAGTGTGCATGTTCGTGGGGACATGAATGGGGAGGAGCAGAGAGTTAGAGAGAACCCCAACCAGACTCCACTGAATGAGGAACCTGACAGGGGACTCGATCTCACAACCCTGAGATCAGGACCTGAGCCAAAATCAAGAGTCGGAGGCTTAACTGACTGAACCACCCAGACACCCCTTTAAGGTTTTCTATATATAGTATCATGTTATTTGCAAATAGTGAAAGTTTTATTTCTTTACCAATTTGGATGCCTTTTATTTCTTTCTGTTGTCTGATTGCTATGGTCTTATTATTTTTTGTTTGTTTTTTAAGATTTATTTATTTTAGAGAGAGAGCAAGAGTGCATGTGAGTGGGGGGCAGGGGAAGAGGGAGAGAATCTTCAAGCAGGCTCCCCACTAAGCACAGAGACCCACGTAGGGCTCGTTCTCCATGACACATGAGATTATGACCTGAGCCAAAACCAAGAGTCTGACGCTCAACCAACTAAGCCATCCAGGCGCCCCTTGTCATTGGGTTTTAATGGCCGAGAGGGAAGAATAAATTTTACTCTTTAAATGTTGGCTAACACTTTCATCCCTAATTATGTCCCTAACTATTCTAAGGTAGAGTTACATTTCTTTGGTTCCCTTATATATTTCAAGCAGTTTACAAGGCAGATTTACCAGTAAACAAATCTTCCTAAAACTTTTTAATCTTTTTCTTTTTCTTTTTTTTTAAGATTTTGTTTATTAATTTGAGAGAGAAAAGAGAGAGAACAGGGGGAGGACCAGAGGGAGAGGGACATAAAAAACTCCATGATGAGTACCAAGTGTGACTTGGGATTCCTGGACTCCTGAGATAGTGACCTGAGCTGAAACCAAGAGTTGGACGCTTAACCAACTCAGCCACCCAGGTGCCCCAGAACTTAAATAATTTTTAAATGTCCAGTAAATTAAACTTGCAAATTTAGCATATCAGATTTTCTTATCTTTTAAATATTTTAAAAAATAGAATATAAAATATCGTAATAAATTATTACAGATACATAAGAGCACTAAAATATTAATAGTGTAGGTTTTGCTTGACTTGATCATTTCTGTATCAATTTCCATATGTTACCAGAGTTAGAATATTATCCACCCAAAGGGAAACAATTACTGTCAAGGCCGGTCGAAGTAATATGGTTAAAAATCGTGACTGTGTGCTATTAGGGTGAAAAACTATAGATTTCAAATGGATTTCTGGGCAAAGAAACTTGAGGCTGATAGAGAGCTCTAGGACCTAGATGTGCCTGCCAAGGCTGAACTGGTCATGGTTAGGATGGGTGTTTTTCTTAGGGTGAAGTTCTACCTGTCACTTAATAGGACCTTGGGAGCCATTCCTTTCATCTATATACTTGAACACATAGCTTTTTAGTTTTATGCAATTCTTTGTACTCAAGTGAAATTCTGGTCTTTTTTTTTTTTTTTTTAAAGATTTTATTTATTTGACAGAGATCACAGTAGACAGAGGCAGGCAGAGAGAGAGAGAGAGGGAAGCAGGCTCCCCGCTGAGCAGAGAGCCCGATGCGGGACTCGATCCCAGGACCCTGGGATCATGACCTGAGCCAAAGGCAGTGGCTTAACCCACTGAGCCACCCAGGCGCCCGAAATTCTGGTCTTTTAAATGAGTGGGGAGTAGAGGTTGGGACAAACATCCTTCTGGTTCCCACTGTTAATTTTTTTTCTCCCTCAGATTCAGGGACCCACTTCATCCTGGTGTTCTAAGCGTGTAGTAAACCACTCATTTAAAGTTCTTTATACAGGATAGAATTCTAAACCACTTATTTCAACTATAGTTCTCTACACTAGAGCCACAGAAAGTGATTTGGAGAACAGTTTCTGCCTCTGGAAGGAACTTCTTTTTGTTTCATGAACAATGACAAATCTGTATTGAGATGAAACATAGAGGCTGTAGTTACCCTTCTAGATACAGCCACACTGTGTAATGGCTCCCCTTGTCCCTTAACCAGTACAGTTTTTCAGTTGGACACACAGTTTATTTCTCAAAAAGTAGATTACCTGTAGTAGAATCACCTTAGACTCAAAGAGACTTAGAGACTCATTATTAGAATTCAGTATCTGAAAAATACTGTTCTAATTTATAATACAGCATGATGCCAATAAAAATATCAGAAAGGTTTTAAAGAATTAGGCTAGATGAATGTAAAATTTAAAAAGACAAAAAATACCCAGAAAAGTTATGAAAGAAAAGGAAGTAGTTCTTTCATATATTAAAAATTTATTCTAGGGGCACCTGGGTGGCTCAGTGGGTTAAGCCTCTGCCTTTGGCTCAGGTCATGATCTCAGGGTCCTGAGATCAAGCCCCACATCAGGTTCTCTGCTCAGCAGGGAGCCTGCTTCCTCATCTCTCTCTGCCGGCCTTTCTGCCTGTTTGTGATCTACCTCTCTCTCTCTCTCTGTCAAATAAATAAATACATAAGTCTTTAAAAAACAAAAATGTATTCTAAAACAATAATGATGGAGGCGCCTGGGTGGCTCAGTTGGTTATTGGACTCTTGGTTTTGGCTGAGGTCATGTTCTCTTGATCATGGGATCAAGCTTAGTGTTGGGCTCCATGTGCCGTGGGGAGTCTGCTTGAGATTCTCTCTTCCTCTTCTCTTCCTCTTGCTCACTCACTCTCTCTTTATCTAAAATAAGTAAATCTTTAAAAAAAAACCCATAAAATTATAATGATGAAAAAAATAAAATAGTGGAAACATTGCGATTCTGTATATGAGCTAGGTCATTAGTATAGAATAGAAGTTGTTCCAGATTCATAGGGAAGTTCAGAATACAATAAAAGTGCAATTCAGGGGCACCTGGGTGTCTCAGTGGATTAAAGCCTCTGCCTTCAGCTCAGGCTATGATCCCAGGGTCCTGGGATCCAGCCCCGCATGGGGCTCTCTGCTCAGGAAGGAGCCTGCTTCCTCCTCTCTCTGCCTCCCTCTCTGCCTACTTGTTGATCTCTGTCAAATAAATAAATAAAATCTTTTAAAAAAATGCATTTCAGATCAGCAGAGAAAAGGATTATTTTTTTTTAAATTGTAGTATTATAGCAAGGTAGTAGTCCAAAATTAAAAAAAAAAAAAAATAGATCCTTCAGAGGAAGAAAACACATTTTTTCTTTCTTTATTGGAGTTAGGAATTTTTTTCAAAGATTGGAAATACAAATACTCTAATGCATTGTTAGTGGGCATGCAGTTTGGTATATTCTGTTAGGAGGAAATTTGGAAAATATTTGTGAAAATCTAAAATGCCTGCCAAAATTTAAATCTGTAAACCATCATACTGTACATGTGTGAATATACAATATTATTCTGTGCATCATGTTTATAGACGTAAAAGATTAGAAATAACTCAACTTTACATCTGTTGGAGACTAGTTATACTCATGATAAAATACAGCCTTTATAAATAGAGGGAGGCAGTTTTTTAAAAGTTACTGATACTGCCTGATTTCTAAGATAAAGTGTTAAGTGAAAAAGCAAGGTGCCTAATGATGTGTGCAATCACATGAAAATATTTTAAAAAGGGAAAAATATATATGTGCATTCTTCTATGTGTGCAGAGCATCTGTGAAAGATTACACAAGAAGCTAATACTTGTGGCTTTGTCTAAAGGGAAACTGGATGGCTAGGGATAATGGTGAGAAGATTTATTATTCATGATTTACTCTTGCATCTTTTGAGTTTTATACCATGGTGATATATTGGCATATTACTTACCAAAAAGACACACACACACACACACACACACACACATTAATATATAGTACTGAGGAACAAAACATATTTATCCAAATTTTCATCTTTATCAACTCATCAGAATCTCTAAGAATCTCTAAGGGTGAGACTCACTTCCAGTTACATTAGGAAGTTTTTTTTTATTGTGATATAAAACATGTAACATAAAAATTACTGTCTTAACCATTTTTTAAAAGTATAGTTTAGTAATATACTCACATTGTTGTGAACAGATCGTCATCTTGTAAAGTGAACTCTAAAACCCATTAAACAAAAACTTCTGTTTACTTCCTCTTCCCAGCCCCTGGTACTCTCATTATACTTTGTTTCTGTGAATTTGAGTACTTAGATAAAAGTGGAATTACTCATATAAGTGGAATATGGTATTTGTCTCTTTGTGACTGGCTTAATTTCAGTTAGCATAATGTGTTTAAGGTTCATTCATGTAGCATGTGACAGGATTTCCTGCCTTTTTAAGACTGAATAGTATTGCATTATATGTGTGTATCACATTTTGCTTATATATTTATTGGTTGATGAACATTTGGCTTCCTTCCACCTTTTGGCTATTATAAATAGTATTGCCTTGAACATAAGTGTGTAAATATTCTTGGTGACTCTGCCTTCAGTTCTTTTAAATAGATAACCAGAAGTGAGATTGCTGGATCATTTGGTGGTATTATTTTTCAGATTTTTCAGGAATCGTCTATTGTTTACCATAGGAGTTGCACCATTTTATGGTTTTACCAACAACACAGAAGAGCTCCAATTTATTCATGTTCTCACCAGTACTAATTGTCTGTTTTTTCTTTTTCTTCTTTCATTTATTTATTTATTGATTGATTTTGGTTACTAGCCATCATAATGGATATGAGGTGATCTCAATCTATGCTTTTAACAAGCATTATAATCATATATTTATTGTATACGTAAAAAAGTTTATCAAGTATATTTAACCTAATGATTTCAGTTTGATTACCTAAAATGCAACAAGTAGCCACTTTTTAGAACTTTTTCTCAGTATGCTTTGTTGTTGTAACTTGAGGTGTGTGTTGTATAATCAGATCTTAAAGGGCTAGTACCCTTTACTGTGCCTCCCCTGTTTTTTCCTTCTATTTAACCATAATTGAATGACCCAGGAACAGACTAGACTGTATTTATTCCCAAAGAATTTTGCCAGTAGTTGAAATTCGAAGGTTCTATGTGTTACGAGAATTCCTACTGTGTACCAGCATTATAAACACTATGATTTAATAAAAACACTTGTCATTTTCACTTTGTAACATAGTATTTGACCTCTGTTTATTTCAGTTTTTAAAAAAGATTTTATTTATTTATGTATTTGAGAGAGAGCACAAGCTGGGAGAGGGGCAGAGGGTGAGGGAAGAGTGACTACTTGCTGAACAGGGAGCCCAATGTGGGACTTGATCCCAGGACCCTAGGATCATGACCTGAGCTAAAGGCAGACTCTTTTCTTTTTCTTTTCTTTTAAGATTTTATTTATTTATTTGAGAGAGAGAGAGAGAGTGAGCATGAAAGGAGAGAGATCAGCGGGAGAAGCAGACTCCCTGCCCAGCAGGGAGCCCAATGTGGGACTCGATCCCGGGACTCCAGGATCATGACCTGAGCTCATGACCGAAGGCAGTCGCTTAACGAACTGAGCCACCCAGGCGCCCCTGAAGGCAGACTCTAAATAGACTGAGCCATCAGATGCCCTTGTTTACTTTTATTTTTATTATTATTATTATTTTTTTTATTTTAAAGCTTTTATTTATTTATTTGACACAGAGAGAAATCACAGTAGATAGAGAGGCAGGCAGAAAAAGAGGGGGAAGCAGGGTCCCTGCTGAGCAGAGATCCTGATGTGGGGCTCTATTCTAGGACCCTGAGATCATTACCTGAGCTGAAGGCAGAGGCTTAACCCACTGAGCCACCCAGGTGCCCACCCCCCCCGTTTACTTTTAATTGAAAAGTTTTACCTTCATAGTGAAAGTTTTGTGTTAACTCTTCTCACAAGATGAATTCAGTCTTAAGTTGTCTTTTAGGAGGAAGGTCAAACAGTCTTGAAGGATTTTATCCAGAGAACAAAAGTACATGAAATCCCAGTGAAAAATGGAAAAGGGGTATAAATCGTCTTCCAGTTTTTTTTTTTAACTTCTCCAGGAAAATTTTAGGGGCATTATTTATTTGAAAGAGAGAGCACAAGTCAGGGTAGGGACAAAGGGAAAGGGAAGAGCAGACTCCCTGCAAAGCAGGGAGCCCAATGTGGAACTCAAAACAAAATTAATGCCTGGTAAAATATTTTCCATTTTAAGTAAATTAATTGCAGTTTTCTTTTCCTGACTTGAAGTTTCTGAAATTATTTTTTTGGCATTACTATCACAGAATCGCCTATTCTATCTTGCTAGTATTTATTCTTTAGAAGTATTTAGTAGTGGTATTTAAAAGTATTGCATCATTGTGTGAGTATCTAGCTATAACCTAAAATTACACTGTATTAGAAGTCATTTGAAAATAATTTTTGCTAGACTTTAAGTTTCACTACTGTGCAGTTTATGATTTTTCCTTTAAACATTTAAACTGAGCAGTTGGATTTATGATATTTGGTGTGTGAGTTGGTAAAGAAGGCTGCTAAGTGATAGTATGGCTTGGGAAGGGTGGGGGTTTAATCCTCACTGTCGGTTTTGAGAAAGATAATGAAATCCTTTATATCCCTTTCCATAGACATGCATTTCAAAGACTTACATTTTAATAAGAATTGGTTGTGCAGCTGCAACCCTGGCAACACAGACTAGGAGAGAAGAATTGGGGCAGAATTCCAGAAATCTGGGCAGGCAGTGGTCTCATGTGGAGCTGAGCTAATGAAAACTGATAAAAATATAAAGCACTTAGTAGAAATAAGACCAGTCCTTTCTTTGGCATAGTGGATGTTGAAATTTTCCATACTATATTTTATTATTTAATAAGTCAGAAAGCTGTCATAAGCTGCTTACTCAATAAAAGTAGCTGCATTATATTGTCCTTTAGTATAAAAACACCCTACAGACTCTGGGAAGCTAATATTTCTGTGCAGTATATCTAAAAAGTAATTGTTGCTGGCCCATTCTTGGTAAAGTATTGAGAACACAATGTACCAAGTTTGTCAGATTTTTAAAAATAAGTTTTTTTAAGTTTTACTAATTTAAGAAATAAATGCTCACAATAGTTTTAATGTAAATTTCTTGTGGTTTTTGGGCTCTTGAGGTGCCCTCAAATGAGAAAATTTGTAAACATAGTCTTCTCTCTTAACACTATGACAGTGGTATAAAATCTGTCATGAAACGGTAATTTAATTATTACCAATATTTAAATTTTGTCTGGGATTTTCCCTGCTGTCATAAGAAGTATTGCCATAAAACATTTTTTGTGCATATAAAGATTTTGCTTTTTTTTTTTTTTTCTGGATTAATGTCAGTAACTTTTGGATTTTCAGAACTGATACTAACACAATACCTGTAAAAATTTTTGGTATTTTTTAAACATACTACCAGTTTATCATCTTAATTTTTCTAGGAATGAGTTTTTTCCTTAATATCTTATTTGAGCTTTTAAATCTCGACTTTTAGTTCTGGAAAGGTTTATTCTCATCATTTTTCAAAAAAAGATTTTATTTATTTATTTGACACAGAGAGATCACAAGTAGGCAGAGAGAGAGGGGGAAGCAGGCTCCCCACTGAGCAGAGAGCCCGATGTGGAGCTCGATCCTAGGACCCTGAGATCATGACCTGAGCTGAAGGCAGAGGCTTTAACCCACTGAGCCACCCAGGTGCCCCCCACTCCCCCGACTCCAGTTTTAATGAGCTTTCCTTCCTTCAGTTTTATAGTTACTCCGTGTACATTTCTGGGTTGTCCAGGTCAGGCACTCTTCTTCAGATGGTGTAAGTTGTTTAGTGTTCGTCTTTATTTTGCAGTAGTTTTCTGATCCAGATGTCTCTTTATTGTGGTTAGTAAGGTAATTATCCCCTGGGGTGGGGGGTTAGGGGACTATTATCTGCTGAATCTAATAGTATGTAGTGGGAATGACTAACAGCCACATCTTAGTTTGTGTCAGTCCAGGTAATTTTAAGGAGTGGGAGAGCTTGAGTCTCAGTACAAATAGCCACCCAGCAGCACCAAATTGCTCTTAAGTTTTCCTGTTGGTTGCTACTGCATCAGGCAACTTCTGTTCAGGGTTTATTTTTTAAACTCTTAGAAATAAGTAGTAATACTTTCTGGAGATAAGAAATACTTATTATTTAATAGAAATAAGAAGTAATACACTAAGAGGTAATTTCTTTTAGATTTTATTTAACTACCAGATCTGTAGGGTTTTGGTGGTGTGGTGGGGGAACTTAACTGAATGGAACCCCAAAGTGAATTGTATCATCCGTAGACAGATGAAATAGAGGGTGACCCTATAGATTTAGGCATACTACATATTATATGTAACCTAGTTAGCAATACATTTTTTGAAGTGTTCAAATCTCTTTTAATTCCTCTGTTGATAATTGCTATGTTGCTAGGCTTCATACATGGTTATTGCTAAACAATATCTGCCAAGGGGTTTGGATGCATATTGTGGATTTTTAAATTATTTTGTTCTGAAATTAAAGTATGCAGAATAAAAAATCTGTCAAAATAAATGCATGTATACGTACATATGTACATACTTTTATAGTGAAATCGTACATTCAAAAATATATGCTGATTTTTTTTAATTGAAGTGCAGTTAACATAATATTGTAATAGTTTCTTATGTTACAACATCGTGATTCAGCATTTTGTATACATTTGGACGTGATCACAGAGATAAATTTAGCTACCATCTGTCCCATACAGAGTTGCTAAATATTAGTAACTATATTTCCTGTGCTGTACATTGTATACCTATAGTTTGGCCTTTTAATCTCCTCCCCTTATTTTAAGTATTTTCTATTCCTCATCCCTCTAGCAAACACCAGATTGTTGTCTATATCTGAGTCTGGTTTCTATTTTGTTACATGTATTCATTCATTTGATTTTTTTAGATTCTATATAAAAGTGAAGTCATAGGGTATTTTCCTTTACAGTTTGACTTACTCTTTACTAAGGATTTTTCTCTAGGTCCATCCGTGTTGCTGCAAATGTAAAGATTTCATGCTTTTTTATGGCTAATATTCTAGTGTGTATATAGAGTACATTATCTTTATCCTTCCATATTTGATGGACATTTAGATTGCTTCCATATCTTGGATATTGTAAATCATGCTGCAGTGAACATAGTGGCATATATTGGTCCAAATTAGTATTTTCCTTTTCTTGGTATGAATACTGTGACGTAGAATTGATGGATTATATGGTACTTATATTTCCAATTTTTTGAGGAATCATTATGCTGTTTTATCATAGTGGCTGCACCATTTTGTATCCCAACCAAACAGCACATGAGGGTTCTCTTTCCTCCACATCTTGGCCAGAACTTATTTCTTGTGTTTTTGATACTAGCCATTCCAAGAGGTGTGAGGTGAGATCTCATTGTGGTTTTGATTTACAGTTTGCTGATGGTTAGTAATGTTGAACATATGTTTATTTGCCTGTTGGCTCTCTATATATCTTTGGAAATACCTATTCAGATCATCTGCCGAATTCTAATAGATTTTTTTGGATACTGAGTTGTGAGATTTCTTTCTGTATTTATAATATTAACCCCTTTTTGGATAGATCTTTTGCAAGTATCTTCTCTTATTGAGTAGGTTGCCTTTTGTTATGTTATGGTTTCATTTGCCATCCAAAGCCTTTTAGTTTCAGGTAGACCTGTTTATTTTTGCTTTAATTGCCCTTGCTTGGTGAGATGATCCAGAAAAATATTGTTCAGACTGATGTCCAAGAGCTTACTGCCTGTGTTTTCTTCCAGGAATTTAATGGTTTCCAGTCTTACCTTTAAGTTGTTAATCCATTTTGAGATTATTTTTGTATATGGTGTAAGAAAGTGGTCCACTTTCCGGGGGGTGGCTCTGGCTCAGTTAATGTAGCGTGTGACTTTCAATCTCGGGGTTGTGTTTGAGTCCTGGGTATGGAGATTACTTAGTAAAAAAAAGAAAGAAAGAAAGTAAAAATATTAAAAAGGAAAAGGGAAGCTGGTCCACTTTCATTGTTTTCTTTGTAATTGTCCATTTCCTCAATACCATTTATTCAAGAGACTGTTTTTCCCATTGTACGTTCTTGCCTCCCTTGTTGAAAATTAATTTATTGTTTGTATCTATGTGTGTTTATTGCAGGACTCTATTATCTTCCATTGATCTCTGTGTCCTTTTGTGTTAGTACCATACTATTTTGATTTCTGTAGCTCTGTAGGATAATTTGAAGTCAGGGATCATGATATATCCAGCTTTGTTCTTTCTTCACACTGCTTTGGCTGTTTGGGTTCTTTTGTTGTTCCATACAAATTTGAAGATTCTTTGTTCTAGTTCCGTGAAAGATGCCATTGGTATTTTATACAGATTGCATTGAATCTATATATTTCTTTGGGTAGATGGACATTTTAACAATTTTGATTTATGCTATCCATGAGAACAGAATAGCTTTCCATTAATGTCTTCTTCAGTTTCTTTTGTCTTTGTCTTACTGTTTTCAGAGCGCAGGTATTTTTACCTCCTTGGTTAAATTTACTCCTGCATATTCTTTTTTGATGTGATTGTAAATGGGATTGTTTTCTTAATTTCTCTATCTGATAGTTCATTATTAGGGCATAGCAATGCAACAGATTTGTGTACATTAATTTTGTAACCTGCAACTTTGCTGAATTTATTTAGTATTCGTAGTAGGGTAGTAGGTTTTTTGTTTTTTGTTTTTTGTTTTTTTTTTTTTTGTAGAATCTTTAGGGCTTTCTGTATATAATATGTCATGTACCAGTAATGACAGTTTTACTTAGTTTTTTTAGTTGGATGCCACTGATGGATTGGTTTTTCTCATCTGATTGCTATGGCTAGGGTTTGCATTACTGTGTTAAATAAAAGTAGTGAGAGTGGGCCCTTTTGTCTTGTTTCTAATTTTAGAGGAAAACCTTTCAGCTTTTTACTCTTGAGTATGATGTTAATTGTGGGTTTGTCATATATGGCCTTTATTAAGTTCAGGTATGTTCCTTCTGTATCCACTTTGTTGAGAGTTTTTATCATAAATGGTGGTGAATTTTATCCAAATTTTTTTTTTCTGATCTGTTGTGATAATAATATGATTTTTATCCTTTTTTTGTTTATGTGGTTTAACATGTTGTTGGAGTTGAGGCTATTGAACCATCCTTGTATCATAGAATTCGGTTCATTGATGTTCTGTTGAGGATTTTTACATCAATGCTCATCGGGAATTTTGTTCTGTGGTGTTTTTTGTCTCATTTTGGTATCAGGTTATTTCTGGCCTTATAGAATGTGTTTTGGGGTAGTGTTCCTTTTTCAGTTTTTTGGAATAGTTTGAGAAGTATAGGTATTAACTCTTTTTTAAATGTTTCCTATAATTCGGCTATGAAGTTCTCTGGTTCTGGACCTCTGTTTCTTGGGAGTTATTTAATTACTCATTAAGTCTTCTTAATAGTAATGGGTCTGCTTAGATTTTGTCCTTGAGGAAGACTTTAAAAAAAATTTTTTTAAAACCTTTATTTGAGAGAGAGAGAGAAAGAGCACAGCTTGCTCATGCACAAGCACCAGTGCGGAGAGGGCAGAGGGAGAGAGAGGGAGAGAATCCTCAAGCAGACTGCCTCCTGAGTGTGGAGCCTGATGCAAGGCTCAATCTCAGGACCCTAAGATTATGATCCATAGTGAAATCAAGAGTCAGGCACGTAACCGACTGAGCCACGTAGGTGCCACTCCTTGACTCAGTCTTGGCAGATTGTATGTTTCTAAGAATTCATCCATTTTTTCTCTTGGTGGTTCATTTATGCGCATAGTAAACTCTTATGATCCTTTGTATTTGTGTGGTATAGGTTGTCATTTCTCCTTCTTGAGATTTTTATTTATTTGAGCTCTGTATGCTTTTCTTGAGGAGTCTGTCTACAGATATATCAGTTTTGTTTATCTTTTCAAAGAACCAGCTCTTAGTTTCATTGATTTTTGCCTATTTTTAGTATCAATTTCATGTATTTTTGCTCTAATCTTTATAATTTCCTTCCTCCTGCTAACCTTGGGTTTTGTTCTTTTTTTAATTTGCTTTAGGTATAAGGTTTGATTGAGATTTTTCTTGTTTCTTGAGGTAGACCTATATGGCTATAAATTTCTCTGTTAGAGCTGTTTTCACTGCATCCCAAAGATTTTGGATCATTGTGTTCATTTTCATTTGTCTTCATGTACTTCTCGATTTCTTCTTTGATTTTTTTTCTTGACCTGTTGGTTGTGTAGTAGAATGTTGTTAAGCCTCCATGTGTTTTTTTCCATTTTTTTCTTTGCTTTTTGGTGGTGGTCAGAAACCCCTATAATGTGAACATTAGTATACTTGATGTCCTAGTATTGACTTAAAGTATTTTCATTTTTTAGATTCCTTTTTTTTTTCTTTTTTTGCTGTGTTTATTTTTTAAAGATTTAAAAAAAATTATTTGAGAGAGAGAGCCAGAGTGGGGGGAGAGTCAAAGGCTGAAGGAGAAGCTGACTCCCCACTGAGCAAGCAGCCTGATATGGCTCATGACCTGAGCCAAAGACAGATGCTTAACCATCCAGGTGCCCCTCTTTTTGCTGTTTTCATTGGGTGTTAACCACTATACTGTCTCTCAGATTGCTGATCTGCTCTTCTGCATCATTCAGTCTGCTGTTGATTCCTCTAGTGTATTTTACATTTTAGTTATTGTATTCTTCCACTTTGATTTTTTTTTCCCCCAAGTATTTTCCATGACTTTACGTTTTTAAACTGTGTTCGTTCTTTTTTCGAGTTTGGTTAGCAACTTTAGTTAGTTACTTTCAACTCTTTATCTGGTAGATTGCTTATCTCTGTTTCATTTTCTGTTCGTTTTCTGAGGTTTTGTCATGTTCTTTCATTTGGAACATACTCCCCCTGCCTCCTTATTTGCTTTAGTCTCTGCTTATTTCTGTTAATTAAGTAGATCATTTCTATCTCCTGGTCAGTAAGGAATGTCTTCATGTAGAAGATGTTTTGTGGGGCCCTGTAGTACAAATTCCCCTGGTCACCTGAGTCATGTGCTCCAGGAATGTTCTCAGTGTGGTTTGCATTTCCCCTCTTGTTGTGGATGGGTCATGATTGATGCGGACTTGCTGGTGTGCAGGACTTTCCCCTGGTCTGTCTATCTCTTGAGGTCTAGCCACTAACTGCTGCATGCATGATGGTAAACAAGGAGGTCCTATGTCTTATCTGGCTGAGCGGTCCAATCATGACTGCTGTAGGTGCAGTGATATATGTAGTTGGCCCACAGTGCGGCTGGCTATAAGGATATGCTGCAACAGCTGGGGTTTACTGGTCTTTTGGACAGCTCGCTATGAGGTATGGCTGTGTTGGTTATGGGAGTTTCAGTATTTGGGACTGGTCCCCCAGGGCAGGGTGTTTAGGAGGGCCTCAGGGCCAGCCAAGGCCACTGGCCAATTGTGGTGGGGGTGAGAGGGGTACTGTTTGGGAAGGACTCCCAAGTTGTGTGGGTGGGTTGGGTGAGGCGAATACACAGGACAGCGTTGGATCAGGGTTAGTGGTGCTACTGCAGTGAATGGAAAATATCAGAAATTGTTCTCACAGGCCGGCTAAGTAGAGGAGGGTAAGAAAAGGGACACCCACAAGCAGTTTGCTCCCCAGAAAACTTGCCATCAGATTGCTACCCCTCTTTTACTAAAATTCATTAGTGGATTTCCTTCACATGTAACCCAGGAACAGCTGCCTCTGTGCTGGGACTCTGAGCCATTGAGATGAAGCATGCCCTTTAAGAGCAGAGTCTTGTTTTCCTGCTGCCCTCTGGCTTTCTTGGATGTAAGCTCCATTGGTGTTCAAAGCCAGACATTGTAGGTGCCTGTCTTTCCAGTGCAGGAGCCCTGGACTGTGGAGTATCATGTGGGGCTTGGACCCTCGTTTATCAGGGATGGCTTCTCCAGTTGTGATATTCCTGCTGTGGGTCACTGTGCCTGTGCTGTGGATCCTGACTAAACTGCTTGTTGGCTCTTCTACCCTCTCAATGTGGCCTTTTTTTTTTTTTTTTTTTTTTTAAATATATCAGTGTGTATGATCCATTCTGCTAGTCTTGAGTTAATTGTCGAAGATAGTTGTTAAATATGTTTTTGTGGATTTTGGTGTTTCCCTGAGAGAAGGTGGGCTCAGGATCTTCATATTACACTTTCTTGATCCTACCTTCTGAGTTTGTTTCTGTTATCCAGTTAAGAGGTGGTATTAGAGGGTTATTGATTACGTGATTGGAGTAAAATACTTTACAAGATGCTAAATGTGAGTGTACTTTTTAATTTTCTCACTGATACACTGCACTTTAATAAAGCAGTGGAAGACTTCATTAGTAATATGATATTACAGGTGTTTTATACTTTGTGTTTAAGTATTTGTCTTATACTCAAATTGAACTTATTATCTTTGAGATTATCATACTATAAGATAATCTATTCTAAAATTTTTTTTATATTTTTACATGTAAAGTGTCAACACCATTTATAGAAATAATTTTTTTTTAAGATATTATTTATTTGACAGAGAGAGACATAGCAAGAGAGGGAACACAAGCAGTGGGAGAGGGAGAAGCAGGCTTCCCGACAAGCAGGGAGCCTGATGTGGGGCCAGATCCCAGGACCCTGGGATTATGACCTGAGCTGAAGGCAGACACTTAACCAGCTGAGCCACCCACACACCCCTAGAAATAAATTTCATTCTGGGGCTAGAAGATAAAAGGTTATAGAGAAGTATTTTTCCTTAGTTTTTCTCTAAGCAACCAAAAGGACAATAGCTTTTAACCACTAACTAGAATCCCACATAGATACATTTTTATCATTTCATGTGAATTCTAACTTAATTTTTCTTGATTTTAGTAAAACATATATCTTACTCCTGTAAAGTTCATGTGTGGGCAAGGAACAAGAATAGCACATTAATTTTGGGGAATGTCCTGTAACTTTTGGGAGTTTTCATTTCATCATGTTTTTAAAGTTTTACTACATAAATGCACTGAGGATGTTCATAAGAAGAGCTTTTTTAAAGATAACAGCAGGTTTTCTCCTTTGACAACTTAAATTTTTCTATTATTTTACTATGCCAGACACATTAAGTTTTAATGAACCTAATCTTTAATCTGCCTATAATATATCTTACTAAAGAGTTCAGTGATTTTTCTTTTGGGAAAATACAAACTCATTACTACAGGCAGCATATTGTATTGCTTCTCTGTGTTCGTGAGAATACAGTTCGAGATACCATGTTCTGATTTGCAGTTGATGGCATTGATTTAATTTGTTTTTTTCTCATGGCTTCTGTAAAATTAGCAAAGGATTTCAGTATGATCTTTTCTAGAAATTTTTTAAGGCCTGTGGAAACAGTTCTGTAGATCTGCAGATTAAAAAATCTCTTTGGTAAGGGTGAGAAAGACCAGCTTTTTGTATAAATTTTATCTACTTGGTACCAGAAGCAGTAGTTTAATTACACATTATTTATTTTTTTGGTAAGGATTCCTGTGGCTTTTATTTTTACTAAATTTGGTATATCTTTATTATTTTTTTTCTTTGTAATAAAGCTAATGGTTTATTTTTTGATTCACATTTTCCCGGCTTCCTAGTCCAGCTCTGTATAACTTCATATAGAGCATATTTTTCTACAGTAGTTTCCTTTTCTCCTCCCTGTCTACCCTAAGAAGATGAGAACCTATTCAGCCTTAGTGACAACCACATACAGACCTAAGCAACTATTGAAAAAATAATAATTATTAGTTTGAGAGCTGTAAATAAATTGTACTCTGGTAACTCTAGCAGGGGGCAATGCTTTTTTTTGCCCTTGTTGTCATTGTTGATCTTTAACTTACTAATGATGTGAAATATTTAAGTAAAACGTGATGTGTACAGCTTTTTTTGTTTGAGCTCATATCTTCCATCTGGAACTTAAAAGATAGTATGTACATATGTAATTCTTAGAAAGTTTTTTTCTGTAGATATTATTGGTCTCTTTAACAAGAAAATCTTTGAACCATTTTAAACTTATAGGATGTACTATGTCTGATGCTTGACCTTCTGTTGATATTGTTTGATGTTTGACTTGAGAGGAAACTGATAACCTAATAACGTAAGTCACCTTTTACCTTGTGCAAGGTAGAATGTTAATCACTTTGTTAATACAATTTGATGTTAATTTATGGTGGTGTTGAGGTGGAGGAATTTAAAACAGCTAAGAGAGCTCTTTAAGGAGTGACAGAGTTCTCTCTCTCTCTCTTTTTTTTTTTTTTTTTTAAGATTTTTTTATTTATTTGACAGAGAGATCACAAGCAGGCAGAGAGGCAGGCAGAGAGAGGGGGAATCCGCCTCCCCACTGAGTAGAGAGCCCGAAGTGGGGCTTGATCCCAGGACCCTGAGATCATGACCCGAGCCGAAGATGAGCTTAACCCACTGTGCCACCCAGGTGCCCCAGGAGTACCAGAGTTCTCTTGTCTTAGCAAATTAATCATGTAAAAGTTTGTCCCAGCCAGGGGGCGCCTGGGTGGCTCAGTGGGTTAAGCCGCTGCCTTGGGCTCAGGTCATGATCCCGGGGTTCTGGGATCGAGCCCCGCATCGGGCTCTCTGCTCAGCAGGAAGCCTGCTTCCCTTCCTCTCTCTCAGCCTGCCTCTCTGCCTACTTGTGATCTCTCTCTGTCAGATAAATAAATAAATAAATAAAATCTTTAAAAAAAAAAAAAGTTTGCCCCAGCCAAAGAATCATTGACAGCTGAGATTACCTCATTTATTTAGGGAAAAGACCAAGTTAGCAAAAAATTTTCAGGCAATTATCACAAAGCAGGTAAGGATCAAATATAAATCACAGTGATCTTTTCTCTCTGGGATGAATCTGGAACACAGTATCAAACCCTGGTCTCTGCCTTACCTAGTTCTAAACCCAGAAAAATGACTGCAGTTTGTGCTCATTTGACTTTCACCTTCTCAGGGGATTGATAAGAGAGTCCATTCCTGAGTAAGAAGCCTGAATTACACATACTTTTCATTCTTCAAGCCTTTTAATTACCTTCCCTCAGCCTCGCTTTTGCAAAATAGATTTGGCAGCGAGTTCAGGCAGTAACTAGGGTATGGACAACCATTCCCTTCTAAAAGTTTAAATCTCTGATACCAAGGCCTTTTATACCAGGGAGAGAAACCCTGAATAAATAGAGCTTATTATAAGAATGTATCTTTAGGGGTGCCTGAGTCATTGAGCGTCTGCCTTCGGCTCAATCATGATCCCAGGGTCTTTGGATCGAGCCCCACATCAGGCTCCCTGCTTGGCACACCCCCTGCTTGTATTCCCTTTCTCACTGTGTCTCTCTTTGTCAAATAAATCTTGGGGGGGGAAAAAAAGATAAAAATTTGATTATTGAATTAAAAGTCAATAGTTGGGAGAAAATATTAATGGTGAAAATGAAATAACAGTTGAGAAACAGGTAAAAGAATCATAAATAAATAGAAATGTATCTGAAGCTAGAGAGTCTATGAAATTGGAGTCTAATGGTAAGACAATTTTTAAAGTATCCATAGGGAGAAAAAACCCAAAAGTTTATATTCAAAGGACCACAAGTCTGATTAACAGTGAACTCTTCTCATCAGCAACAGTGGAGGTCAGAATAATAACTGCCAAGGACTGAAGGAAAAGCACTGTCAACCAAGAATTTCATTCTTAGCTGTTAAGCTCTCATGAAAGAATAAGGGCACAATAGAGAAATTTGTGTTAACAGTGTTTCAGAATAAAGATTAGATGTGAGATTTCTGTTTTAGCAATTCCTTTGTAAGTAAATTGTTTTAGAATTGAAATTTAAACCCTCACTGTTTCAGAGAAGTGGAAGGTTACCACTTGCAGATAATTATTAACAGCATGTATGGAAAAAGAAAACTCTTGAAGTATGTACTTCATGAAGATGGAATTTTGTCTTTAAAGGAAGGGTTGAGGGGCGCCTGGGTGGCTCAGTGGGTTAAGCCTCTGCCTTCGGCTTAGGTCATGGGTCTCATGGTCCTGGGATCAAGCCCCGCATCGGGCTCTCTGCTCAGCAGGGAGCCAGCTTCCCCCTCTCTCTCTGCCTGCTGCTCTGCCTACTTGTGATCTCTGTCAAATAAATAAATAAAATATTTTAAAAAAATATAAAAAATAAAGGGTTGAAAAGAAACAATGGTTATCAAAGAAATTAGTAAATGTCAATAACCATTGATTATCATCACCATTCTGTACTTCCATGTGCCAAGTGTAAGTGTTTTGTCTAATTCACACAGCAACCCTATGATATAGGTCCTTAACATTTTTCTGAAGTCAAGGACACCATTCTCCTTTTTGAAGGAACTCTTTCAGTCCTTGACATACTGAGTGAAAAAGGACAAAACCAAATTACGTGAAATTTGAGAATTCTGAGTAAATAGAAAATTGTTAAACCTTTCAGAGAAGGAAAATTTTTTCACCTAGAAGGCAAATTAAAATGTTACCAGACTTACTAGCAGCAACTCTAGAAGGCAGAGGATCATGAAACAGTTCCTCTAAAATCCTGAGGAAAAGATCTTTCACCTGATACTGTGTACTCAATCAAATGTCAAATGCAGGGATTTAAAAATTTTCCTTCCTATGTACTCTTTCTTTTTTTTTTTCATTTATTTTTTTAAAAGATTTTATTTATTTATTTGACAGACAGAGATCACAAGTAGGCAGAGAGGCAGGCAGAGAGAGAGGAGGAAGCAGGCTCCCCGCTGAGCAGAGAGCCTGATGTGGGGCTCTATCCCAGGACCCTGGGATCATGACCTGAGCTGAAGGCAGAGGCTTTAACCCACTGAGCCACCCAGGCGCCCCCTATGTACTCTTTCTTAAGAAGCTACTGGACTTGGAAGGTATAAGTAAATGAACTCTTTTCACACACAAAAAGCTATTGGAATATGTGATTTTACAAAATAAGCTGAGGAGGATGAAGAAAAAGGAATACATAATAACTAGAAATAGGAAAGGAACTGAGGGAACTTGTTTAAGGAGCAGCTAGTCAGACTTAAAGCAGTAGGCCAGATTTTGTGAAGAAACAAAAAAAAATTTTTTTTTTTTTAAGATTTTATTTATTTATTTGACAGACAGAGATCACAAGTAGGCAGAGAGGCAGTCAGAGAGCGGAGGAAGCAGGCTCCCTGCGGAGCAGAGAGTCTGACGTGGGGCTCGATCCCAGGACCCTGAGATCATGACCTGAGCCGAAGGCAGAGGCTTTAACCCACTGAGCCACCAGGCGCCCCCCAAAAAAATTTTTTTAATCAATATGTCTACATGTATGGTTAGGTTTTTGGAAATTACAGGTCTTTTATAGCTCTAATTAAAGTATTTTACAGTTCTGATACAGGTACACAGAGAAACTAAGCAAATAAAAAAGCTTAGGACTTATTAACCTCAGGGAAAACAAAAGATGATTCAAGAAGGGATAGCTGATTCTAATATATTACTTGTTTTAGCAGTGGCAGTTACAATAGCAGAAACACTGAATATTGATTCGCTGAAAAAAATATAATCTAGTGGTGATGGTGACGGTGACAAGGAGTTTGAGGGTAGGAGGTGATGTGATTAAAAAAAAAAAGACCTGTCATAATATGTTTTAACAGAAAATTTAAGTTATTTAAAAATCAACAATTTAAGAAGTAGCAGTAAGTATCTTATTTATAAGTACCAGAGGGAAACATGTTGATAAGTTAATTATGACTACAGCCAACAGATGAAAAGGGATAGGTTAGAGATTTGTCTTTCTTCTTTCTTTCTTTCTTTGAGATTTGCCATTTTTGGTGGCTTTTTATTAGTTGAATTTTTTTTTTTTAAGATTTTATTTATTTATTTGACAGACAGAGATCACAGGTAGACAGAGAGGCAGGCAGAGAGAGAAGAGGAAGCAGGCTGCCCGCTGAGCGGAGAGCCCGATGCGGGGCTCGATCCCAGGACCCTGAGACCACGACCTGAGCCGAAGGCAGAGGCTTTAACCCACTGAGCCACCCAGGCGCCCCTATTAGTTGAATTTTAAAAATCTATGTGCTTGTATTATTTTGAATAACGGTAAGGATTTGTTTAAACATAAGAAAGTATTATACAAGTATGGTTTATTCAGAGAACTGCCAGTAGTAGGATAGAACTCAAATGTGTGTTCCTTGGTAAAGAGTTTGTGGTGGTACCACCCACCAAGAAAGGTAACATAAAACCAGATATAGAGGAAAGGGCAATGAATTCTATTTTTCAAATACCAGGTTTCAGGTAAGTAGGAGACTAAATGAGATGTTCTTTTCCAGGTGTATATAAATGTGTCCCTGGACTCAAGAGAAAAGTTTAGAATGATAATAGAGATTGCTATAAGATTTCAGTCCATCACCTAATACACTGAGAGTCTATTACATAATTGTTACTTCTAATATAGGACGCTAAAGAAGTGTTTAAGGAGAGGGAATAATACAATGGAAATGGGAGAAAGAAAAAGGGAGAGAGAATGAAAAGCAGAAAAGAAGAAAAGTAACAGAAAAGGAAAAGGATTGTTAAGGAGAGGGAAGGAAAACATGGCAGTCATTCTCATACAAGAGGGAGAAGAAATGTGGGGTGTAGGGCATGAGAGAGTGGTGTTCATGAACGGTACTTTCGTCTGTGTTCATATTGCAAACTCTTCACATTGCAAACTCTTGCACATTTGAGCCAAAGATATCCCTAAACATAATGTATATGTTTAGTGTTAAATACTTAAGTTTTTAATTAAGAGGGGAAAAGGAAGATGTGAGGGGGTAAAAAGCCTGAGTAGACTGTGAAGATGTTACCTAATGAACACAATATCAGTGATTAATGTTCTCGGTGGCTCAGTTGGTTAAGCATCTGCTTTCGGCCTAGGTCATGATCCCTGGGGCTTGGGGTTGAGTCTGACAACATCAGGCTCCTTGCTCAGCAGGGAGTCTGCTTGTCACTCTCCCTGTGCTCCTCCCCCTGCTTGTACTTACTCACCCGCTGTCTCTTGCTCTCTCTCAAATAAAATCTTGAAAAAAAAAAAAAAAAAAAAAACAAAAACCCAAAACTGATGAAAAAACACATGTAAAGCGTGTACACTGAAAACTACAAATTACTGGGTATGTCATGTTGATGAATTTGAATACTCAATATTGTTAAAATGTAACTATCCATTATGTAGTTGTTAGTATAAATGCAGTCCCAATCAGAAGTGAAGGAGGCTTTTTTGTAGAAGTTGACACAAAGTGAATCTAAATGTATATGGAAATGCAGAGAACCTAGACAATCCACAAAAAGCATAACTTATAAAAGATAAAATTGATAAACCAGACTATCAAATTAAAAAAAAACTTTGAGGGGCACCTGGGTGGCTCAGTGGGTTAAAGCCTCTGCCTTTGGCTCAGGTCATGATCCCAGCGTCTGTGGGATTGAGCCCCGCATCGGGCTCTGCTCAGCAGGGAGCCTCCTCTTTCCCTCTCTTTCTGCCTGCCTCTCTGCCTGCTTGGGATCTGTCAAAAAAAATAGTAAAATCTTTCAAAACAAAACAAAACAAAAAAACACCACTTTGAAAGATTTTTCTTTCCCAGGATTTCATTTCTTTATCTGAGAAAGAATGAGAGAGAGAGAGAGAGCACACAAGCAGGGGGAGGGGCAGAAGGCGAAGCAGGCTTTGGGGCTAGGTCCCAGGACTCCGAGATCATGACCTCTCGCTTAACCACTGAGCCACCCAGGCACCCCGAAAGATGCTTAAAAAAAGAAAGCCCAGGAAAAGATATTCACAGTACATATTTTGGACAATGGACTTTATCTAGATTATATAAAGAACACAACTGAATAAGATAACTAAATTAAAAATGAGCAAAAGATCTCAACATATGTAACCAAAGAAGATAGATAAATTGCCAATAAGCTTAAGACTATCATTAGTTACCATCAGAGTGCAAATTAAAACTGCAGCAAGATACTACTTCATACCACTTGAATGACCAATATTGAAAAGACTGACAATTGTGAAACAATGGGAATGCTCGTAGATTGCTGGCACAAGTGCAGAATGGTACAATGGATTTGGAAAATGGGTGAACAGTTTCTTACAAAGTTAAAATTAAATTAGCGTAAGATCCAGCATTTCTATTCCTAAATGTTTACTCTGGAGAGATGAAAACTGATAAAAGTGCAGAATGAGGAGAGGAAAGCTGATGGTGGAGAGTACTACTACAGGGTTGTGGGGTTTTGTTTTTTTGGTTTTTTTTTTTTTTTTGGATTCATGCCAGTCTCTTTAAAAGTGGGGAGACTGAGCTTTTAATTCAAGGGATCTCTGCCAATCACTAAATGGCTAGGTAATTTAATTTAAGCTGTTCTAAAATTGTATGTCTTGTGAATCTATGCATTTGTGAAATAACCCTCTGGTGCTATAGAGCAGTCTGACCCCTTATATATGTGTGGGATGTGCTGAACTGTGTTTTAAGCCAAGTTTAGATGTTGATATTGCACGGTGACACTCCTTTCATTGTCTTAAGATTTTAAAAGTATAAGGTTTTCAGAGTGGAGATGTTTAAGCACCTGTCAGCTTAAGAAATGAAAGTAATTGAAGTTTATATATTACTAGGGATATTGTGATAAATTTAATACTTCTCTCAAGTTCATATATAAATGTTTCAAGTCTATATACGTTTGAAAAATAATTCTGACAAGGAAGTTCGTTTAGAAAAGCAGGAAGATGGAAATGTATTGGCATGACATTCCAAGGCATGTTTGAGACATTTTTAGATTTATATATTTACTTAACAAATACAGAGGTGTGGAGTTGCAAACATCTGCTTAGTTTGAAAGTACATTTCACCAGATTGATTATCTCGGTGGAAATAACTTAAGCTGTATATCCTGTCTCTCTTATTTCCCAAAATGAGGCACAAATTATTGCACTTTTATTTATTTATTTATTACTTAAAAGATTTTATTTATTTATTTGACAGAGATCACAAGTAGGCAGAGAAGCAGGCAGAGAGAGAGGAAGGGAAGCAGGCTCCCTGCTAAGCAGAGAGCCCGATGCGGGGCTCCATCCTAGGACCCTGAGCCAAAGACAGAGGCCCGATGTGGGGCTCGATCCCAGGACCCTGGGATCATGACCTGAGCCGAAGGCAGAGGCTTTAACCCATTGAGCCACCCAGGCACCCCAAATTATTTCACTTTTAAAAATCATTCTTCAACTGAACATGAGAGAAGAGGAGGTCTTGTGAATGTCATTTTCCCAGATACATGTGAGTGGGAAATTGTATATTTTAAAATTCACAAGTTAATGAATAGCTTTGTTCTAAATGGGAAGGAGGTTTGAATTTGGAACAATGCAGGGTGATAAGTGATAAAGTATTACAGATTGTATATTAGGAAGCTATTTATTTTAGTATTAAACAGAAAGAACACTTAGTTAAAAAGAAGAAGTTGATGCCTGGGTAGCTCAGTTGGTCAAGCGTCTGCCTTCATTTGGCTCAGGTCATGAGATTGAGTCCAACATAGGCTCTTCTCAGGGGGGAGTCTGCTTCTCACTCTCACTTTCCCTCTACCTCTGTTCTCACCCTCTCTCTCTCTCTCTCTCTCAAATAAATAAATTTTTTAAAAAGAAGAAACTACACCTCCCCATCCAAAATTAATATTTGAAGATGCTTTCTGGAAAACACAATTTCCAAGTAAAAAACAAATTTGCCTCCCTTTATATGTAGATAAGAAACTAGAGTAAATTAAACCATAGATTTTTTTTTTTAAGTTTTATTTATTTATTTGATAGACCGAGATCACAAGTAGGCAGAGAGGCAGGCAGAGAAAGAGGGGAAAGCAGGTTCCCTGCTGAGCAGAGAGCCCGATATGGGGCTCGATCCTAGGACCCTGGGATCATGACCTGAGCAGAAGGCAGAGGCTTTAACCCACTGAGCCACCCAGGTGCCCCAAACCATAGATTTTTAAACACCAGATTTTTTAAATCCAAAAGATGTGAAGTTTTTCCATGTGTGTGTTGCAACAATGATGAACGTAAAGAATTTTCAGTTTCAAACAAAAGTTTGTTTTTATAGATAGAATTGGTTAAGAGAGATTTCATTTCATGTGGTTCAGTGGGTTAAGCCTCTGCCTTTGGCTCAGGTCATGATATCAGGGTTGTGGGATCGAGCCCCCACATTGGACTCTCTGCTCAGCAGGGAGCCTGCACCGCCCCGCCCCCTGCACCTCCCTCCGCCCCCCCTCTCGCCACTCTGCCTGCCTCTCTGCCTACTTGTGATCTCTGTCGAATAAACAAATAAAATCTTAAAAAAAAAATAAAAAAGATTCCATTTCACAATGTCATCTTTTTTCATTAAAAAATTTTTTTTATGATGAAGTGTAGTTGACATAGTAGTTTCTGGCTTGCAGCATAGTAAATGGGCAATTATATACATTATAAAATGCTCATCAAGAGAGAAATGTAGTTAAAATGTTTCACCACCATTGTTATTGCCGTATTATTGACTGTATTCCCTATGTTGTGCTTTTTTCATCTTCATGACTTATTTTGCAGTTGTCACAATGACTTGTTAATGCTTGAGGTCTTTGATCAGGGTGGAATTAAACTTCTTCAATGCAACACTAAAATAATGTTCCTGTTATTGTGAATTTTACCCTTTCCTCTTAGATTCTTCCTAAGAAGGAAGTAAGTGAAACCTAATGTTCTCTTGAGCTTCTGAACCTTCACAGTATTTACCTAGTTCATTGGACAAAGTCAGTTACAACATTGCCACTTCTTTGTTTTGGAAGTTTGGGTGAGATGAGGAATATTCATCCCTGCTTAAAAATAAATCTTCCAGGGGCGGCTGGATGGCTAGTGGGTTAAAGCCTCTGCCTTTGGCTCAGGTCATGATCCCAGGATGCTGGGATCAAGCCCCGCGTCGCGCTCTCTGCTCTTCGGGGAGCCTGCTTTCTCCTCTCTCTCTCTGCCTGCCTCTCAGCCTGCTTGTGATCTCTGTCTGTCAAATAAATAAAATCTTTAAAAAATAAAATAAATCTTCCAAGTTCTCAATTTTAACTATGGCAAGAATGTAAATTTTCTTCCTTCTTGAACATAGGCTTAAGTCTTAACCTGTCATTTTCCTGTAGTATGTTAGGGCACTTGTCCACTGAGCTCTGTAGAATCAGAGTCCCACATTTGTGACATTAAACATATATGCATTTATGTTATTGAAGATTTTCATCCATACAAATACAAAAATGACTGTCATTTATGTCTTACCACGTTTCCAGTCATGGCTTTGGAGAACACGAAAGAATGTTATTTCGCTTAGTGTTCAGGGTCGGTGATCCTGTAATGTAGCTAGCTGTCTTTTACTGATTTATAGTTGCTATAGCTTATAAATGTATGGTATCTTTTTCAGAGATTTGTAAATATGTGGTATCTGTTTGATGACTTGGGACAAAAATGTTAATACCTCTTTGAGTAATCTGGTTAATGCATCTTTGATCTTTGATCTTTTCATTCCCAGATGGCTTTTTTCTTCCCTGTATCTACCACCCTACCATGTCTTCTCTGGGAAATATTTCCTACATTTGTTGACTCTGCTTCTTTCCCTTCACTCTCTTCTCAACTCACTCAATCTGATTTCTGCCTACACTACTTCAGTGAAACTGATGTAGCCAGGGCCACCTAGTTTCTTCTGCCCATTCTGATGGACATTTCTCTGTCTTTGCTATTTCCTTAGCAGTTAATACTATTCACAGCTTCCTCCTTGAAAGAGGCTCCAGTGACACCACATTAACTGGTTTTCCTCCCCAGTCTCTCTTTGTGGTAATACCCAAATATTCTTGGTGGACTTTTTTCCCTCTACCTATAGTTAAATGATTCTATTACTTAAAGTTCTCTATTAGGCCCTCTTTGCTTTTCATGATGCAGCTTTCTTTAGAAATTAGGATGCAACAGCGCTTGGATGGCTCAGTCAGTTCAGTGTTGGTGAACTTGGGTTCTCTCTCCTTCTCCCTCTGCCCCTCTTTCCTCTCCCCCGTTTTCTCTCTCTCTAAAATAAATAAATAAATCTTAAAAAGGAAAAGAATTTAGGATTCATGTCTTAATTTATGATCTGCTGGTAATTCCAGCAGAATTTCATTGGCTTCAGAACTGTACATCCAGGGGTCTAGTGGACATCTTTACCAGATGATTGTACTAGGCTGCAGGTGATAGAAATCCACTTCAGTGTAGCTTCAGGATCAAGAGAGAGAAACACAGCCTCACAAAACTGAAGCTTAGGCTCATAGGTCAAACTGGTCTTAGGGATGAGTGGAAGTAGAGGTTCATGTCCTCTAGACTTGCTCTCCTCTCTTGTCTATGCTTGTCAGCATTATTATCGCAGAACAATCATCTACATGAAGTTTGGAATTTACTGGGCTAAGGCCTTTCTTTTTTTTTTTTTTTTTTTTTTTTAAAGATTTTATTTATTTGAGAGAGAGACAGTGAGAGAGAGCATGAGTGAGGAGAAGGTCAGAGGGAGAAGCAGACTCCCCATGGAGCTGGGAGCCCGATGCGGGACTTGATCCCGGGACTCCGGGATCATGACCTGAGCTGAAGGCAGTCGTCCAACCAACTGAGCCACCCAGGCGTCCCTGGGCTAAGGCCTTTCTTAAAGTCAACAGCTTTGGCGTCACGAAGAAAGCATAGGTTCACTCTTTGCCCAGCTCCACATAGAAAATTGCCTGACATGATTCTGAATGAATCATCTTGGTTGGCTACCAGTGGGATATAAACTGTTTTTACTGACACTGATTCTGGTGATGGTGGTGGCAGGAATCTAATGTCTTAATTCACAAAATGAAGCCAAAATTGACCCTGTCCATCTTTCATGTTCAATTTCAACTTCATTGGAGAGGCTGCTACTTTTGTTTATGGTTATTGATGAGTTAAACAATAACTTAATTATCTAAGAGGAGTTGATTGCTCTACCAGTTACTTTCTGGGTTATCTTTGAGAACAGAAGTTCAGGTGAAGAAACATGTATGAAAATGAAAATTCTCTTGGAATTTCAGACTTTTGAATGTCTATCTTGGTGTTCTAGTTAGTGATTTAAAAAAATAAAGTTATTAGAATAATTCAGAATTTTATAGTCATAAAATAGGATGCCCTGTGAAGTCAAGGATTTCTTATTTCACTGCTATATTCCTAATACCTGACACTCAAGAGTATTCAGAAAATTATTGGATATCAGTTTATTAAAATTTTGTGGTTTTTTTTCAATGCTTACTTTTTGGGGAAATATTTTAAATTTTGTCACAGAGTTTAAAAAAAAGCATCTAAGGATAAGTACTTATTTTCTTCCATTTTTCCTTCTTTTTAGACTACCTGTTAGACGCCCTGCGTCAAGACAATTTTTGTACCTTCCTGGTGGTTGAGAAGCGAATCTCTGTAGAACAAGAAGGAAAGAAAGGAAAACAGATTGACTTTCTTCATTAAATTGACTGTATAAGATACTTGACTTCCAGGAACAAGAACACAGAGAAGTAATAAAATTATTTTTTTGGCATCATTGGACATTCAGCATATCAAGGAGCTTGCTTTGTGAAGTTTCCTGAGCCAAGATTTGAAAACTTCATTGGTGCTCATTTATACTGTGGACTGTAAGCATGAGTGAATTCTGGTTGTGTTTCAACTGCTGTATTGCAGAACAGCCTCAGCCTGTAAGTATGAAGTAATATGTGTACAGATTGGGTGGGGTGCTTATTAAATGTACCACTGGTTCTCAAGCTGGGAGTCAGGCCCCTGGTGGTAATTGCAGGGCAGATCTAAGAAGTGTCAGAAAGTAGTTCATGGAACTCTGAACATCTGGTTAAAAAAGGAGAAAGAAAAAACTTTTGAGTAAATACTGTGTGTTAAGAACTGTGCTAGACATTATACATGACTGAGGAGATTGTCTCCTCTACCAAATAGACGGCTTCTAGAGGAACAGTGAGAGGTTGACACCCCAGCTTGAAGTAAAACAGTGGAGTCAGCCTTGAAAGTCATTGGGTCAAAGATGTGGCAGCCAGATTGTTCACATCATTCTGGACCTACCACTTCTTTTTCCTCTCAGCTACCATCCAAGGAAGATAACATTACCCTTATTCAACTAGAATAGATACAGTCTTTGCTCAAAGTTCTGTAGATAGTAATGGGTCTTAGGTGAATTTTTGGTGCATGTCCTGCTTTTGTGCCTTCTAACCTGCGCACTCATATTGTTGTTGCCAAATCTTGCCCTCCAACTCTAATTTTCTGTTCATCTGTTAAGATGCCTCGATCAAATGTCACCTCTGTCAGATCTTCAGCTTTTTCCTGACTTAGCCATTACCTCGTGTATTCCCACTGGCTCCTTACTTTATTTTTCTATTATAGCCTAGAACTTCTTTACGGTAAATAACTGTTCTACAGTTTTTCCACCACATTTTTAGTTCTTTGGGGGTCCTGACCATATTTACTTTGTATTTTCAGGAGCAAATCTATTATCTTGGAGCATGTAGCTTTACATGCCAGTTGGTTAGCTGGCTGGCTGGCTGGCTGAATAAATGACTTTATATTGTCTCATTTACATTTGTAAGAACATAAATGGAAAAATGAGGTGTAATCTTGACATCTCCTCAAATATTTTTAGAGCCTGTTCCTGGGCATATGCAGTCACTTTCTAATTTTCCTCAGGTATGCAGAGTTTTTTGAACATCCTAGTCTTTCATGTCTGGCTCTCAAAGGGAGAAAAAGTGAAAAATGTTGGGGGTTGGAGGGAGAGGAGAAAGGGTGCTGGCTTTTAAATCCCCTGCAAGTGATTAACTAGAGTGGGAAGTGCAAAGGCTGCCCCTCTTTGCTCCTTCATGATGAAAAGCACAGGTAATTGAAGGAGAGGTTCATTTTTGCCCATCCTGGTTCCACAAGATGTGCGTTAAGCCACTCTAGGAAACAGCTAGGAGTGGGTGGGGATGTGTAGCTGCTACTGTAGTAAGAGCTGAAATTGACTGAAATTAAATGTAGTTTATTTTCCAGGTCTTCTCTTGGAGGCTGTAAGCCTTGAACAGACTCCAGAGTTCTAAAGTAGTTGTATCAGACAGATCCTGCCAATGCATTTGTTGCAGAATCCTTGTGCTACTTGCTCTGCCATTTGCCCTTTTACAACTTTTATAATTTTGTTTTTCACATTTGGCTCTTTAGCCCATAGAATAGGGAAGATTGTTCTTTGTGGTGTGAGGCAGGGGTCTAATCGTTCATGCTAATCAGCTACCTAAAGACAGTTTATTAAATAATCTTCTTAGGAGTTTTTTCGAATGTCACTTTTGCTAAAAACCGTGTTTTCATATATTTGAAGGGTCCATTCCTGAAGTCTTTTATTTTTTTTGGTACATGTGTTTACACCTGTGCCACTACCATATTGTTTTAACTGCTGTAGTTACTAAGTAAATTTTTGCTGTATCATAAAGGAAATCTCTTTCATGGATCTTTTTCAATAGTATTGGTAATGTCTTGTGAGCTGGCTTGTTGTTCTGTGGTTCCTTATCAGGTCTTTCTCTATCTTTTCTCTCTATATGAAGTATTTTGTAATGCTTATTTTTAATCCTGTAGGTGCTTACTTTACAATTGTGTTATATGTAGGTGCAAATGAGTGAGATTTGATGTCTTCAAAATTCTGAACCATCCCTTTAAGAAACATGGCATATATTTGGGGCACCTGGGTGGCTCAGTGGGTTAAAGCCTCTGCCTTGGCTCAGGTCGTGATCCCCAGGTCCTGGGATCAAGCTTCAGGCTCTCTGCTCAGTGGGGAGCCTGCTTCCCTTCCTCTTTCTCCCCCAGTCTCTCTGCCTACTTGTGATCTCTGTCTGTCAAATAAATAAATAAAATATTTAAAAACAAAACAAAGCATATATATATGTTTTATATAGTCCCTTTCTATTCTTTCAGTAAAGCTTAAAAATTTTATCATTAAATTATACACATTTCTTACTAGATTTGTTCTAAGTATTTTGGGGTTTTTTCTTACTGTTGTAAATCAAATTCTGTTCTTTAATTACATTTCCTAAGAGAATTTTAATAGTATATAGGAAATGAATAATATTTATCCACTAATTTTCTTAACCATGCATCTTACTGAATAGTTTATATTTTCAAAATACCTTTGTATGGTGACAGGTTTTTTTTTTTTAGTCTTTTTCCTCATGAGTGAATGTCTTATCCTGGTGTCTTATTGCATTGACTGAGGTCTCCAGCTTAATGTTGAGTATTTCCAGTGATGTGTGGGAAAGGGAGAAAGGAAATGGGACAGATTCTAAATAAAGCATAATATGGGTATATATGTTTACGAATATATGTTTACCTGTACATTTAAGTTATTGTGTATAATTTGTTATCCATGATACTATCAAGGATTTAATTTTCAACAGTTTTTAAATTAAGGAGTTTAAAAAATCTGTTGCCATATTGTTTCAGTATGCCTTGTAAAATTTTGTCGAAAGTCAGATATAGGGTAACACTGAGTAAAGGAACTAAAGTAAACATGAGGTTTTAGCATGAGGTTTTATGTTTATCTATAGTAGTATTGGGCTGTGATTACTGAAGCTATAGGTGTCAGGATAAAATTTCCACTGGTGTCCTTGTTTTTGTGCCTTGTTTTCTTTGGGTTTGCTTGGAGACTTCTTAAAAAAGGTCTGAGATGTCTCCTTTCAGTTCTGTCCTTTTACTGTGAAGCCTTATTGATGTGTTGATAAGGCGTGGGGGAAGGGGAAGCATTATGTGCTGTTGTGGTTGGGTTTGGTTTTTTTAGTGAGTCTGTGCCCCTGGGCTGTTACTCAGGGAAGTGCTTTTTAGTGTTTGTTTTGAACTCCCTGGTTGAAGCAAAAACCTTAGAAGGGGCTGGAATTAGGTATTTCTCTTTCTCTGTATGGAAGGCTAAACTGCGGGCGTGGGGTGGGGGTCTGGGATTGGAAAATTCCCTTCCCAGGAGTTGGTTAGTTCATGGTAAAACCCCAGCCCATTAGCTCTGGTAGAAGTGTGTGTCTTGAGGGTTGGCTTTTGTTTTGTTTTTTAAAGATTTTATTTACTTGTCCAAGAGAGAGCACCTACACTCATGCATAAGCAAGGGGAGTGGAAGAGGAAGAAGTAGGTACCCCGCCTGGCAGGGAGCCTGATCTGGAACTGGATTCCAGGGCCCTGGGATCATAACCTGAGCTGAAGGCAGATGCTTAACTGACTGAGCCACCCAGGTGTACCAAGGGTTGGCTTTGTTAAGAACAGAATGGCCTGCCTTACTGAGAAATGTTTGTATTTCCTTTTTCTTGGCTGAAGCACAAGGAGATGTTTCTCTCATCTTCTCTTGAGAATAGGGTGGAATTCCTGGAGGTAAACCTAAGACTCCCCCCACCCCGTGGCTTTTAACCCTTAAATTCATATACATTCCTCTTCCACTAATTCATCAGATACAGTTTACATTTTCCTGCACTGGTCCTGGATATCTGGAAGTTTCTCATCTTGAGTTTCTTCTCCCATAAGTTGTGATTTTCTGTGTCTGTCTGTCTGGTTTTGGAAGCAATGATTCTCTCTGTGATCTAGGTTCTCTATGGATCTGAGAAGAGTTGGTGGTTTTTAGTTAGTTCAACATTTTTCTTGTGTGTGGATGGGAGTGAAACCTTACAAACTCTTTATGTGCCACACCAGAAACCAGTATTTTGTTTTGCTTTTTTTTTTTTAAGATTTTTAAAATTTTTTTTCTTTTTAAGATTTATTTATGTATTATTTATTTTAGAGAGTGTGAGAGCATAGGGGAGAGCAGGGGGACAAGAGGGAAAGCGAGAACCCCAGGCAGACTCTGCATGAGCACGGAGCCCAGTGTGGGGCTGGATCTCACAATCCTGAGATCATGACCTGAGCCAAAACTAAAGAGTTGGATGTTCAACCGACTGAGCCACCCAGGCGCCCCAGTATTGCTTTATTTTTTCAAGATTGATTTTTTTCACTTTGTGTTTTTCTAGTGTTTGGGTATTCTTTTTTTTTTTTTTTTTTTTTTAAAGATTGTTTATTTATTTATTTGACAGAGACACAGTGAGAGGGGAACACAAGCAGAAGGAGTGGGAGAAGGAGAAGCAGACTTTCTGCCAAGCAGGGAGCCTGACGTGGGGCTCAATCCCAGGACCCTGGGATCACGACCTGAGCCTAAGGCAGCTGCTTAACAACTGAGCCACCCAGGCGCCCCATTGTTTGGGTATTTTTAATCAAGTAAATTATGATGAATACTCATGGTACATCAGGAAATAAAAAGGAGTTCCATAAGTTTTTCTTTATAATTTACTGTTATCACTCAAAACTGACATTTTATAGTTATTAATTCCTCAAGACAATGTAATAATAATTTTCAGAGCTCACATTCTACTGTCAAACTTTCCAATGGGGTTATAATTAAAATGTCAACTCAAAAAGAAAAGATTGATTTTTTTCATGACTAGTATTTGTAATGGGTATAATAAAGTGAGTCCTGTTGCATTATGTGATGTAGGTTTAGTCACTAGTAGCTAAAATAGGAAAATATAGATTAGGAGTGCAAACACCAGGAACAGAAGGCCTTGGAATTACAAATATGAGACTTTAGAAATACATTTTCTGCTACTTGAAGGATTTATAGCTTCAGTTTTTTGCATACATATAACGTGTCAGTACTGTGTTACTGTTGACTAATACATATTTGTGTGAAGTACTCTGTAAATGTTACATGAGCATGTGATTTTTTTATTCTTTTTGGCCTGCTGAGAAAAATAACACAAAACTTAACAGGGCCATGTGGTTATTACAGTACAAGAATAATAGCTTATTGGCATCAGAAAAACATTTAAAGGATGCCCTAATAATTTTACATATGTTTATAGTTTACAAAAACATATCCTTGCAGTTCTATAAGACAGTATCAAGAGTGCCTTTTTTGAAAGCTGCTTGGTCATCTCTAAAGTTTTCTAAAGTATTTTCTGAAATGAAGTGTTGAATGCCAACTCTCCTACTCGTTCTTTGCCACCCCCTACTCTTGCACATTCCATGTGTGAAAAAGAAACAACCCAGTATGGGAAAAAAACAGAATGCATTTTTCTGTGACATGGCATAAGAATCATACTTTTTCTTCCTACTCGTTCAGTTTAGCACAGCAGAGTACAAAGTATAATAGAGTCCCAGTTTTTTTGAGTCTTGGCAATCCAAACTTTTCAAGTTAACTGTATTTTATAAATGCTGTAGTTGTTGTTGCTAATTATAGCTAAAGTTAGAAATTTAAAAGTGGGTGGTTGCTGCCTTGCGATTTAATTTTTTTAAAAATGAAAAGATAGGCAGCTCTTTATAGGTTTGTAGTGATTATTTACCTTTTTGATTCTTTACCTTTCTGATAACCTTTTGATTTACCTTTCTGATACCTTTTGATTTTTTACCTTTTTACTTATTGTTGCATGTTGGAGTACTGGTGGACTTTTATTAAAGTATAATTGGTATACCAAAAACTGCAAATAATTCATGTATACAATCTAATGAATTTGGACATATGTACGCACTTGTGTTACCATCACCACAATCAAGGTAATAAACTTCTAAGGTATCCTCAAAAACAATGAATATTAATTACAACCTTCCCCCACTTTTCATTTCATTTTATGATATTTTGTAATGCTGTTTGTCTCTGAAATGTGTTACTTTACTTAGAATACACACATAGTCATATAAGTTCGTGCATATACGAATGCTCCAGGATTTCTGCAGTGAGCTGGGTATTGATGAAATAACAATGAGTAAAGCAGACATTGTTTCTGCCATCATGGCTCTCATTCTAGTGAAGGAGAAACAGTGAATGAATAAGTGTATGTGATGTCAAGTGATGATAAATGCTCTTTGGAAAAGGAAAGCAGGGAATGAAGATCAAGAAGGAGAAATAGGGGTATTAAGGTTGTACAGTGAAGACCTCTCTGGTGAAGTGTTATTTAAGCAAGGATGTAAGGGAATAAGGCACATGATTTTCTAGTCAGACTAGAGAGTGCAGTGCGTGTGTGTGTATAGCATCAGAGAAGGCCAAGTGGCTATAAGCACAGGGGATGGTGCTTGGAGATGAGTTCACAGAAATTGCTAAGGGTCTATTCACGTGTGGTCTTTCAGGCCATGAAAAGACTTTATGGTATCTGTTCTTTATGAAATGGGAAATCATTGAATGGTTTTGAGCAAAAATATCAAGTAGAACATACTCCTTTTTTTTTTTAGATTTTATTTATTTATTTGACAGAGATCATAAGTAGGCAGAGAGGCAGGCAGAGAGTGGGGAAGCAGGCTCACCGCTGAGCAGAGAGCCCGATGGAGGGCTCGATCCCAGGACCCTGAGATCACGACCTGAGCCAAAGGCAGAGGCTTTAACCCACTGAGCCATCCAGGCGCCCCAGAACATACTCTTTTTCTAGTGGTTTGAATGTTCCTGTAAGCCCAGACTGAGAGTGAGCCTTTACTGACTATACTGTCACACTCGGGGCTGGTGAGTTACTCCCTTATTGCACACTCAGTCGGCAATTCTTGATCAGCCTATAGAGTCTTCTGCAGTAAGGTTGTTTATTCCCTCCGTAGCTTTTCTTTCTGCCATTTTTGTTGTTTTTATTGTTGTTCTGATACAGTTTTATTGTATGTTTGTTTGTGTGTGATGATGCTGGACAGGCCACACCAAAACTAAGAACATTGTGCTCAGTGTTCTCAAGTGCTTGAGGTTTCTTTTTTTTTTTTTTTAAAGATTTTATTTATTTGACAGAGAAATCACAAGTAGGCAGAGAGGCCGGCAGAGAGAGAGGAGGAAGCAGGCTCCCTGCCGAGCAGAGAGCCCGATGCACGGCTCAATCCCAGGACTCTGAGATCATGACCTGAGCCGAAGGCAGCGGCTTAACCCACTGAGCCACCCAGGCGCCCCATGCTTGAGGTTTCTTCAAGGGAAATGGTTGAGGAATTGGGAGGAGGATGGCATGTGTCACTAGATGTTTAGGAATTGAAAGAAGACCGTAGACATCCTGACGAGCATCAAAGCCGTGACTGCAGCCTGAGAGGAGAACTAACAATTCTGTGGAAGGCTCTAGAGGAAACTAGCTAAGGGTGCTGTATGATTTCAGGTGCTTTATGTAAAGTCGAGGAGCACTTACTCAAATGTGGTGCTTCTTCAGAGGTGCTTTATTCTGTGACCTCAGGTGGTATGTTCATTTAGAACGAAGTTCCTCTTTTTCTGAAGCACATTCTGTATGCCACATATGCAGTGCGAGTATGGTAAAAGTGTTATCTTCATTCCTTTTTCTGAAAACAAAAATGTACATACCTCCGATTTAAGTACATTTAAAATCATGTTATATAATCACAGGAATCTCAAAACACTTAATAGATGAATTACTTAATAAAAGGCAATTATCCTTATCTGTTGAGACATGAAAAATATCCCTACTTTTTAGAAAGGTATTGCAGAGGACTGATTAAAATGTTTCCTGATGGGGCGCCTGGGTGGCTCAGTTGGTTGGGTGACTGCCTTCAGGTCAGGTCATGATCCTGAAGTCCCGGGATCAAGTCCTGCATCGGTCTCCCTGCTCGGCGGGGAGTCTGCTTCTCCCTCTGACCTCCCCTCTCATGCTCTCTCTCTCTGAAATAAATAAAATTTTAAAAAAAATTGTTTCCTGAGACTATTTTATGCCCTGTCTCAGGAGTGGCCACTGTGTTTCCTCAGAGTCAGCTGCTTTGGGGTGTGGTGGTTTGTATTCCCTGTGTACTTAATATCCTGAGGAGAAAGCTGAATTTGTGTAGATGTGCTTAAAGACAAGTTAGAAAGGCTCTTGACATGAGGATAGAGTGGAAAGTTTTTGCCCTTAACCAATCAGGACGCCCTGGTAGTTAGTGTCCATAGCAATTCATGTGAGTTCAAGTTTGGAGATGAGTGGAGGAAGATAGTAGAAAGCCATTTCTTTTCAGAGGTTACAATGCTTTTATAAGTTTGTAAATGTTAGGTTTTTTTGCTTATTGCTTTTCTTAAATTGATCTTTGTTTAGATTGGAGTTTTTTACTCTATTCCTCAGAGTCAGCAAGCTATTTCTTAGCAAGCCATTGATGATTGCTGCCATCTTTTGTTACTTAAAAAGGGGTAACAGTTGGACGTGCAGGGCAGGGGTGTCTCATTTGGTTAAGCTTCTGACTCTTGATTTTGGTTCAGGTCATGATTTCAGGGTCCTGGGATTGAGTCCCGTGGGGCTGTTCTCCCTCTGGCCCTCCCCCTGCTATGTGCTCTCTCTCTCTCTAATTAAATACATCTTTAAAAAGGGGGAGAACAACAGCAAAGGTAATAAGTATTAAATGTAGACAGTAGGTTATGAATTCCATGTACCCATCTTTCAGCTTCAACAGTTTCATTTCTTAAGTGATTTTATCTTCATCCACTTTTGCCTTTATTTTGAACACCACTACCAAGTATTATATACTTCTATCCATAAGTATGTCAGTATTTATTCCTGTAAATGACTGTTATTTAACATAACCACACTACTTTTACACCAGAAAATTAATAATTTAAAAGTTTATTTTACATCTAAACATACAGTATAATAATTATGAAACAAAAATATTAGGAAGAAAATATTACCTAAATTAAGAAATGGGGCATTACATCCTAGAAGCTTCCTAATGTGCTTTCCAAATACACCCCTACTCCAACAGTTGGAGGCAACACTACCTTGGGTCTTAGAGTAATCACTTACATCTGTTTTTTTATTTTACCATCTATGTATGTATCCCTAAACAGTGTAATTTAGTTTACCTCTTCTAACTTGAAATGAATGGGGTTCTTCTGGATGTAGTTTTATGTTTTCTTCTTTAATTCAAATATTAACTTTCTGAGATGGGTCCATGTTCATCCAGGTAACTAAATTTAATTTTTCTTGCAAATTTTCTTATATGACTACACCATAATATATTTATCCACTATCGGCCTTTTGAAAATCTGAGTTGTTAGCAGTAACCTTCTTGTGCCTTTCTGTGAGTGTGTTGTCTGGTGAATACGTATTTGAGTTTCTTTAGGGTATATACGTAGGAGTGGAATCGGTGGCTTTAAAGTCTAAGGGCAGTAATTTTTACCATGTCAGACCAAATTATTTTAATTTGTTGTTTTAATTTGTTGTGGTCAGTTTACATTTCCACCAGTATTTTGAGTGTCCCATTGTTCCATATCCTCATGAATATATGGTATTGACAGACTTTTACATTTTTATCAGTCTGGAAGAAAAGTAATGGCATCTCTTTGAAGTTTTAACCGTGGTGTGTTTTCTTGGATTTTAATGTAAAGGAGTGAAAAGTAACCTGACTTTTTTCGACTCTTCAGTTGGGAGCCTCAGGATTATACACAGATCAGAGATTTCTTAAAATAGAATTCCCCAATTCAGCTCTTGAAACTTTGTTCATCAGCACATTCTACTTTTATTCTAGGATAAGATCACTTCTCTAAGTGTACAGAAAAGACACATTTAGATAGGGGTGTCTGGATGGTTCAGTCGGTTAAGCATCTGCTTTTGGCTCAGGTCATGATCCCAGGATTCTGGGATCCAGCTCTGCAGCAGGCTCCCTGCTCAGAAGAGAATCTGTCCCCCCAACCCCACTGTGCTCTCTCTCTGACTCACATGCTCTCACTCTCTATCTCAAATAAATAAAATATTTTTTAAAAAAGAGATACATTTAGATAAATCTTAAAAATACTACGAAAAGGAAAAGAAAGGAAGAATTTTTTGTATGAACCAGGAGGGGAAAAAGCCCATTGTGGTCAAATAATTAAAAAGTATGTATGTATATGACAAATAATCCATTTTTTTTTCTTTATGCTAGTTAGAAAATCCATATCCTTATGTTCATAAAGAAAGTCTTCCTCATCTAGGAGGTCATGTTAAGTAATGTGAGCTTATATTAACTAGCTACTTATAGGAATACTGAAACATTTCTTAAAAGGTCTGTTGTTTGCAAATCAGCTGACCACATCTGGGATATTGTTAGGTTTATTTAGAAAACATGTCTTCATTTATAACTTGTGTCATTTGTGTAAGTAGTGTAAAAGTCTGTATCATTTCATTTATTTGAGAGAGAGTGTGCGTACGTGCTCATAAGCGGGAGGGAGGAGCTTAGGGAGAGGGAGAAGCAAACTCCCTGCAGAGCAGGAAGCCTGACTTGGGGCTTCATCCTAGATCATGACCTGATCATCTAAGATCATGACCTGAGCCGAAGGGAGATGCTAAATTGACTGAGTCACCCAGGTGCCCCAAAGTGGTAAATTTTTAAAATGGCTAAAATAAAGGCCCTTCTAAAATAGCAGCATAAGTTTTGTTTTCTTTTACTGAATCTTAGGGTTTTTTAAACCCAGAAAACAGCAAGAATGGAGAAGAATAAGTCTTTTTATGTCTAGAGTTAGTGTGGATTGGGTTCTGATTCTCACATTGTCTTGGTATTTTATACAAACAGGAAAGAAAATAATAATACTGTTAAGGATCATAAATTTTATTATTTTAAAAATTTTTTAAAAGTGAGTATACCAGGCAGGTAACAAGCTATTCACTATTGTAGAAAAATGAAGTGTTTATACAAATCTTACGTACTCTGTGATTAAGGAGAAATTAGAATTTAAATATTTTCTGGAACCTCATGCTATAGTGGTATTGTAATAATTATCTGGGATAGATACTTATGTTTATAGTATATTGAACATTTTTAGAAGCACTTCTTAAGAATATGTTTCTCACTGATGTAAACACATAGAAAAAACCATTCTGTTTCTTATCCTTCTCTACTTTAAACTTATTTGTAGGCTCCTGGGTGGCTCATTCAGTTAGTTAATTGTCTGCCTTCAGCTCAGGTCATGATCCTGGGGTCCTGGATTGAGCCCTGCATTGGGCTTTCTGCTCAGCGGCAAGGCTGCTTCTTTCTCTGCCTCTCTGCACTCTCAATCTCTTTCTCTCTTTCACTCACTTTCTCTCAAGTAAATAAACAAAAATCTTTAAATCTTTAAACAAAAACTTGTTTGTAATGGGTAGAAAATATTACAGATAAGTTTCAACAGCAGCAGATTGTAAGATCTCAGCTGTTATCTCCTTTAAGTCCCGAGTACGCTGAAAGGTACTGAGGTCCCTTAGCACCTTTGTACATAGTAAAAATTCTTCTGATTTTTTAGATAAGACATTTCTGGTACTTAATATTCCATTTGCTTTTGTACAATGAACTTTCTTTTAGTTCATCGAAAAGCAAATTTTCTGCTTAAATTCCTCTGTTTTAGAAGGTAAGGTGTTGTTTGTGATTTTTCTGTTTTTATTTGTGAACTAAAAGTAATTTTTGTACAGACATCTAGTCAAATGCTTTTTTTGTGCTGACATGCAGATTTGGAAACTCTCTTAACTAGTAAACTAAGTTGAGACTAATGAGTTAATGGTAGAGCCTTTGCATTTTATGATTGGTTTACTTTTTAGTGTGTGTTTCCAACTTATATCCAAATGGAAATGAATAATGTATTGGATATGAATTGAATTATGAAAGTATGCAAATGCACATCAGTAGTTTTAATAAGTTAAGATGAAGTCAGCAGTTTCAACATTTTATTTTATTTTATTTTTTATTTTTATTTATTTTTTTTTAAAGATTTTTTTTTTTTTTTTAATTTATTGACAGACAGAGATCACAATAGGCAGAGAGGCAGGCAGAGGGAGAGAGAGGAGAAAGCAGGCTCCCTGCTGAGCAGAGAGCCCGATGTGGGGCTCGATCCCAGGACTCTGGGATCATGACCTGAGCTGAAGGCAGAGGCTTTAACCCACTGAGCCACCCAGGCGCCCCAGTTTCAACATTTTAAAAGGCTATCCTTACCATCAAATGTTAATTACTATCTACCATTTTATAGACCCTCTTAGTTCAAATACTTTCATATATATTAACTTAATGATATACATATCTGTAATTTTCATTCCTTCTTTGCATTTTTCCTTCTGTCCCTCTTTGTATGTTTTTTTTGTTACTGCAGTGTCTACCTGGGTAATTTCCTTACTGGGATCTTAACATACACAAGTACTTCTGCGTGTACTCATATATTCAAAAGGCATTAAAATACTGGAAAAAGTATTAGCTGAGTGAGTTCTGCATATAGATTAAGTAAACAGAACTTTCTTTTCATTTAACACAGAAAAGCTATTACTAGGTACCATATTCTTGACTACTTTAAGAACAGGTAAAATTAGTAAGGAACATAAGAACATAAGAGAAATTTGCTTTCAGTAGTAGTCAGCTATGGGAAATTGATCTCATTTTTAGGAACCCCAAAGTTAAGGGTAGTTATGAATAAACAAATTCCCCCCCTTTTTCTTATGATACCTGGATTTCTGGGGGGTTTAGAGTTGTTCAGATCAGGGTTTGAATTCCAATGCCAGTACTTACTTATTCTTTGACTTTGAGGAGATTAAACATTTGCAAATAGGAATAATGATAGGAAAAATAGGAGTAATAATCCTAACTCCTAGGATTGAATATATTAAAATAGATAATAGGTTAAGTATGTCAAATAAGATAATTTATGTAAAGTGCTTAGTGTAGTGCCTGGCTTACAGAGTGCTCTTATAATAATGAATGTTGAGTTGATAAATTGTGGGTTCCTCTCATTTAAAAATATTTCTTTCTGCCTTTTCTTGTTTTTATCTCCATTGATTATTTCTAAGTACATTGTATTTGAAATGAACAGGATCTTTCAGGTTTGAAGAGTTGGTCTCTTGCCGCAAGTATTTTGGCTTGGTTTGCAGTTACTAGGAAGAGAGATCCAGTTGCCTAACTTCAGATGAGAATGTTGGACTTCCTCACACACACTTCCCCCATTTCTTTTCTCCTGAAACCCACTTTACACCACATTAAAGGAATTTAAAAAACAAAAAGGTATGAACAGATAAAATTCACAAAGAGAAAGAGGTTAAAGAGGTAATTACCATGGAAGAGAGATAATAAAAAGTGGTTGATAGAGTAGGAATTGGCTGAGCGACAGCCACAACCTAGTTGCCTACAGAGGGAGATACTGACAAGAAGCAGCCTCACGCCCTGCTCTTTAGAATTCCTTCAAGAATAAATTACCAAAGTAACAATACAGGAACAGTTCCTGAACTGAAATAAATAAATAAAATATTTATTTATAATAAATAATAAAATAAATAAAATCTTTAAAAAAAATTGGGGGTCTCCTTCAAACCTCTCATCTGTTACCAACTGCAAAATTTATAGTGAAAAGGGGGAAAGGTTAGTTATCTATTAAACTCTAAAGGGCAAAATAAAGAGGTCTCTACTTAGGATTGGATTTTGAGTTCATTTTCAGTAATCCACCATTGGTAAATATTTCTAGCATGAAATATCCTGCCTTTTGGTACTTTGAGAGAATCCCTTGCTTGTAACTCTAGCTGGGTGATATGTAGTTTGGCTCTCATCTTTTATTGAAATGTCTCCTTAATATAAGCATTTTGACCTGAGGGCTAGTGCTGGCATTCCAGTGAGTGTACCAAGATCTAGAAACCAGAGGAACAGAATTATCACTTATTGCCCCAGAGTAGAAGATATAGTATAACTTGTATACTGAAAAGTCTTACTATTTTTGGAAGTTTTGACCTAAATATAAGAATATGGATTTTAAAGTAGGCTACTAGTTATTGAAGGGCAGATTTTTTTTTCTTTTTAAAAGATTTTTATTTATTTATTTGACAGAGAGAGATCACAAGTAGGCAGAGAGGCAGGCAGAGAGAGAGGAGGAAGCCCGCTCCCCGCTGAGCAGAGAGCCCAATGTCGGGCTCCATCCCAGGACCCTGGGATCATGACCTGAGCCGAAGGCAGAGGCTTTAACCCACTGAGCCACCCAGGCGCCCAGGGCAGATTTTTTTTTAGTCTCTGCAGTATCTCACTTTTGGTTTCTCTTCACTTTGCACCTAACCTATTAATGGGGTGGTTTTGGGTTATAATCTTACCAGACTTCCACAGGTGGTTCTATTAGCTGTATTACTAGTCATGGGAAAACTGGATCTGGCTTCTTAAACTTCTGTATCTTGGGCCTGGGGCACTGTTCTGACCCACCTCTGTCGCTTTCTTGATTCTTGGCACATTGACTTCTTACTTTCTGACTAGAGGTGGGTGTTTTTCTTCATAGGAAACATGGTTGCCTTCAGCTTCAGGTTCATCATCTCAGTTTAACAACTGTTAGGAGCAAAGGGCTTTTGCCTGCATTAGTCCTTCCCAGTGAAGGATTCTGGCACAGTTTGTGTTGTATGCACACCCTTGGAATCAGGGTTGTGGGCTGTTGTCATTGGCAGCCTATCAAAATCGTATGGATGGGTTTGGGAAGAGATGACTTCCTGAAAGGAAAGGAAGGAGACTGGTGTTTCCAGAACAAAAAATATGCAGAAAGAAATGGCATGTGTCCACTATAAAGATTTGTATCTATTTATGCACAAGAATAAATCTCACTTGGTCACTTTGGATATCTATTATTCTTTCTGGTAAACATGTTAAAAAACTGCCTTAAATCATTTAAGAACAATAAAAAATTATTATTGTAAGTCTGGAATACCCTAAGCTACTATATGAAAAAAAGAAGTTACCCAAATCAGTAGAATAGGAGCTAAGGGTATGAAATTGTAAACACAACTCTTGATCTTTTGGTAAATGGTAGCTTTACAGTCAGAAACTTATATCTGTTTACCAAATACTGAAATAAACTTGGAGACTATTTTACATTGACGGAATAACTGAAGTGAAGAAGTAAAAGAAGACTAAAGATCTAATGCTAGTTATATAACTTTGGTAGGGTTTTAGCAAAGCTAAGGTCTGGTAAGCTCTTTTGACTTTTGTGCCATATTTAATAAATTTTAGTATGAAAGATAATAAAAGATAGAGGCCTCCTATATTATCTTACACAATTTATTCATATGGTTTTCACCCCCTTTCCCTTAAATTTCTAAGTGTTGTGTCATTTTGAGCAGTGTATTGAAACTCATTAGATACATGTTGATGGATTAATGGGTAATAAAATCTTGTGAGGAATCAGATATTTTTGTATATTTTAAGTGACAATAACAGTGCTTATTTTTCCAGAGCTGCTTTTTTATGTCTGATTAGTGAAAAAACTTTTCTTGCTCTGTTTTGTTTTCCTTACTATTAATAGAGTATAGGGCACCTGGGTGGCTCAGATGGTTAAGCGTCTGTCTTTAGCTCAGGTCATGATCTTGGGGTCCTGGGATCGAGTCCTGCATCGGGCTCCCTGCTTATTGGGGAGCCTGCTTCTCCCTCTGCCTCTCTGCCTCTCACTCTCTCTCTCTCTCTCATGAATAAATAAATAAAATCTCTGTCTCTCATGAATAAATAAAATCTTTAAAAAAAAAAGAAAAAAAATAGAGTATAACATACTATCATTTACAGACTATCTTCAAAGTTGGTCTGACTCATCAGTAAAAGGGCTCATGGACACAGATGGGAGATAGTAGATTGGGTAGGTCAGATCATCAGCGATATCTGTAAATAGGTTTTTATGACCTCTGTATAATCATCCTGGTATGCTTATGATTTATCAAATCATTATTCAAATAAAACCATGACTCACACTGGAAGTGTGTTGTAGAAAACTTGGTTAGGGTCCACAGGTAGGGAATGAAAATGGTTAGAGGTAATTCTTAGGAGAGAACAATGGAGCTATTTCCCTCTGTGAGATAGGGATAGGCTCTTCTCTTCCCCTACAGTTTTGAGATATAATTGATATATAACATTATATTTGTTTAAGGTAATATAGTGTAAAGGATTTGATGTACATATATGCAGTTGACCCTCGAACAGTGCAGAGGTAGAGGCAGATCCCCCACATAATCGAAAATCCATGTATGACTTTTGACTCCCTTAAGACTTAACTGCTAATGGTCTACTGTTGATCAGAAGCCTTACTGATAACATAAATAATTAACGTATACTTTGTATGTTATCTGTATTATATATTATACCTTTATAATAAGGAAAAAAGAAAATATTATTAAGAAGATCTTTAGGAAGAGAAAATACATTGATAGTACCATACTATATTTATCGGACAATCTCCACATATAAGTGGACCTGTACAGTTCAAACCTCCTGTTAATCAAGGGTCTGCTGTATTGCAAAATGATTACCATGGTAAGTCCAGCTAATAGCCATCACCTCATATTAGCTACAGATGTTTGTTTCCTGTGATGAGAATTTTTAATACCTACTAGTTTCAGCAACAGTCAGATACACAATACATGATCATTAACTGTGCTGTACACTGGGTCATCCACCATGCTCTCTGTAGTACATCTCCAGAACTTAGTATCTTGTAACTGGGAGTTTGTACCTTTTGACCACTTTTACCCATTTCCCCTACCCTTCTAACCTGACTGCCTCTGAAAAACTGGTATGTTCTCTGGTTCTGTGAGGTTTTTTTTTTGTTTTTTTTTGTTTTTTTTTTAAGATTGCTTATATAAGTGAGATCATAAGGTATTTGTTTTTTTCCAACTTAACTTCATTTAGCATGCCTTCCTTCCAGGTTCACCTATGTTGTTGTGAATGGTAGGATTTCCTTCCTTTTTAATGGCAGAGTAATATTCATGTGTATGCATAATACATCTTTGTGTTCTGTCCCTCCATCATCAGTGGATGCTTAGGTTGTTTCCATGCCTTTTGGCTATTATAAATATATTGCAGTGAACATGAAGGCACATACCTTTTGGAGCTAGTCATATTGTTTCCAACAAATATATAGCCAGAAGTGGAATTGGGGGATCACATGGTAGTTTTAATTTTTTTTAGGAACCTCTGAACTGTTTTCTATAGGCGCTAACCCTAGTTAACATTCTCACCAGCAGTGTGCTAGGGTTTCCTTTTCTTTCCATTCCTGCAAACATGTGCTATTTCTTGTCTTTTTTTTTTTTTTTTTTTTAAAGATTTTAGTTATTTGACAGAGATCACAAGCAGGCAGAGAGGCAGGCAGAGAGAGAGGAGGAAGCAGGCTCCCTGCTAAGCAGAGAGCCCGATGCGGGGCTTGATGCGGGGCTCGATCCCAGGACCCTGAGATCATGACCAGAGCCGAAGGCAGAGGCTTTAACCCACTGAGCCACCCAGGTGCCCTATTTCTTATCTTTTTGATGGTAGACATTCTAAGAGGCATGAGGTGATACCTTACTGTGGTTTGAATTGCATTTCCCTGATAATTCCTAATGTTGAGTACCTTCCCATTTACCTTTTGGTCATCTATATGTCTCATTTAGAGAAGTATCTGTTGAGATTCTCCACACAATTTTTAGACAGGTTGTTTGTTTTTTGGCTGTTGTATGAGTTCTTTATGTATTTTGTGTATTAGCCCCTTATATATATATAATTTGCAAATAATTTGTTTCATTCTGTAGGTTGCATTTAATTTTGTCGATAGTTTCCTTTGCTGGGCAAAGGCTTTTTGGTTTCATGCAGTCCCACTTATTTTTTATTTTTATTGTTTTTCCTTTTGGTGTCAAATGCAAAAAATTACTGCTGAGATCAGTTTCCAAGAGCTTATCCCCTATGTTTTTCTCTAGGAATTTTATGGTTTCAGGTGGTATGTATGTATGTATGTATGTATGTATTTTTAAAGATTTTGTTTATATATATATATATATTTTTTTTTTTTTTTAAGATTTTTATTTATTTATTTGACAGAGAGAGATCACAAGTAGGCAGAGAGGCAGGCAGAGAGAGAGGAGGAAGCAGGCTCCCCCGCTGAGCAGAGAGCCCGATGGGGGGCTCGATCCCAGGACCCTGAGATCATGACCTGAGCTGAAGGCAGAGGGTTAACCCACTGAGCCACCCAGGCGCCCCTGATTTTGTTTATATTTATTTGACAGATAGGCAGGCGGGGCTGGGGGGAGCAGGCTCCCTGCTGAGCAGAGAGCCCAATGCGGGGCTCAATTCCAGGATCCTGAAATCACGACCTGAGCCAAAGGCAGAGGCTTAACCCACTGAGCCACCCAGCCACCCCAAGTTGTTTATTTTTAATGAGAAAAACCATTCAACCTAATGGCTTTATAAGTAATTAAAAAAACAAAGATTGTAATATTTTATTCAGGGAGTATAACAGGTGAACAAGTGAGAGTATAATTCATAGACTTGAGCAAAGGTCAAGATACACTAAGTGAGAGTTGGCCAGAGGCCCTGAGATTTGAAGGCAATATTAAAATGTCACATTCTGCTATTGAAGGTATTAGCAATTGAGTTCTTGTGTTTAAAGTGCTTAGAAATGGGCGTGACATGTAGTAAGGCTCTTAAGTATTAGCCATTATTCATTTTAAAATATGCAGCTGTAAGTCTTTAGAGCCACTGCTTCTAAACCATGGAGCCATCAGCATCACTTGGACTATTGTTAGACGAGCAGATTCCTGGCCCTTCCCCAACACTGCTGGATTTAAAATTCTGCAAGTGGAGCTCTCCAGCCTGCATTTTAACAAACTCTCCAGGAATTCTGATGTGCACAAGGTTTGAGAACAACTGCTATTGAGGTTCTACCCAATCTAAAACCAAAATAGTGATGCCAGTTGAACTCTATATACAGCATTACTGTGAGGCAGAGGGGGAAAAAAGCCGTCAAATGAGGGATTTTTTGCACAGAAATTAAACTCCACTAGAATTTGCATTACCCACCTCCCCCTTTAAACGCGTTCCATATAAAATAGGTCCTTGAAAAACACTTGGTCTGGATACTGGATAAGACCAGTAGGTTTTGGAAGACTGAGCTGAAATTGTTTCTTTATGAGCCATTTATCATACAGCAGCCATTTATTGTCTATTTTTTGTCAGGCACAGCTATGGTCCTAGAAGAATGTATACTATGGTAGGAAAATCAAACTACAAGTAAACTGTTTTGGTGTTTTAAGTGCTGTCATAGAAATATGAGCCTTGTTCTCTGAATGCTCAGATCATGGATTAATCAGTGACCACAACTTACGAGACTGAGTTCGAGCTGGGTCTTAAGGAGTGATAGCCAGTTGCTAAGTGGAATAGGTTTGGGGTGAGAGCATTGGTGCATTACTACTGTGAAAGTCGTTTCTGTTTTTTGTGTGAGTGAAGACCCACTTTTCCTTTTCTACAAAGAATGTTAAATCCATTTTTATAGCTTTTGTTATTCTGTTTTTTTCTGTTGAATGAACTGGACGGACAGTTGGAGGCCCCTCAAAGTCACCTCATGTATCCAGGGAATCACTGTCAGTAGTCTCATAGAAAAAAGTAACTATTTTCTTTAGAAATGCCTGTTGCCTAGTCATACTGTCAATATTTCAAAAAAATAAACCTACTTCAGAGGCTCTCAAAGTTTGTTTTTGGTGCCCTTAACACTTGCGTAACATTTTTCATGGCACCTCTAGGCCAAGAGAAATTCTTTACAGATTTGGCAACTAGTTTTGTGCAGACAACGTAATAAACACTTATGTCCTAACATTTTGGTCGACTTTAAAAATATAACAAAAGAAAAATGAATTTTTTTTCCCTTCTGATACAATCAGGATGGCTTACAGGATGTGGGTGTTAGGTATTACATAACTCCTCAAACCATGGAATCAGAATGAAGACCACTACCCTCTCTTCTAGTTCCATGTTATCTTTTGTACAGTACTTGGGTTCTTATCACAGCACTCCAGAAAGCACCTCTTTGCAGACATGTGCCGTTAAAAAGAGTGGGTGCTGTCATTGTAGCTGGAGTGGAGGGCTGCAGGAGCACCTAGCTCTAGCAGTCCCAAGCAGACCAGGTCTGGCCATTTGCTGCTGACAAAATCCACAGACAGCTAGAAGAGTGGTGGTAAAAGGAATTTATTTCAATGAGTCCCAGCACTGGGAAGTCAGTGGACTAATATCTCAAAGACCGTCCAGAGTCCCGAAAATGCCTCCAGGTTTACGTAAGGAAAATGTGGGACAGAGGTTGTTGAGTTCATGCACCGGGTGGGCAGTGAAGGTCAAGTTGACCATTGTCTTACAGTCTGTTAGGAGGGTCTTGCCTCTTCAGGGCAGTCCTTAGTGCTTAAGGGAGTAGTTTCCGTTCTGCAGGGTCTTTTGCTTGAGTTAAGAGATAAACTGGAAAGAAGAACTTAATCAATTAAAAAGTACTCACTGGAGTCCCAGTGTTGGTAGCTGAAGTTCTTTCATGATATTGAAATTTTGAATTATCTTGCTTTACTAGTTCACACAGTATCATACATAAGTTGAGTATCATTGTGTTTCCCTCAAATTGAATATACTGTGTGGGGCTTGTGGATATTTGCTGGGGATCATGGGTATATTTGATAAAACACATGGGCTGGGATATACTTTGTCTAGGTCACCAAGTTAAGTCAGTAGCATATCTTTCTTTTTCAGTTGTTCATTTACTTAGGCTTCCCTGGTGTAAGTGATTCCTGTCTTACAGCCTAAAGGTACCAGCTTTTTTCACTGCCCCAAATGGCAGGCACATTAATTTTTCTTGTAAGTTTATTGTTTTTTCTGTGATCTTGACGCTGAACATGTGGCTTAAAACTCAAGACCCCGAGATCAAGTCACATGTTCTTTGAGCCCACCAGGCACCCTGGCATATTCATTTTCTATTTACTGTGTCCATTTCTAGAAGTACCTACCTGTGCTCTTACCTAAAGCGTCCTATTACCCTGTGGAACCTGGCCCTGAATTGCTCCTCAGTGGCATGTGTTTGTGCACTAAATTGCCCAGACAGAAGTTCTAGAGGAAGTTTGAACTTTTAAGTTAAGTGATCACTTAAGTGATAAAGTAATCACTTTTTTTCTAGAAGCTCTATTTAGTTAATATTCAAGAAATCTGAAGGAGTTGGTGAATTTATTTTATTTTGGGGGGGAGCGTTTATATTACTGCAGAAATGCATTCGAAAAATTATGGCTTAAAAACATGAATTGTTGAGGCATGTGGGTGGCTCAGTCAGATGAGTGTCCAACTCTTCATATCAACTCCAATCTTGATCTCAGGTCATGAGTTCAAGCCCTGTGTTGGGCTCCACACTGTTATTACTATTACTTCATAAATTTATTCATTCATAAAAAGTTCTTTTGATGAATTACTGTACATTATGTACTGGGCCTTGTGGATTCACATTTTACGTGGCAACCTAGATAGGAACACATCTCCCATCCAGGGGACAATTTATTTATTTATTTATTTATTTTTAAAAGATTTTTATTATTTATTTATTTGTCAGAGAGAGAGAGAGAGCGAGAGTGAGCACAAGCAGACAGAGTGGCAGGCAGAGGCAGAGGGAGAAGCAGGCTCCCTGCTGAGCAAGGAGCCCGATGTGGGACTCGATCCCAGGATGCTGGGATCATGACCTGAGCCGAAGGCAGCGGCTTAACCCACTGAGCCACCCAGGCGTCCCAGCAGGGGACAATTTAAATCGAGTGTGAGATGCCAATTTACTTTGGTAGGTGAACATGTGGTCCCGGAATACTGAGGGGCCATAACCCCAGACTCAAGGGTGTAAGGGAGGCAGGACTGAGTTAGTGAAATTAAAGGCAGTCGGAAAGATTCTTCCAGGAGGAGTACTGGAAGAGCACAGTGTATGTAGGAAACCTGAAATAGCAGATGAAAGCTTAGAATGCTTGAAGGAATGTAGTTAAAGATGAAGTTGGCAAGAAAGACTGGATTTCCATAGGCTCTGGAGTTTTGAATTTATCCCAGAAGTTTTGGGAAGCCATTGAGTGATTTGAAATGGATGAGTAACATGATCGGTTTTGTAGTTGAGAAAGGTATGTCTAGATTTAGGGTGAAGCATTTTGGGAGGGGAAAGGAGGTTGGAAGCAAGTTAGTGAGGGGCTCCTGTAGGGAGGCAGGTGAGAGGCTCAGGGGCCTGAAATAAGGCTGTGACACTAATGTGGGGACCGAGAGAGGAAGTGGGCTGACTCCACAGGATGTTTTGCTAATTGGATGTGACCATGTGTGAGGGAGAAGACGCAGTGAGTGGGGGACTCCAACCTGACTGGAAATACCGGCAGAAATGTTGTTTACCAAACAGGGACTGGAGAAGGGCGTGGGCTTCATGAAGGTTATGTATTCAGTGTTGGACTCAGGAAGCCTGCACGTCCTCTGGATTTGTCAGTAAGCAGTTGAATATACAGTCTCAAGCCCAGAAAAGTAGAAAAGAGGCTCAGTAGTCATCAGCATAGCCTTAATAAGATGTGCAGGAGGGAAGAGGAATGTTGGTTTACACAAAATAAACAATAGCACAGAAATGGAAGTAGTAGGAGAGAGAAGTGAGAAACCCGAGAAGAGGGATCTGTTGGAGTAATTCTTTCTCCAAATGGTATGTTCCAGGGTGTTTTCTTGTTTTTTGTTTTTTTTAGGATTTATTTTAGAGAGTGTATGCGTGTGTGCACGTGGGGAAGGACAGAAGGAAAGAATCTCAAGCACACGCCCCCCTGAGCTCCCCGAGCCTGCCATGGGGCTCGGTCTCATGACTGAAGCTGAAATCAAGAGTCTGACGTTTAACAGACTGAGCCATTCAGGTGCCCTTTCTGTTTTGTGTTTTGTTTTTTTTAAAGATTTTAAAAATTTATTTATTTGACAGACAGAGATCACAGAGAGAGAGGAGGAAGCAGGCTCCCTGCTGAGCAGAGAGCCCGATGCGGGGCTCCATCCCAGGACCCTGGGGTCATGACCTGAGCCGAAGGCAGAGTCTTAACCCACTGAGCCACCCAGGCGCCCCCCGTTTTTTGAAATAAATATTTGACTAGTAATTTTAAGGTTTCGTAACAGATGCCTAGATGGATAATAGTTATCATTACAAGCCCAGCATCAGTTCTTCCCCTCCTCTGTGATACAGGAGCCATAGTTGAAGCGGCTGACCCCTTGCTCTTGGGGACCCATGATGAGGTCTGTGCTGCTCCTCAGAGACTGCCTGTCCTTCAGCAGTGTTTGGTTGGGTTCAAGAGTTTGGCTCAGGGAAGACATTCTCTGGGTGAGAGGGGTTGTTTCAAGACAGGGCTTAGGACTCAGATGCCAGGGGAAGTTTTGTGGAGACCTCAGGGGAAATTTGCCTTGTTTTTTATAAAGCACTATTTTTCTCTATGTCTGTAAACACAGATGGAAGGCCTTAGATTGCTGCAACTCTGTTGGCTACTAGCCTGGGACTGAAACTGACAGGAGGGGAGAGCTGAGAACACTGCAGGGAAACCTTGTGGAAGCTCTGAGTACACCAAACACCTTGCCACTGGGCCTTACTGCTTAAGCTGTTTTTTTCAGTTGTAATTTTTTTTTTTTTTTTCAGAGAAAAAACTTATGCGATGGGAGTGCATGAGTGATGCAAATGAATGGCACAAACTAAATTGATGTTGTAGCTGTTAGCCAAATACTGTACGGTAGCTCTGCAGTGTGGTTTTCAAAAAACTTAAAATATATCTTCTAATACTTTTGGGAGGAAGACAGGAAGTAGGGAATGATGTTAGAATTGTATCAGAAAGAATGAGGACAAAACTCAGTTCTGGTGGAAATCAGAAAAGAGATGAAGTGTTGATGATTCATTCTCATATCACACAGTTTTTACTTGTAAGCAGTACTTGTTAGGTTTTTTTTTTTTTTAAAGATTTTATTTATTTATTTGAGAGAGAGACAGTGAGAGAGAGCATGAGCGAGGAGAAGGTCAGAGGGAGAAGCAGACTCCCCATGGAGCTGGGAGCCTGATGCGGGACTCGATCCCGGAACTCCGGGATCATGACCTGAGCCGAAGGCAGTCGTCCAACCAACTGAGCCACCCAGGCGTCCCACTTGTTAGGTTTTTGTATAAAGGTGTAAGAGTAGGAGAGAACTCACATCTTCTTAAAAAACTTATTTTGAAAAACTCATTAGGAAAATTACCAAATATACACAGAAATAGAGGGAAGAGACCCCCCCCCATCCATGTACGGAGCACGCAGCTTCAGAGACTTGTCAGTGGAGGGCATCCTCTTATACTGTCAACCCCTTCCCCTAGTTGGAGAATGTTAAGCAAATTCTGGACATTACATTTCATCCCCAAATACTTCAGTATGGGTCACCTGGCAGGCTCTGTTGGTAGAGCATGCAACTCTTGCTTTCCGGGTCATGAGTTCGAGCCCCATGTTGGGGATAAAGATTACTTAAAAATGATATCTTAAAAGAAATTTTCATTATGTATCTCTAAGATTAAACCACTTTACTGAGGGATCATTGACATTGAGTAAATATGAAGAGACATTTTCTCTAATCTTATCCCTAACCCAACTAAAATCCTTGACCTTATGTAGAATAATAGTATTTCAAGGATGGCAAGAATTATTCAGAAGGTTGACAGTCTTAATAGAGTACCCTATAAAGAGCAGAGTGTGTTTCCAGGAAAAACGATGACTCTGCTACTGACAACAGTTAATACGCATCAGAGTGAGTGCACCATTTCCTGTTTTTCTTTGCAGAGGCCCAACTCTGGAATTCCCCTTGTTTGCCCATGATTTAAATCTTGTCTCTGTCTTGTATTCTTAATACAACACACCACAGAAGTGTCCTATTTTTTAAGTGTCCGTAGTGACTGAAAAATAGTACATTTTTGTATTTTGAAATATGTAATTATACTTAGCATCTAGGTTAATAGTGTTACAATACAAACCCAAAGAACATCTTAACCTGTGTCTAGATCTGTCCTTTGTACCCTCCCTGGAATGTTACCATGTTGATGATCATTTTACTTTCAGACTCTTTCACTGGATATTACCAGAAATTAACCTTTAGATCAAGTCTTTCTCATCTTAAAGGGAAAAATTAAGTCCTCTTTTCAGCTCAGCCCATTCTTTCTTGTCCTTATCCAGATAGATGGCCAGACTGTGCCCAGTTGTGTTCGATGTTCCATTTCCTGCCTCTTGCACACTCGTACGGCTCCTCAGAAGTCCTCCACTCTTACCCCTCCATAGGCACTCTCTTCAGTCTTTATCTGACCTCTCACCCGCTTTCAGTTGTGTTTGCCTGAACCCTCCATGACACCTTGAAGAGAACACACACCTGATTTTCCTCCTTCCTTTCAGGCTTTTTTTTTTTTAAGCCTCCTTTGATGGCTAATTTTTCTCCACTTGATGGTGGGGTGCACTTTCCTTCTTTATTGTGCTGGTGAGACTTGATTTCTTTTGTCAGAATCCTATATCCATGTATCCACCTTGCCCTCTTGATAACTTTACTTGGATGTCTCAGACATAACTCAAAGTCAGTGCGTCTTAAGCGCTTTCATCATCTTCCTAAAGCTTGGCCCTCTTCCAGTGTTACCTGCCCCTGTGAATTGTGTACATTCTTCTCAGATGGGAAATCTGTGCATCTTTCTTAACTTACGCTGCTCCTTACTTCTTAAATCTACCTAGTTCTTTCCACCTCAGCTGCTGTAATTGAATCCAAATAATCTCTTTCCACCAACATTACTGTGATGACTTCTTTGGCTCCTCCAGCCTTCCTGCCAGCTGTATATTGTGGACTGGACTTTAAAAACCAACTTGTCGGGGCGCCTGGGTGGCTCAGTGGGTTAAGCCACTGCCTTCGGCTCAGGTCATGATCTCAGAGTCCTGGGATCGAGCCCTGCATCGGGCTCTCTGCTCTCTAGGGGAGCCTGCTTCCTCCTCTCTCTCTGCCTGCCTCTCTGCCTGCTTGTGATCTCTCTGTCAAATAAATAAATAAAATCTTTAAAAAAAAAAAATAAAAACCAACTTGTCATGGAGCATGTGGGTGGCTCAGTCTGTTAAGCATCTAACTTCTGCTTTTCCCTCTCCCTCTGCCCCTCCCCCGTTCGTTTTCTCTCACTGCTCCCCCCCACCATAAATCTTAAAAACGACAAAACCTGTCGTATTATTAGGGAAGAAACCTTCAACTTCTGTACTATAAATTGATGTTAGATTAATAGCACAAAGAAACCTTACAAAATCAAAGGGGAAAGCCTCTTAATTCAGTGAAGTTGAAGTTAAAACGTATTCACTGTTTTCAGATTTACAAATTATCTGTCCTTTCACTTTCAGTATGAGAGTAGTCTCTGTTGAACGTCCTTCCTTAGTATTCAGAATGTTTGTTTTAGTCTTTGATTTTGATTAACCACCTGATCCATTCATTACTTTGAGGAAACATTTCTGGGGAGTTGGGTAGTACCTGGTGATGATCTCTCTCCCAACATCTTCCTTCAGTAATTCAGTTGTTAGAATAAATCATTTAGTGTGGAGATATGGGCTAAGCGTAGCCTTTTGCTAAGCCCTGAACACACCATTCCAGAGGAAATTATGAAGTTAGAACCTGAGGAGTTTCTCCTCTATGTTCATAGGGCAAGGGATGGTCAAGACTCCTAGTGTTCTTAAAGTAGATCTTACTCTCTGAAATGTTCCCATCCCTTAACCTGCATGAGAGGGCCCTCCGGCTGAGCCATGTGGAGCTGTCTGACCTATGAGTGAGTTGCACAAGGCCTTAGGAGGAAGAGTCTGTAGGCCCATAGATGCCATTAGCCCCTGGAACTTCACTGCTGTCCTTTTTCTTCAACTGGAGGCGTCCACCCTTTCCTCCTCTGTGGAGAGTGCCAAGAAGCTAGAAGTCCTTCTGTCAGTCAAGGGCCTTACTGGGGAAGAAACCCCAACAATTTGTCTGGCCCAGGAATTCTTATATTTTTGATGGTGAAGATAACATTTATGTGCCTGGATATACAACTTTCTAACAAAGCAGATTTAGTGGACGGTAACAGTACTAGCCAAGAAGAAAATAGGCACAAAACTATTAGCATCTTCTTTCCTTATCTTACTCCTAGAAAAGAGAAGGTAGCTTTGCTTCTTATGGCTCATTTATGCTGTGTTATCTTAGAAGAGAATAGTGTGAAGGGGAAGTACACTGAATGGACTGGGTAGAAACAGATAAACTGAGAGTCCAGGGGAACCAGCACACTGCTGGTATGGGTGTTCCTAGTCAAAGGATGCTGTGGGTGTCAGGTCTGTGCTGAGGGGCATGGAGTCTAAGGTACATTTAGGGCACCTGAAGTAGCAGTGAGTAAGATAGAGATAGCAAGAAATCCGTGCCTTGTGCTGACAAATACAACAATTGAAGAACATAGACAAAAGTTCTGGATCCTCTCTTGGTTTTCTGACACTTTCTTAACCTGAAATTTTTCTAGAATCCTAAGGAGAAGGGCCCCAAAAGAATGAATTTATCAACCCTTGAAAAAGGGGCTTGAAGTAAATGAATGAGAATATTTTGCTCCTACTGTTACAGACCATAATTCATACAGTCAAGCATTTTGAGAGGGAAAATGGAAACCTGTAATACAAATTCTCAGTAGAAAAAATACTGCAGTGATGTAATTTCATAGCAGAGCTTCTGAAAAAATAACTGTAATTGAAAAATAGTCTGATGTAGCTCCTGCTAAAAAAAATAATTTCTAGAGCTGGGATCTGCTCCCCGTTCCCGAGAGTGAATGAATGTTCACTGAAATGGAGCTATCCTTGCTTTGTTTGTGCACTGTGTGTAGTGGCTTTCATGCTGCAAGGACAACCATGCAGTTGCAGCTACAACACATGGAATGGCCTCTTTACGTCGTGGTCTGTAAGAAAAATTTGTGGATTTCTGAAGAAGATCAACTAAAGTTAGTTTTCAATACAGCAAAACTATAAAGAGAAATAAAAATGTTAGATAAAAATACCAGAAAATTGGAAGATTATACAAACACACACACACACACATTCTCACACACAATCTACTGTTCACCTAAGAGTGAAACAAATTGCACAAATGAACACAAGGAATGTTATAAAAACATAATAGAAAAAAACTTTTCCAATATGTAGGAATGCCTGTGTTCAGATAGACAGGGACACCACCTGCCAGGGGACGCACCTGATGGAGAAACTAGCGAACTTGGAGAGAGCCCACTCTCTGCATGAACATAAATATTTCTAAGGAAAAACTTGGGCTTCTTAAGGAATTCTAAATGGCGTCTGTAAAGCTAGAGGGTGGCCAAACAATGTATGCTGGCTTCTGAAATTAATATATGAGCTCCCCATTCTTGTAGCTTTGTAGAAGATTATATTTTAATCCTGAGGTGGTGTTAATTGGGTCTGTCTTGGTAAATGTTTAGGATTTACCAGCATTTCAGTTGAGGTAGACACAGTGTAATTTCTGGAGTATATTGTTCAAAGGGAAGTAGCAGCAATGGTGTTGGGACACTGAGCCATCTGTGCAGTGTCCCCTCTCAGATCACAGTATCTAAAGGGTCATGGAAAACATGGGACTGATTTAAGATAACCTTTGTCTCTGGAAAGATCTCATGATCAGTGAAACAGTAGGATAAGGAACTTCCTCTAATGAGAATGCGCATATTGGTGGGGCAAGGATTACAGCTAGTAGCAGAAGTTACTGTGACAACAGCATTCTGTACCCTGTAAGAGGTGGTTGGCAGAAATTAGGAGGGGTCATTAAGCCCCAGCCTAGTAGACTGAGTTTGGATAGGGTTTCATTCCCAGCCATCTCAGACCAGAGGAGAGTGAACAGACTGTTCATCTCCTCCAAACAAAGCAGCTGATTCATTCCAGTGTGAAATGGTTGTGGGGGTATAATCTAAGTAAAAATAATCAAAATAATGTCAGTTTGTTAATGAAAGCTAGAAAGTGATGTTAAAATCAATGTTCTATTCAAATCACACTGTATTCTTCGCTAAGCATAAGGGTCACTGGTGATAATTTTACAGTTACCTCTTTTGAAACAGTAAAACCCAAATAGTTATTATACAAATAAGTCAGTGGCCAAAGCTAAGCGAAATAATGTATTTTAAGTTCTAAATGATAACCTGTTGTTTTGCTTTACCAGTCATTTTGTGTGTGTGCGTGCGCATATGTCTCTCTTGAAGTAATCCTGATAGTCCCAAGATGTTGGGATCCTGATGTCCTGGGGAAATTGTACTGTGGTCATTAAAATCATTCATCCGCAGTAAATAAACCCAACAGAATAAGCATGTTGCCAATAAAGACATTTCTCAACACATTCTTTCCTGTATTTTAGAAAAGGCGCCGGCGGATTGACCGAAGTATGATTGGCGAGCCAACAAATTTTGTGCACACGGCTCACGTAGGATCGGGAGACCTATTCAGTGGAATGAATTCAGTAAGTGCATTGGTGGAAGATGCAAATGGGTGTTGGGGTGTAGACTTAGGTCACCTGTATGACAGCTGCATACATTCCTTAAGATTATACAGCACTCAGTGAATTTGTAGACACTGAATATAAATAAATACATAATATGAGCAAAGAAGAAAATGAGCAGTGGAAAATTAATCTCTCCTCTAACTTGCTAAACTATGCCTTTATTTCTACCTTTCACCTGAAAAAATACTGAAAAGGAGTTGAGTTTACAATGATATATAGTTATAGCCCTTTGGCTCTCCTGACTCCTTGCAAAGGAATGTGAATGTCATCCTTTTAGTAATATTTAATTTCTTCTCTCTTCAATTAAGTTGCCTTTTGCAAACATTTATTGCATTTACCTTATAAAAGACTAGCCTTTTATTGATATTAGAATGTTTGTGATTTACTCATAATTAATGTAAATACTTGTATATATTTGCTATCTTTTATAGAGATTTCAGTGAATTTCAAAACATAATTTAGATTTACTCACTTGAACATGTGTACTCCTTAATGTTCAGCCAACAAAACAGTGCTCTGTAAGAGAAGCACTCTCAAGTCAGGGAGTCCTTCTTTTTGTCCTAAAGTAATAAGCTACAAAGTATCGAGCCTCTTTCCCCCAAATGTAAAGTAAACTGATGTGTTTAAATGACCTCTAAAGTGTTTAGAACCAGAAAGACAATAAGGCTTGTATAAATATAGAATTATCCATTGTATACTTGTTTACTGGACAGAAATGACAAAAGACTTAATAAGAGCTCAGAGACTTTTAAAATAGGTAGATCATATATCCTGGATACAGCAAGAAGTTTGTCGCATCAGTTACTAGGTGAGCAAAGGGATAACGTGTAGCTTCCTGAAAGGAAACATCTTGTTTGTTTTAAATCTGTAGGAAAAATACTTTGTTTTGTTCAACTGCTTTTGTGGAAATGTAAGAGGTGTCAGGTTACTGTCACAATACAATTCAGTAGCTTTGTTTCCTGGCTCAGCATGAAATGAAAAGATCAAATGAGAACCTATAGCTTTTGTTAATAGGGTTATTATTACACATACAAGTAGAGCGAGTGGCTTAAATTTATTATACATGAATTTTATTTTCTTAACAAATGTGTTCTTCCCCATTTCACATTTTTCAAAAACTCCAGAATGAAATTTTTAGTTCATGGTATTTAACTTTTAAAATACTGTTTATACACATTTCAGGATTTCTTTAAAAATTCCTCTTTGACATTTTGTCTGCACTAGGAGCTTTTCATGGATGTGGGGGACGCTCATTGCCAGCAGCGTAGCTAGAGCTTGAGGACAGTCTCCTTCCTGTAGGGCATCCGGGTCTGCGGCTTCAGCTGAGAGCTGGTTCCAGACAGCCCTCTGCTGTTAGTCTTCCTGCGGAGTCCAGGCAGCCTGCTCTGTTCACGGACTAGGTGTTTTTATGAAGTGTTTGAGCTTTTTAGAACCCACTGTGTCTCCAAGAGGTTTTCTGTCTGTGTGATGATGCGCACACGCGGTTCCAGGCTGCTGCTTGAGCGGGTGTGTTAGGGTCAATGTTACGGAATCCCCGAGTTCCTGCAGGTGACATCAGTGGAGAGATGTCACAGATATGAGCCTGATTTGGTGAGAGAACTCTTTTCTTTTGTGCAATAATAATATTGCACAGAGTGAGACAAAACCATAAATGTGGTTTATCTGCAGAAATAGGATAGACTAACTTAAGGCAAACTAAGAACTGAGCAGCATGGATGAGGTACTTGGCTCTGTGCAAATGGAATGGCCTGGCCGCACTGGATTCCTGAAGGGGCAGATGACTTGGGGGAGTGTCTCTTTTCCTCTAAACACACTATTCTTCCCAAGATTATCTTTCATACTAGAAATAGATCCCATGACTCTTTTAATTTTTTTTTTTAAATTTTGTTTTTTATAAACATATATTTTTATCCCCAGGGGTACAGGTCTGTGAATCGCCAGGTTTACATACTTCACAGCACTCACCATAGCACATACCCTCCCCAATGTCCATAACCCCCCCCCAACCCCCCTCCCCCCCATCAACCCTCAGTTTGTTTTGTGAGATTAAGAGTCACTTATGGTTTGTCTCCCTCCCAATCCCATCTTGTTTCATTTACTCTTCTCCTACCCCCTTAACCCCCCATGTTGCATCTCCTCTCCCTCATATCAGGGAGATCATATGATAGTTGTCTTTCTCCGATTGACTTATTTCGCTAAGCATGATACCCTCTAGTTCCATCCACGTCGCCCATGACTCTTTTAATAAGAGAGTGTTGTTGTGTTAAAATACAATATATACACAGTCAAAAATAATCCATTAGAAGATCCAAATTGTTTGAGATTGAACAATTGACTTTTGGAGGAAAACCAGTTTTTTTCTTGCCTAGAATCAGCATGACATTATGAATGCACTATGGAAAAAACACAAAAATGTTACTTTTTATAAATAGCTCTGAAATGCCTAGAAAAGGGTAACATGTTAGGTGGGGGAATTTTTGGTACCTGCATAGAAACATGTTCATGCCACAAAATTGGTTACCTGAAAGGAACAGGAAATGACTTTGAACAGATAGTTTATACTGGTAGCCTTCTCAGACTGAGCAAGGTTACTGAAAATAAATAGGCCTATAGATTTCAGGGTTTTTTTTTTTTTTTTAAATACTTCTAACTGAAGTGGTCATTTGAGTAATGTGAATATAGATAAGGCCATAATTAGAGTAGGATGTTCCACCTAAGATTTTTCTCAGTGAAACCCTTCTGGATTCTAAAGAAGGTATACATTTTATATTTTGCTTTTCTACTAGAATAAATTTAAACCTGCCTTGCTCAGAAAATAGGCAGATCTTACTTCCTTTGCTTAAACATACTGACTCAGGATTGCCGTTGAAAATACCTCACACAGCATATTTTCTATCAAGTGCACAGTAAGTATTTGATAAGTAGATTAATTAATGGATGTTGTTCCCATCCGTTGTCCCCCAAGGGAACCATGGACAGGTGAGGGACCCTTCGAGCAGATCACACCTGCTCGGCCTCAGCACTGTGCAGTCAGTAGCTCCAGCACCTTCTCACTGCTCCTTTTTCTGGCAATCTAGCCTGATTCTCTTCTTCTGTACTTACCATTTGTTGCTAGTTGGTATGAACTAAGATTGGAGTAATTTTGGTCCACTAAGGGCACTTCTCAGCTTGCCGATAAGTTCATTTGCCTTTGCTTCCACCAAGTAAAAGAAGAACCCAGCAGTTCGGTATCCTACAGGCCATCAGAAAATAGCCCTGTTTGGTGGGGAGGAGAGATTATCATGTTAACTATTTCACAGATCTTTAGAGAGGATAAATACTTAACCCAGGTTACAATGACTATAGATGAATAAATCTGGACTACCGTCCAAGTCTTTGGATTCTTTAAGGCTGTATCAGTTATGTTAGTTTTATCACATGGGACCTTTGAAAATTTATCTTTGGTCTAATTTCATTTGTATTTATTTTTATTTGATTCTCAGTAATTGAGGTGATCATGTATGTGAACGAGGTGTCTGTAAATTAAGAACTGGAGTTGCTCTGTATACTTCTGTTTTTGAAATGTTACCAAGTACATTGTGAATCACAAAACAGTTACTTTATCACTGCTAAGTGGGGAGAGGGAGTTGAAGCCTGAAATGTGTTTTTAGTAGCCTCACCATTTCCCTAAGGGCAATCAGAAATTTAAGTCTATAAAAACAGAATTTTTTCTATAGAAAGGATCCTTCTCAAAACTGCTTGGCTAAAACGTTGAGACCAGGATCAGTTGCATTGTCCCTAGTTTTTTATTTGGTTCTGTTTTTGTCTTATTTTAGGTTAGCTCCATTCAGAACCAGATGCAGTCCAAGGGGGGCTACGGGGGTGGGATGTCTGCCAGTGTGCAGATGCAACTTGTGGATACGAAGGCTGGATAGCCCCGAGTCCTGTCTCCTGTGAGTATCTGCGTCATATGCTGGAAAAGGCCAAAATATTTTACCCTGCTAAGGGTTTCACGGGCTGGTTGTAGGCACTTTGAGTAGTAGTTTTCACTTGTTTTCCTCATGACCAACAGCCAGGTGGGGAGGAGCCTTTGACAGATAGTGTCCTTTAAACATGAATGAAATGACTATTTTGAGTATTGATACTTTGGGGAATGTCCTGTGTAGTGAAGTACCTTGATGTTTTAGACTGCATGATTGAGAAATCTTTGATAAACTTTACAAATTAAACATCAAAGTGTAAAAATAATTTGGATTTTTCTTTTGGTTTTATAGGTCATTGTGAATTTGTGTTTTCTCTTTTCACTCCTCTTTAATTTGTTGTTGTGATTCCTTTTCAAATACAAAAAAGAAGTGTGATGGCATCTTGTTCACCCTGTTGTGATTTCTCCAGTGAGACGTTCTTGTTCTGCTCTGAAGAAGCTGTTGTCAGATGAACCTTGCATTTCCTTCGGCTGGCATGCATGCCTTTGGACTCACGGACTTTGGATCGTGGCTTCATTTTTATCAATTATGGATCTGATCTTAGCATGATCTTTTTTTGTGAATGCTAGCACTATTTTGCATCCCCCCCCCCCCATTTTAAACATTTCTATTTCCATCTCCAGCCCTCTGCCTTATGAGTTTGTTGGTAAGGTAGGACCTGCTATTGTTAGTCACTGTTTCTGTATATTTTGGAAGGTATGACATCCATAAGCACAATGATCATTTTTATTCATTTGAAACTTGAGCAGAATAGATACCGCATGCTTTATGAAGTTGCTTTGTCTGGGAGCCCAGAAATGAGTGTTTCTTTGCTGCTGTGGGCTGAGGGTAACTGCTGCTGTTAGACAGAGGTTAGCTGTGGCACCAAGTCATATCAGTTTCACACACACAAAGGTAACCTGTAGCTTACTCTATAATTAAAATCTGGCATTCATAAGGTGTTCATTCAGTTGTAAATGTTCGATGTATTTATTCTGAGAGTGAGGACCTGTGATTTGCGAACAGGTGTGGTTGTGTGTCAGAGTGTTGTGGTGAGGCCCTCGTCCAGGCTCACTGTGTATTCACTCTGTTTTGACTTATTGTAATATGATGATCTATGTGTTTCCACTATTAACTTCTGGCCGGTACTACTAACTGCAGTGTCAGTGGCCTTTCCATATTCAAACCTGTTTTGGGGCAGTGGAAGTTAACCCAGAGCAATAGAGTGACTTGGCCGAATTGTTGCCAGTGAAGAAATCTATATGGTGATTTGTCAGGAGATTGGTGTTGCTCAGGCTCCAGAATCTTTATTCTTCATAGATGATGTGTATTTCGGATATTTCTGTAAGTACTTTCCCTTCTCTGTGAGGGCGTGGTGTATGTATTCTTGTTTAAATCCTATGTCCAGTGCAGTCCTGACTAACTACATTTAGTAGGATTAATATTTTATGCAGCAAATGGGACTTAGGTGAATATGTAGACAGCTAAGAAATTAGGTAAGTAATTATTTTCTTTGCATCTTAGTCCCAGGTTCTTATGAACCAGGTAACTGGATAAATAGCTTATATAAGGCAAACCAGGAAAGTGGTGCTTCTGAATAGAACTGACATGTGCAGTGAGGCGCTGGATTCCTCAGTGCTTGTATTTCAACAGTTGGAGGCTTCATAGGTGTCAGTCCCAGAGAGAATCTGTCAAGGAAACATTCATGCTTACTAATAAAAAAAGGCCGTTTGCAGCTTAATTTATGGTGTGTATACTGCGTTCTGGCATTTGCTGAGGACCCATGTCGTTCTTCTCGGCCAGAGTCTGTGTCCTGCCATGGATAGTGCTTTGTCCAAGGTCTTACAAGACATTGGATTTTCTGGGCCTTGTCCATAGTGATGCTCTTTAGTCTATTTTGACTTTAAAAATTAGTAGAACTTTTATATATGTCCTATAACTCCAGGATTCCTCGTACAGGGAGCCCCGCTTCTTTTGTCTTGAACTCCTGATTTGTTTTACTCCTCTTTTTTCTAATCAAGATCTTCTGTGTGGACCAAATACTTCACTGAGTTCCGGAGCATATCTCCGTGGTGACCCCAAGGCTATGCTCTTGAGTGTGTAACTAACCTGCAGTAGCCACCCCGTGTGCAAGACCATATGCCGAGGGAAGGTGCCAATAAATTCAAGAAGAAATGACAAAAAATTTTAACACAGTAATCCTAAACACAGATTTTTTAGGGAGGCTTGAAGATAGTGAAGGGTGGCAAGTTCCCCACATCATCCGTGGGATTGTAAATCTTGGGCCATGTGTCTTATTTTAAAATTGAATCTAAAGTAATAGGATTGACTGTTAGTACTTTGCTGAAATACATGCTAACATTCAGTGCACAGGAAACTGAATGAAGGTTTAACCAATGCCATGGATTCTGTCAGTGATCTGCATTCGCTACAAGAGGTGCTTTCCCATGATGTAGGCAGAAGTTGGTGCCAATAAGAAATCCAATGCAGCATTATCGCCTTTAAAGATATTTTGTGAGTATATATTAGCTTTCACTTTTGTTATTAAATTATAGCAGTTTCATTATAGAGAGCAAGTAAGTTTGCCTTGATTTTGTTTAAAATGACTTCTGCTCAGCACCCAGAAGATAAAATTGACATATTTTTATAATATAAGCATACTTTTTTTGTACATTGTGTTCATTCAGTGTTGGCTTGTAGATATTAAAAGGAAGTATTGATTTTGATTCAATAAATGTTTTCTTTCCATCCTGGTTTGGTTTTTCCTTTCTTAGTTCAGGCCAACTAGAATTCACTCACAGGGTATTTTTAGCATTCTTATAGTTTCAGTTAAGATTAATGTCCTGCAAAACCATCCCTTTTTAAAAGCTGGTAGCTACCATATTGGGCAGGTATGGACCATTTCCAACATGACAGCAAGTTTGGAGGTAGCTGACAGTTTGCTCCTCAGGAAAAACTTCCAGTGTCTAGAGGCAGTTTGGGTTGTCACAGCTTGAGGCATGGGGGCTGTCTGGTGGGAGGGAGTAGGCAGCAGGAGGGGCTGCTAACCATCTGTGGTGCAGAGAACAGCATCCTCCCAGCCCCAAATGTCATAGTGCCACAGCTGAGAATCCCTGGCTTTGGACAAAGAATATGGATATATTCACCAAGTACATCCAGTTAGAAACTCCTCACTGCGTGGAACCTTGTGCATTGGGCCGTAGGTTTGGCTGTATTAGGAGATGGGCCAAGTAAGGTTGGTTCTAAAGTAGAAAAATCAATGGGAAAAATATTAACATTTCAAAAAATTTTCATAACATTTGTCATTTCATGGCCAAAGACTGAGGTAATTTGGTTAAGGTGAAGTTCTTTCCACAACTGATAAAATAGAATAAGGCATCCTGATTAAAGTATCTGAAGAAACTGATAGTGGTTTATCAGGATTCTATTTTGAGCACATTTTCAAAGGACATGAATAAAATGCACAAGGGTTCATAAGATAAACTGTTTTTATAGATCTATCCTACTTTTTGTGCTTTAGAGACATAGCTGGGAATTTGCTAAAACTTGTGGAAATGCAAAAATCTTCAAAACTGACAGGAAATGATTTACCCTCTGCTTAAAATACGCTTTGAGGACACTACAAAGAAAGCAAAGGAAAGGTTACCTTAGGTTTATTGTCTCCATTCCTCACGGGGTTAATAAAACTTAAACCAGTAAGCAACTCATGTTGCTCAGACTTTATATTTTTAGCACATTCACTTTTCATTTTTTTTGTTTTTGATGCTTTCCGCCAGGTAGCTATAGCCTCTGGGCTGCGTGTAACCCCAACCTTCATCCTCCAGTCTCATCATCTTAACAATTTCTGTCTGCCCTTTGATGCCCAAAGGAAGGAAGCTAGTATCAGAATAAGGAGAGCCAGATGTTTGATCCGGAGCCTCACAAGCAGTGGGAAAGGGTGTGCTCCTGTTGCTGAAGGCCAGGTGATGGGAGTCTGACAGCCAGGTGACAGCCGCAGAGCGAAGACGCTGGCCAACTCTAACCCACACTCCACTGGATCCTTTACAACTCAATTGTGTGGAAACTTTAGATCAGTGAATGCATGATAGCCTGCTCTGGGGGCCCAGAAAGGACTCCCAAGCAAGGGTTTTTATTTTTGGTTTTGGTCTGTTCAAGGATCAGCAAGAAAGATTATTATTTAAAATTCCTCAGAGCTTCACCTGATCACCTTTTTCTTCATCTATTAGTTTCAGCTGCCTCAACACATACCTCCTTTATACCATCTGGGCCTTTCAAATATTTGAGCTGATTCTTTACATTAGATCCCGATTCTGTGCAGCAGCACACTCAGGCACTGTCCACAGACATTTTAGTTGAGGTTTCTGGGTGTCTGGAAACATCACTGTTTCACTGTTCAGAACCGTGCAGACAAGAGGTTAAGAATTGTCATTGATGCTTTGAGCATAAGCACTCAGAGTCCAAATTCCAATTCTCAAGTTATCAATAATGTCTGTTTTGTCACATTAACATTTTCATTTTCATGAAAATTAACATTTTCATTTCTGGTTTTGCTTATATCTGATTTTTGCTGCTTGGATAGTAGCTTTGTGGGGGCTCTTTGGACAAAATACCCCAGACCAGACAGCTTATAAACAAGAGGAGTTGACTTCTTACAGTTCTGGGGGCTGGAAGTCCATGATCAGGGAGCCAGCGTGGTCCTGTGAGGGGGGCTCCTCCAGGATGCAGACTCCTCAGATCTTCCTGTGCTGAAGGGGCTAGGAATCTCATACGGCATCTCTTCACAAGTGACACGCTCATGACACATGTCACCTGCAGGGGTTAGGATTTCACCATGAACTATTGGGGGGGCGAGGCATTCAGACCATAGCACGCAGCTATAGGAGGTGAGTGACTGCAACTGCCCCTCGTGAGATGTGGCCACCTCCAGCGTGGAGCGTGTGCATCGTGGAGCCGAGGCTGCAGGCCAGGAGCCTCTCGGGGTCAGGTACAACTGCAACTGAGAAACAGAAACAACTGATCCTCCCCTAGGACACTAACATGACAGGTAGACATTTCAGAAAAAAAACCAGCCTGTAAGGTCATCTGAGGGATGAGAACTTGAAATGGAAGATTCCAGTGATTCAGCCTCTGCTGAGCAAGGAAGATGCTCTGAAGGAGAGGGAATATCAAAAAGAAATGCTCTTTGCCTGCTTTGTGTGTTGAAATTTTAAAAAAAACTATCATTTATACTTTCCCACTTCACAGTTTGTTCAATAAACCTTTTGTTTGGAAGATGTGTATCCAGCTCTGGGAAATTATTTCTCTGGTTATTTCTTGTGAGGATTATCAGATTTCTGAGTAGCAGCAGTGAGCTCTAGTATATAAAGGAGTACTACTTTACACATACTGGTGAGAGAAAATTATTCTGAACGAGTATATTCTATCTAGACCAAACTCTCAAGGAGGTGAGATGGTAAAACAAAGATGAACAGGCAAGCAGTCAGAAACTATGCCACACCCCTTTCTGAAAATACACCCGGGAAAGTATGCTCCGCAAGGACCAGCGGAACACACTAAGTACTATGATTTAAAGGTATCTCAGGACTTTGACATCTGAGGCTGACCTAAACAGCAATCTATCCAAAGAAGAATAGACATCAGGAAGATTTTAGGAAAACTGGTCCCAAGAAACATCATTAAATAGATGCCATTTACGAGCTGCAAGATTGGTGCATCCACCGATCTTTTTTTGCACATTATGTGCCCAACGCGCTGTTTATGCACTGGGGCTACAGCAGTGAGCAGACCAAATTCCTTTACCCTCTAGGAGCTTTCATTCTAGTGTTGGGGTGCAGACATGAAGCCAAACAAATTCTGTCAGGTCAGAAATGGAGACATGGTCTGGACAAACAGCCGGGCATACTGGAGAAGAGCTGCATTTTAAACATCACTGTGCTGAGACCATGGTATGGAACGGAGACGATCTCAGTAATATGGTGAGAAAAAATGTACTGTCAGGAAGCGAAAACGACAATTCTTGGTATTCTAGTATAAACCAAAAACTTGTCTGAAGGTAAGACAGACTTTTGAGTGAATGACACATGAAAGTCAGGCCCCTAGAAGAGCGTCAGCCATGCAAATTAAGTTCTGAGTGAAATTTAAGAAAATTGTCATTTGAGAGATACAGGTTTAGTTACAAATAATTGCCTTTGAGGGCCCACAGGTACATCACCACAGGATTCAGATCTTTTAAAATCAAACCATAAAAGACAGCTACTTTCACAGAACACAAAGTACAGTTTAGAAAACTGGAAACCACATTCAGAAGATGGTGGCGGGGAAAGACAGGGAGAGCGCAGAGTGCTAATCTCTCATGTACGTACTGGGAGTGCGTCAAGTATTTACCCCTTTATGGCTATAAACAACGGTGTTTTATGTCAGTTGTATCTCACAACTAGGAAAACATTTAATTCTAAAACTAACAAAAGAGGGGTGCCTGGCTGGCTCCATCGCTAAAGCATGCAACTCGATCTTGGGGTCATGAGTTTGAGCCCAATGTGGGGTGCAGACCTTACTTAAAAAACAGAGAAACTTACATGTAAAAATAAAACCATAACTGGAATGAGGGAAAAGGAAGTCTATTGCAAGTCTCCTTTTTTGTTGCATAAAGTCATTTGTAGCATTCAAAGTTGATGAGTGAAGAAATTAAACTATGCCAAATTATTTACAATTAAGGAGGTGACCTGCAGAAGAATTCAAAATGTAAAGACCTGTAAAAGTAGGAATGGAATATTAGAAGTGGACATGGAGACTTATTTTTTAAGTACTTCCAGTCTATCCTATTTGGGTTTCATTTTCTTTATACTACCAATTTCTTAATAATATAAAACAAAATAACGTTACATTTTAAGCAGATATTAGAGAGATATCTTTAGTGGGATGGCAGAGTAGGAAGCTCCAGGCTGTTGTTTGCCCCCCGACACACCAAATACTAGAGGACCAAAATAGCTGTGTGAGAATGCTAGCGATCGGCTAAGCTGCAGCACCAAGTGAACACCTAACAGAAAAGGCCACACTCAAAATGGTCAGAAATTTTGAGGTGTCCCTGTCCCACCCTGTGCTGGTACAGTACACCTCAGTGGTGAGGAAACAACCCAATCCTGTTTCTCCCTTGGGACTCGAAGAATGAAACTTGCTTGTAACTTTCTGACTTGCCTGGGGACTGGTTTGTCTTGCCTGACTCAGAATGTGCTGGAAATGATGGTATCGGGTGAAGGCAGGCTGAAGGCTGCTGACTACAGGCACCGGTGCGGTAGTGGGTTAGAACTCCAGGTGGTGTGAAGACCCATGGATGGCTGTGGACAAGAAATCACAGACAGAGGAATAGAAAAATTCAAGTCTCCTGAGAATGGGCAGGAATGAGAGTTTTAATGGAAATGAGACCATGTAAAAGCAGTTGGTATGTGAGGAACTGAAACAGAGGCCCACATGTGGTCCCAGGCAAGATGTTTCCTCAGCAGAGATCTGAGAGGACCATGAGCCTTTCGGTTGGGCTGATGAGTCAAAGTCTTCCCCTGCATGAACCTGGTCTCTGAAGAGTGGGAGAGGTGGCTACTTTCTCAAATGCCAAAATCTTAACAAAAGATCACAAGCCATAGAAAAAACAAAACATGGCTCATTCAAAGAACAAAATGATCTCTAGAAATCAATCTTTAAAAAATGCAGACCTCTGACTTACCACAAGGGTCTTAAGTATGCTCAGTGAGCTAAATGAACATAGACAAATATATATTTTCTCTTCCTGGTGACTTAATAGCATTTTCTTTTCTCTAGCTTACTTTATTGTAAGAATACAGTATAGAATATATATAATACAAAATGTGTTTTAGTTGGCTGTTGTTGGTAAGGCTTCTGGTCAACAATAGGCTATTAGGAGTTAAGTTTTGAGGGAGTCAGAAGTTGTATGTGACTTATGTATGACTACATGGGGTGGGGGTTGTGGTCAGCACCCCTAAGCCCCACATTGTTCAAGGGTAAACTATATAATGAAATTATCAAAAGTCAAAGAAAGAGAACCTTAAAGGCAGCAAGAAGAAAGCAATGCACAAAATTCTCAAAAAATACCAACTAGAATTCAATAGCACTGTAAAGGATTATGCAGGATGGCCAGGGGAGATGTATTCCTAGAATGCAAGAATGGTTCAATATAAGAAAATCAGTGTAATATACCACATTTACAGAATGATGGAGGAAAAACCAGTAGGATCATCAAAGTACAGAAAAAAGCATCTGACAAAATTCAAGAAACTATTAATAGAAAACATTGAACAAAATGAAGGCTGTAGATGGAAAGTCCACAGCTAACATACTCGGTGGTGAAAGACTGAAAGCTCTAAGATCAGGAACAAGACTTCAATGCCTACTTTCACCCTTCTATTCAACAAAATACTGGAATTGCTAGCCACAGCAGTTAACGGCAAGCAAAGGAAATGAAGGCATCCATACTAGAAAGGAAGAGGTAATATAAGCTCTGATCACAAACAGCATGGTCTGTTATGTAGAAAGTCCTAAAGATTGCACTAAACAAAAGAAAAAAAATGTGAGGTAAACTTCGCAAAGCTGCAAATTCAAAATCAACACACAAAAATCAGTTATGTTTCTATATGCTAATCCTAACCATCCAAAAAATCAGTTATGTTTCTATATGCTAATACTAACAATCCAAAAGGAAATTAACAAAACAATTCTGCTTATAATAGTATCAAGACAAATAAAATACTTAGGAATAATTTAACCAAGACAAAGACTTACGCATTGAAAACTATTAGTGAAAGAAATTATAGACACAGAAACTATTAGTGAAAGAAATTATAGACACAGAAGAGGGAAAGGCATCTGTGTTTATGGATTGTAAGACTTAATATCGTTAAGATGTCAGTACTATATAAGGTGATCTACAGATTCAATGCTATCTATCAAAATCCCAATGGCATTTATTCATAAATAAGAATACCCATCCTAATATTCATATGGAATCTCAAGAGACCCTAAAGAGCCAGTCTTGAAAAGGGACAAACTGGAGGTCTCATACTTGATTTCAAAACTTACTGTGGTACTTTTAAGTCCATGGGGGACTGGCATATACAGCCACATAATCCAGTAGAATAGAACAGAGATTCCAAAAATAACTCTTCCATGAGTTATTCAGGGATATTCAACAACGATGCCAAGACTACTCAACAGGTTAGGCCAGTCTTTTCAAAAAATGCTGCTGGAAAATTGAATATAAACATGCAAAAGAATAAGGCTGGATCTTATAGTCTGTTTGGGCTACTATAACAAAATGCCACAGACTGGATAGCTTACAAACAACAGAAATTTCTTTCTCACAGTTCTGGAGGCTGGGAAGCTCAAGGTTATAGTGCCAGCATGGTTGCTTCTGACAGTGGCCCTCTTCCTAGTTTAGAGCCAGTGCCTTCTTGCTGTATCCTCACATGGTGAAAGGACACAAGAGATCTCTCTGGAGTCTCTAAGAGCACTAATTCTATTTATGAGGGATCTGCCCTCCTGACTTGGGCACTTCCCAAAGGCTCTACCTACTAATACCATCAAGAAGGGCATTTTCAAGATATTGTGTGGGGGTGGGGGTGCACACACTCAGACCATAGCAGATCTTTACACAATATACCAAAATCAAAGTGGATTAAAGATGTATATTTAAGACCTCAAACTACAGGGAATGCGTGGGTGGCTTAGTCTAAGGTTAAGCGTCTGCCTTCAGCTCAGGTCGTGATCTCAGGGTCCTGGGATCAAGTCCCAAATTGGGCTCCTTGCTCCATGGGGAGCCTGCCCTCTGCCTTCCACTCTCCCTGCTTGTACTTTCTAACAAATGAATGGAATCTTTAAAAAACAAAAAAAGACCGCAACCTACACAACTTTTGACAAAAACATTGGGGTGCCTGGGTGGCTCGGTCGTTAAGCAGCTGCCTTCAGCTCAGGTTGTGATCCAGGGATCCTGGGATGGAGCCCCAAGTCGGGCTTTCTGCTCAGAAGGGAGTCTCCTTCTCCCTCTGCCGCTCCCCCTGCTTGTGCTTGCTCACACGTGTGCTCTGACAAATTACATAAAATCTTTTTAAAAAAATGTCAAAACTTGGGGCGCCTGGGTGGCTCAGTGGGTTAAAGCCTCTGCCTTCGGCTCAGGTCATGATCTCAGGGTCCTGGGATCGAGCCCCGCATCGGGTTCTCTGCTCAGTGGGGAGCCTGCTTCCTCCTCTCTCTGCCTGCCTCCCTGCTTACTTATGATCTCTCTCTCTCTGTCAAATAAATAAATAAATAAAATCTTTAAAAAAAATGTCAAAACTTGGTGATGACAGAGTAACTACTTTTAAAGCTTCTTTGCTTCTTAGCATGATGAAGCCCTAGAGTTTTAGCAAAATGAAGTGCTTGACAAGCTGCGGTTAAAACCCTAGGTCAAGTTTGCCTGTGAATGTTTACCCTTGCTGCAGTCTCAGTGCTGACTAGCGACTTGACCTCTCATGTCCTAGGGGATTTTCACGGATGAGACATGGGAGATGGGATCATTTGAGGATGGGTTTATTAAGTTATGTGCAACTGCCCTAAACATACTTCTGGTCTCACAGGAGCTGAAACCCTCCATCACTGCCTACTAATTCCTTGCCCTGTCCAGCTGCAGCCCACCACAAGTATTTCATCTGTTCATCTTTATTGGATTGGAAAAATTGTGGTAAAACACACAAACTCAAAGGCAACCATCCTCACCAGTTTTAAGTGTACAATTCCACATTATTGTACAACTGATCTCCAGAACTTCGTCTTGCAAAATGGAAATTCTCTACCCCATTAAACTATAGCTCTCCATTTCTCCCTCCTGCCCAGACGCTGGAAACCCTTCTTCCTTCGCCTGTGAACTCTACTAGGTACCTCACATCACAGCAAGATCAAACAGTATTTATCTTTTCGTTACTGGCTTCATTAACCCCAATATCTTTTCTCAAAGTTCATTCATGTCATAGCGGCTGTCAGAATTTCCTTCCTTCAAAAGGTTGAATAATCCATCCACTGCATGTACATTCCACACTTGCATCTCTCCCACCTCCGGACTGTGAATAATGCAGGGCTGGACAGATACCTCTGTGAGACCCTGCTCTCAGTTCCCTGGGACGTAACCTACAAGTGAGATTGCTGGATTGTATGGTATTTTTTTGAGCAACCTTCAGGGCACAGTGTTCCCATTTCTTCACCTCGTCACCAAAACTTTTTTTTTTTTTAAATAGTAGCCATCTTAATGGTTGTCAGGTGATAGGGCGTCATGATTTTGATTTGCATTTCCCTCATGATTGATGTTGAGCATTTTGTAATGCACTTATTGGCCATTTATGTATCTTTTTTGGAGAACTTTTAGGTACTTTGTCCATTTTTAAATTGTCTTTGTTGCAGCTGAATGAGGTATCTTTTATTCAATAAATATAAAGCTTTAAAAATACTATGTATTCCCAATATACACTTCAAGTATGAACATACACTGAGGAGGAGTGTCTTAGCCACCCTGACACTGTGTCTGCTGAGTGACACCCCCATGAATCCCTGAAACACAGCCTGCCCCATTTTCCCGTGCTTGGCAAGCTCTTCTGTGCCTTTGTGTTCAGGCTCCTTCCCTCTCATGGGGTCTTCCTCACATTCTTCTTGCTACAAGTGTGTCTCCTTCTAGTTTTCCACTCCTAGTATGTTTTAACTTAGGAAACAAGGAAGTGCTCAGTCTCACCAACAAGTCAAAAATAGAACTTCAGTGCATTTGCTACATAGAATTGATTTTAGTTTTGGGAGCATCTGGATTATATTTTGAATAGTTGCAGTTGTCAGATAAATGACCATAGATAAAGGAGGTGTGGGACAGCTAAGACTCTACTGAGTAAAGAAATAAAATTCCGCAAGAGAAGATGAAATGGAACAATTAAGGTACAGAACTACGGAAGTGTGAGGAGGGGAAAAAGGCAGGGAGAGAGAGCAGGGGATCATAATAATCCAGCCTACAGTTTGCCAGGTGGCTGGGCACTGCCAGAGGATTACATGTGGATTAATTCACTTCACTCTCAGAGCAGCAGTAAAAATGAGATAGGTTATTGTTGGTAACCTGTTTAAGGTGACATAGGGAATATATAGCTAATACAGAATATATTAGTTCTCTGTTGCTGTAAATCATCACAAACTCAGTGGCTCAAAACAGCACAAGTTCAGTGGGTCAGAAGTTTGGGCCCAGGTTGGCTGGGTCGTCTACTCGGTCTCACAAGTCGGAAGTTCAAAGTGTCAGCTGGGCTGGGCTCTAAGCTGGAGGCTTCACGAGGGAAGCAGCCACTTCCAAACTCACTGAGATTTTGGTAGAACTCATTCTCTGAGGAACAGCTGGCTCCACCTTGCTGGCTGTTGGCTGAAGACATGTCTGCACCTTCACATTCACAGCACGATTATTTGCAATTGCCAAGATTTTAAGACAACAGTCTGCTGATGTATTTTTGATACAGCAGCCACATACCATACGTAAATGTGGTATGCACACAGTATTATTCAGCCTTAAAGAAGAAAATAGAAATATAGCCTTTCTTGACAACGTGGACAAACCTGAAGAACATTATGCTAAGTGAAGTAAGCCGCACACAGATAAGACCACTATCATGTGATCTCCCTTGTATGTGGAAGGTGGTGGTTGCCAGGGGTTGAAGGGGAAGGGTGGGAAGATGTTCAAAAGGTACAAAGATTTATGCAGGATAAGTAAGTTCTGGAGTGATTCTGTACACTGTGTATTGACTACAGTCAGTATTACTAGATGGCAGGTAGGTGATTTGTTCTTACCACACGCAAATTTTAAGTCTGTGAGGTAACGGATACATTCACTAGCTTAATTGCGGTAACCATTTCACAGTGTATACATACATCACATCATCATATTGTACCCCGTAAGCCACCATACACTGAAGGTTTATGCCCCACCCCATTCATGGGTTGAAATCTGAATCCGTAAATGTGAGGGTATTAGGAAGTGAGGGCTGTGGCAGGTAATTAGGTGAAGAGTGTGAAGCCCTGATGAATGGGATGACTGCCTGTATAAAAGAAGCCCTTCTCAGTGAAGACACAGCAGGAAGGCACCATCCATGAACCAGGACGCAGGCCCTCAAAGAATAGTGAATCTGCTGGTACCTTGACCTAGAACTTCCCAGCTTTCACACTGTGAGAAATAAATTCTGCTCTTTATAAGCCACTCAGACTACGGTATTTTTTTTTTTTAAAGATTTTATTTATTTATTTGACAGAGATCACAAGTAGGCAGAGAGACAGGCAGAGAGAGAGGAGGAAGCAGGCTCCCCGCCGAGCAGAGAGCCCGATGTGGGGCTCGATCCCAAGACCCTGAGATCATGACCTGAGCCAAAGGCAGAGGCTTAACCCTCTGAGCCACCCAGGCGCCCCAGACTACGGTATTTTTGATACAGCAGCCCAAATGGACTAAGACAAACAACTCAAATATATACAATTTTTAATTGTCAAATGTCTCTCTCTCTCTCTCTCTCTCTCTCTCAAAGTGGGATGGGGGAAACCCCCAAACACATCAGACACTTAAAAACATAAATCTTATATGAAATATATTAAAGCTCTTAAAGCAAAACAATGAAACCAAAGCAATAGAAAATCTAAATAAATAAAGAAATACACTGGGCTCATAGACTAGAAGACTAAATTTTACAGAAATGTTAATTTCCTTCAAATTATATAATTTTAAGAAAATCCCATTCAAAATTGCGATTGTGTGTGTAAGTTGATAAGCTAGTCATTAAATTTATCTGGAAATACAAATGATATGAGGACAAATAATACATTCTTGAAAAATAAGAGGGTCAGCCACCTTTCTCTACCAGGTATCAGTATTTAGTGTAATGCTAGAGCATTTAAAACAATGTGGTATTAAGGAATGGAAGGATAGGCTGATAAAGAATACAGACCCCGGAATAAATTCACACATACTATGACTCACATCAGAGATGGCACCACAGGGCAGGGGAGCAAAGGACTTATCTTTTCAACAAGTGGTCCAGGAACAATCAATGGGTGGGAGACTAGACCTTACACTATACACAAAATACTATCCTAGATATATTGTAGAGCTACATTTAGAAGGCACAACATTGAAGTATTTGAAAAATAACACAAATATGTTAGTGAACGTGCAAGAGGAAAACACTTCTTAGATGACAAAGAAAGCACTAACCATAAAGGAAAGGAGTAATTTCTTTAGTTTAAAATTAAGAACTTCCCTTCTTCATTACGACCACACATGCCACCGAGTGGGAAAAGTTATTTGCCAAAGATGTAAGTGACAAAGGAGTCATATCCAGAATGCATAAAAAATGTCTACAAATTGATAAAAATGGAAAAGACTCAAAAAGGCACTTCATAAAAGCAGAAATCAAATGACCCACATAAATATGAAAAGGAGTTGAACCCCACTAATAACCAGGGAAGTGAGAACTAAAACCATAATAAAATACCATTACTTATCTACCAAAATAAAAAACACCAAAAATCCCAGGTGGTGTCCGAGTGAGATGGACAACTGCCAGGAGCCTATGGAGTAGGCAACTGCTCAGTGTAGACCGCAGAAGTCAGACTGGTTCTTGTGTTTATTACCTGCTTTTCATTCCTGTTCGGAGCTGGACCATTTGTGTTTTCTGGAAGATTTCCCTTAGCAGCCCTGGAAAAAACCAGCACTCATTAAATATACCAGATCCTAGGTCCAAATGCACAAACAATGTATACGGAAATAGCTGTATCACACTGTCTACTATTGAGCATCCAAACTTTATTCAACTATAATCTGTCTAAAATTCCTTATTTGCTGGTTGGAAATGTTTTCATTTCATAATCTCTGTGAAGGGGAACTCTCAAAAAATTTCACTGCGGAATGCAGAGATATCTGGAAAGATGGCCAAGAAATTATAGGTGCCTGGGTGGTTCGGTGGGTTAAGCATCTGCCTTTGGCTCAGGTCATGATCTTGGGGTTCTGGGATCAAGCTCCATGGCAGGGTCCTTGCTCAGTGAATATAGGTCCCTCCCTATACTTCTCCCTGTGCCCCTTTCCTCCCCCCTCCCCTGCTCGAGCACTCTAATAAATAAAATCTTACCCCTCCCCAAATTACCTTGCCCTAATCTTTCTAAAAACAAAGACCACAAGGGACACGTGGTAGTGTGGCGCCATCTGGTGGCTCCAATGTATTTTACCACAGCTCCTCATTGTTCTTGCAAAGGGAAGAGGTTTCTGCCCATGATCACCTGCCACCACAGCACTGCAGAGCTAACACTTCCACGTCATCAATCCTAAACCTATGTAGTTTTTCATAATGGGATCAAGCAACTTTCCATGTTTAATAGACAACTTCCCCTCTTTTATGTAATATTTAAGTCTTGCCTGTTTTCCTACTGGATGCTCTTTTTTTGTGCACATAGAAGCACTTTATGTATTCTGGATACCAGTCCTTTGAAAGGTGTATGACTTACATTGTATTTTCCAATTCTGTGGTCTTCTCTTTTCTTAAATGGTATTTTAGAATAAACCTGCCATTTCCTTTAGAGTTGTCTTAACGAGGATCTTATTTAAAAATATCCTTCCCACTTTGGAGATTTTATTAAGATCAGCAGTATTTCTTCTGTAAGCATTTGATACAACTTCTCCCCCCACTCCCCCCCCCCCCGCAAAGATTTTTATTTGAGAGAGAGAGAGAGCGCGTGCACGAGAGGGGGAGGGTCAGAGGGAGAAACAGACTCCCCGCTGAGCACGGAGCCTGATGTGGGACTCCATCCCAGGACTCCAGGATCATGTCCTGAGCCGAAGGCAGTAGCCCAACCAGCCAAGCTACCCACTTGCCCCTGGTACAACTTTTTGATAAAGCCATCCAGGCCTTCAGTTTTGAGGGAAGGCTTGTAAAGTGAGGTTCCACTCCTTTAATAGCTATAGGACTACTGAATTTTCCTTCTTGTTCCAGTTTTGCAAAGTTGTATTTTTTTTCTGTGAACTTATTTCATCTAATTTTAGTTACTAAAAGTGTCTCATGTCTTCAGTGACATTAATCATAATCATTATCACTCCTAATGATAGTTTTGCTATTTTTCTTTTTTCTTGGTTATTCCAAGAGATTAGCAATTTTATTAGTCTTGTTAAAGAACTTGGTGTTTTCTTGATTCTTTTTTGGGGCATCTTATTTATTTCATTCCTTATTACTAATTTTTCATTATTTCCTTCCATTTATTTAAATTTAATTTGCTGTTACTATTCTGGTTTTCTTGAGAAGAATGTTTAATTCATTTTTAGCCTTTCTACTTTTTCAATATATGTATTTAGGGCTATAAACATCCCCGTAAGTATGGCTTTAACCTCAAACCAAAAGGTTTTGATACTCAATTCCATTCAGTTAAAAAACCTTTCAAAAACTTTCCATTGGGTTAGTGGGGGACATATTTCTTAACCTCCAATTTTTATAGTTCTTGTTACTAATTTCTTTTTTTTTTTTAAGATTTTATTTATTTGACAGAGAGAGATCACAAGTAGATATAGAGGCAGGCAGAGAGAGAGAGAGGGAAGCAGGATCTCCGCTGAGCAGAGAACCCGATGCGGGACTTGATCCCAGGACCCTGAGATCATGACCCGAGCCGAAGGCAGCGGCTTAACCCACTGAGCCACCCAGGTGCCCTTGTTACTAATTTCTTGTTTTATTCTGTACAGAGAAACTTCTCTACACAAGTTCAACTTTTTGCAATTTGTTAGTTTATGGCTTAACAGAGCCAACTTTGATCAATGCTCATGTTCACCTAGAAATAATATATACTTTGCAGTTAATGATTAAGTGTTCTGGAGTCCATTGGATTAATAAGTTTGTTAATTCTGTTGTTCTTGTCTTTTATATCCTTACTTTTTTTTTTTTTTTTGGTGGGGGAAGGGTATGTGTGTGTCTGCTTGTTACTTACTGAGAGAGTTATCTTCAAGTTTTATACGTGGACTTCCACTTCTGCTCAAAAGGCACTAACTGGCACTTTAACCTCATGCCTCTAGTGACTAAAAAACTACACAAAACATATAAAACAATGCCATTTAAGACACTGGACATCAAGCACTGAAGGACATTAATCTTTGAAAGCACAAGAAACAAGACCTGAACCTTACCACTGCCCCAGTTTACCGCCTGAAGAAAATTTCCAGGCCATGATGCAAGGAAGGGTAAACTGGGTAGGAGCTCCTCAGTGTTCCAGAGCTGAAGAGACAGGTGAGAGTCCAGAGAGGTGCAAGTGGCTAGAGTTCAATCTTCCAGAAACTTTGACAACAAACAGGATACTTTCTAGTTCTTTCCATGAGTCCAGTTTAACATCAATACCAAAACCTAACAAGGGTATTACAAGAAAGGGGTATTACAGACCATCTTTCTCTTGGACATAGATGTAACATCTAAGTGAAATACTGCAAAATAAATCCAGAAATATGTAAAAATTACCTATCATAACCAAGTGGTGTTTATTCTAGCAAAGAGGAAGGTGAAGTGGGGAGGAGTGGGGCAGGAAGCGGCTGACACTAGGAAATCTATCATTAACAACACTTACGGATGCAAGAAAAATAATTCTATCATCTCAACAGATTCAAGAAAAGCATTTGATAATTCGATCACACATCTGCTTATCAAATTCTAAATAAAACATCTTTAAATTCATAAAGAACACTTAAAAAACCCTATAGCAATCATTATGATCGATGGTGAATAGGGAGATTTTCCCCCTTAGATGAGGAACAAAGAAAGGTATTATTTCACCCCGACCACTTCTATTCAACATGGTACTAACTAGCACCATGCCCAGGGCAAGGTGGTGAGAAACGAAACGCAAAATGACTGGAGATAAATAAAAGTCATTATGACAACACGATAGGAGTATCTAGAAAAACCCAGAAGAAACCTAGAATAAACGAATTAAGATTGCTAGATACAAGGTCATTATAAAACAACTGTTTCAATACTCTAGCATACATTTTAAAAAAGAACTTAAAAAGATACTTCACCCAAGAGATAGCCAAATGGCCAATAAGTATTCAAAAAGATTCTTACTCACGTTATCAGCCATTGTGAAATTAAAAGGAAAACCACAGTAGGGGACCAGTACACATCCGTCACAATGCCTGAAATGAGAAAAATGGAAAACATTATGTTTGGCAAGACTGTTAGGAGTGTCCCTTCTGTAATCACCAGAAAAACGACAGGCTTACTAGGCTGCCGCAGGGGATACCTCTGGGGTGGCTAATTTGTGTCTCCAAGTTTATCAGATGCTTCTGTGGGTGAAAGGAGGTGGTCCACATGTTGCGGACTAGCACATCCTTCAGTTTACCGGCCCTGGGTCACGAACATCAAATAGAGTACGTGTAGTGGTTTCCCTGGGCTACCCTAACAGATCAGCAGGACGCAGGTGTCCTATTTAAAACAGGCCAGAAGTCCAAATCAGGGTGTCATCCAAAGGTGTGGAGAAGAATCTCCTCTCTTCCAGTTCCTGGAGGCCACTGGCATTCTTTCACTTGTGGCTTTACCTTTCTGCTGTCTCCACATCACCTTCACTAGGTCTGTTTTATCTTCCTTCCTCTCTCCCTCAGAAAGACTCTTGTCTTGGCATATAGGGCTCATCCAGATAATCCAATGTAATCTCATCTCAAAATGCTTCATTACATTGGCAAAGACCCTTCTCTCAAATACAGTAACATTTACAAATTCCAGGGATTAGGGCTAGTTTTTAGGTAGCCAACACTTAATGTGTGTAGTGTTTCTAAGTAAAGGAATGAACCAGGGACACTTGTGCAAAGATGGTCAGGGGAAGGAATGACTGGGGACAATCTGGTGTGTGTGGTGAGAGGGGGTTAAGCGGGAGGAGGGAGAAGCCTTATCATCATGGGAATAATATTCCCTAGGTACAGAGTGAAGACTGGGAAAGTTTCAGGAAGGAATGCTAGAGCAAAATTTCTTCCTTCTTTGGTGGTTCTCGGATCTGATCCCGATACAAACTGCTGCATTTCCTGCCTCACAAGAGGAGTGCTGTGGCAGACAAAGCCAGGTGCCCATTCAATGTCCATTCTTTCCTTCTTCACTGAAAGGAATCCAACTTTTATTTGGGGCCATCAATGGCTCAGCTAAGGAGTTCACTTCCCAAGTTTCTTGCAGCCGCTGGTCATGGGACCCACTTCTGACTAGTGAGATAAAAGCAGAAATACCAAGTGCAGCTTCTGGGAAAGCTGCTGTTTCACTATAAAAAGGGACACACTTTTGCACCTTTACCTCTCTGCCCTTTCTGTGATGCACAGGTGATTTCGAGCGGTGTAAATGCCAGGCCCTGAGTCCCAGAGAGCCCCATTTACTTACCCCATTAGCCCTGGGCTTTCCTGTTCTAAGAGAGAAACAAGCCAAATGGGGATTAACCACTGTTATTTGGTTTTTCATCAAACACCCTTTTTAAAACCCAAAAAAGAGATAGGTATTTTCTAGACACCACCAAGTCAACAATAATTGGATCACTCCAATTTCTCTGTAGACCTAAAATATAAGGCCTTCACACCAATGCTAGCCCCACAATGGCCGCCTTGAGTGACTGGGTGTCATTATTTTATCTATGTATGAAATAAAGAGCAGAGAAGTTTAATGTAGATTCTTTATTGATTCCACCAATGTATTAGTAGATATGATAATAAATGGACTTTTACATTCTCTTAACCAAAAATATAACAAATATTTACACTCAGTAAAAATACAAAAAGCATACAGAGGCACTGTCTTTCTAAAAGACATAAGTTTAAGAGGTATCAAAAAATAGGAGACAAACATTGCTCGTTACAGGATACTTTACAATCACTGAATTGTGCAGTATAATTGCATTTAATTATTAGAACTGTGCAGTTTTGTCTTTTTCTGATGAGCTCATGTTTCATTTTAAAAGATCAAGTACAACTGCATTCTGTGTATCAAAAATAAAGAAGCCTTAAAAAAGCACAACAAAAGCTAAAGATGAACTGGGGTTCAAGTTTAAATTTGAAAATGTACTGTGACACTTTTGAAGATTCATCCCTCTGTTCTAGCCTTTAAGGTAATGCTACAGGGATACATCTACTTTAATATCACATTTTTTAGAAACAAAATATATCAGTATAACAATCATTATCATTGTTTTAAATATACAAGGAAATTCTTTCTCCTCTCTTTTCATAGGGAAGAGAACACTTCATAAAAATTAGGTTTGTTCTCGTAAATCCTCATGATTACTGCCACACTTCCGGCCTGGGAGATGCTCAGGTTATACCAATGACCACAGTATGACTTAACCACCCTCACGAGAAACCAGTTAATAAGCCTTATTATCCTCTCCAAAGATCAGATTCAAAGTAATCATTTGGAGGAAGAATCTACTACTTAAAATAAATCTTTAGGGAAGTTATACAGCAGATTTACTAATTGACCAAATCTTTCATTCTGAACAAATGGTTCTGTTGGAACTTAATTGGCAAAACTTTGCCCCATGGATTTACTGCTTCAGGAAGTCCTGACAGATTCGGAGCTGAGGGGAGGTGAGGGCACTTGTGTCTTCATTAAAGTTAAAAATTTATAAAATAAAAACAAAAACAAAAATGGGGCTTTAGAATTGGAGCAAATACAGGTTAAGGCTTCCCTTGTTCTAGTCATGTAACTAAGAGAAGGCAGAAATGTATCCTAAATTAGAATTAAAATATAAAAATCACAACGCCATGAGTTTTTAGGGGATACACGCAGATCAAAATACAATGCATTTGGCTTTAGTTCCTGATCACTGTGATCGGCTGACCCCAACACTCACAGGTGGAGCTAGATGAAAACAAAGGCAGCCACAAGGTGCAGTCAAAATTACAGCCTCTGACTCTCTGTGCAAGATATTCTCAACACCATTAAGGATGAAGACAGGTAAGGCTCCCGATTAATTTCAAACACCTGCAAACAGATAATGTGCAAACAGCACATTTTTGGGGGGGGGGTAATGGATATAAAATAATAAGAATACATAACCAAACTTGACACAAAGAGAACTATAACAGAAGTATGTTTTGTTTTGTTTTACCCCGGACATGAAAACACTATTACGTAAATCAATGAAGGGACATTTTCTGTGATCAGAGGACCAGTGTTCTTAGGTTAAATCACGACAGTGTGACTTTCAAACCATGATTTTTGATCCAGGCCACTTTCCATGTCAATGGAACAAGAAAGCTACAGAGTCAATTAGCCTCTTTCTAACATACTTGCAGGTGGATTTTTAAGGCTTTAATAAAGTTTCAAATTCATGGGGTTTTCGTGCCCAAAGGAATTTTTCAGATAAGCTACTTTTCCTAAAATGAAGAGACAGTCATTTTGAAGGAAAATATAGACTACTCCCATTGACCACTTGGGAAATGAATTATGATTTAAAAAATGAGGGGGATGGGGGGGTAGGGTGTGCCCCTAGCTGGCTCAGTCCGTAGAGCACGTGACATTTATCTCAGGGTCACAAGTTCAAGCCCCATGCAGGCCGTGGAGCCTACTATTTAAAAAAAAAAAAAACAAAAACTGAAGGGGACTGCGAGAAAATGAGAGAGGGAAGAGATAGCTAGGGAAAAATGAGAACTCTTAAAAAAGGAAATCACAAACGAGCTAAATCCTATAAATTCACATATGGACGACCACTCAGAAGTAAACCCATTTTGGCTCCATGTTAATCTGGGTAGTGCACACGAATGGCTTTGGCTTTTTTTCCTTTCTCTTGCTTTTTTTTTCTTTTTTTGGTAGTCATAACATAAGTTTATTAAGCTCTCACTTACATTTACATTAAAAAACATGATAAAATTTAAACTCAAGATATAGAAAACACTGTATTTAATTAGTAAAAATGTGGAAAGTCTAGATCATCCAGTAAATAGTCACTGAAATTTTAATACTTAGGAGCGCCATGCCCAATAGGCTATTAAAAATATGTATCTCTTTCCTCTCAAGGGCTAAACTGAGTACAGTAAGATAATCATTCCCACAATTCTAGCTCCTTTGTCCCCCCTAAAATTTTCAACCACTTATCACCTTGGTGTGCTCATGAACTTTCTTGCAGGCAGCTGGGGGCTGCAGCATTGGTCAGGGTTGAACACAGCCTCATGCTGAGATGGGGTGCAGGGGTGGCTGCAGAACATATACGCAGCTGAATTCATCTCCATGGTTACAGACCAATGATTACATTTCCTTTGGAAAGAACTCCACATTTGAGCAGTCAAAAATTTTTGTTTTGGATTTCTGTAGAACTCTACTGAACCCATTCTCTACTTAATGGATTTAAACTTTTAGTTAGATACAGTGTAACTTTCACTTCAGAAGGGATTGGTATACATTTTCTTTTGAGAAAAAATTTCATTCTTTGGAGATGAGGGTGGCTACCCCCCCAGTCAGAGCCTCCCTGTCCCAAAGGACTGAGAAGAAACCCTGTGGCAGCTTCAGCTGGCCTTCTAAATCAGCCGAGGGCAGTATCTTCCAAACACCTCAACCACAAAGGGCTTCCTATCCCACTCAAATGGAGACCCTACATTGCACTGGAGTTACAGATCAAGTTCATCTGTCTAGATTAAGCATATCATCCGGTAAAGATGACTTCAGTTTGATCAGACCAGTTTTATGACCTCAAACCTAAACATCTGCTAATGACAGCTCCCCAAAACGAAGAAAACCACAAAACTTCAAATAATAAGTTACTTTTCAAATGCACAAGAATATCCTTGGTAATGGCAGACATTTTAAATTTGTCCGTTAACCCAAGCTATGGCTTGGAAATAATACTAAACTACTATCTTAAAAATAATTTGGTTTAAGAAAAATGTATACTGATATACATAGGGAGGACTCCCAAGTTTGCATCTGTTCTAGTAACTGTGGTCCCAAGGCAGGTCTGGTAGGCAAAGTAAAAACTGGTTTCCAGGCACAACATCCGTAGCTGAGGAAACTGCATCTGCAAGGATTCAATAAAAGGAAGCATGATTCAGAGCTAGGTCATCGCTCAGAGTACAGGGAACGAGACCTCTGGGTTAGCAGCAGCAGCAAGCTGTTCGTTGGCAACAATGGCCTGAGGAATCATGAGGTGGTTCTGCCCACTCCTTCCTCGACGGCTTCTGGTACACTTCCAATGGGTCCTCCAAAGGCTACACTGCTGAGACCTGTTCATTTTCTGAAAATAAAAGACACCATTAAGTGGTAGATGAGGCATAGTAATGACGATCAACATACAATCTAGCCACCTGTTTAGAGAACTAGTCACTTTCAACCAAGAAATCCTCTCAAATATCCCATCAAGGCCCAGATTTTATTACAATGACATGAGTGCTGCTCGCACTGTGGGCTGACGGACGGCACTGCCCTAACTGCTTCATCACTTTATTACTCTACTGCTTGAAGGGATAAAATTTCATTTATTTTTAATAAAGCAGATCATTTTGCAAGACGCTGCCCTAGCTGCAGTCAGTCAAGAGTTCTGCTGTTAAGAGGAACTACACCAACAGCACAACTTCAGGTAATGAGGCACTTTCCAGTTTTCATGCATTAATGTGAGATGCAGCCCTACTAAGGTCAAGTGCCTCCTCTCAAAATGATCGTATCAGACTGAGCCACTTCTGGTCAGATTTAAGAAGACCCTATCTGAGCAGGAAGAAGGGTACTGGGCATACAGAAACATGAAGATTACTCCATTCAAAAAATACACCACCACATTGAGGGATTTCTTTCTTTCTTTCTTTTTTTTAAACAGAGATTGCTACAGCAGTTAGAAGTAAACATTAATGACTATATGAAATAACAGAGTAAAGATCAATTCACGTATTCAGCAATTTATTTGAGACCCATTAAGGTAGTCTGTCAACATACCATCTGCTTCGCTATCTGCATCAGTCACATCTGCTAGCTTAGGATGGGACGGCTGCAAAATCTGCCTCTGAGGCTGAGTTACAATCTTCGACGGAACACAGGCCACGGGGCTGCTACCGAGAGAGGCTGGTGGCAGTCTAGAGAGGCTGTCATGCATCATCTTTGACCTCTGCACTGCCACACTATAATCTGGAGGTTTTAGGTGTAGGTAGGGTCCTTCCTTTAGGTCCGCTAAAGAAATCCCCATGTATCCTGGAGGAGTGGGAGGTGGCTCCCTATACCTATCCTCCTTCTTGGGTGAGGTGACACAGTACACTGGCATGAAAAACAAGCAATGGAAATGTTAATGAAAAATCTAAGAAATAAAAGGAAAAAAAATACTGAAACTTATTACAGTGACAAAACAGAACTCAAAAATAGACTAAATGAATATATTTGAATATAGAGAGAGCAGATTAAAAACATAATGATTAAAACTTAATATTTAAACCTGTTTTCAAACACATAGATCACATTAGGTCTTATAAACAAAACCAGAGTGACAGAGAGTTGAAAGAAGTGATGTGGTGACAAGCCCTCCTCTTCAGTGGAGCACCCCCACCCCCACCCCAAATTCAGAGACAGCTGCCTGGCTCTTCAGGGACACCAGCCCTGGGGATGACACAGTCAGAACCATTCAGCAGTTTAACCTGAACACCTATGCTCTGCTGACAGGGAGGATTTTTGCAGAAATGACATCTGGACCCTCTATTTCAGGGCTGCCCACCCTGTCCTGAGACATGAACCACCGTTTTACAGCACTCCTGTGGAGACGACCTGTCAGTCCTGGTGTATCAACAACTTAAACTTCCAGGGTACAGAGGACCTAATTCCTTCAGGGATCTTACTGCTAACTTCTGATTTGTGACTAAGTGGGAGAAATAAAAAAAAAAAGAAAAAAAAGCCATAATTTTAGGAAATCCATCTTAAGTTTCTGTGATTTTCAGTGCACATTCAAAATAACTGTGACTTTAAAAAAAATGTAACTTAAAAACCTTTTCCCTAAGTTTGCAGACCATGGGACAAAGGCAAAGTTTCAAAAAACTTCAGAAATAGGTTAAAGAAAGAAGAAGTTCCATTTTATTAAGACCAATTCACAGGACCTAAGGGACAAACCACTCTGATGGCCTTGCTGATGTAACTTTTAAACACAAACACTACCTACATGTAGGCAGAATAAATTAAGAAAGACCATTGATAATTCTAACATTAACTGCTCTTTTAGAGACAATCAGGTTTGTTCATAATAAAATTTCTACAACTGTAACAGCAAAATCTGCATGTAGTATCAAGTTCTTCAAGGATTTCCATTCCCACCCAAGAGGATGGGGCAGAGAGGGAAGGGGTGAAGTCAGCAAAACCAGTAAGACAAGAATGAAGAATTTAAGCCCAGAGTTATCTAGAAATGCAATAAAAGATTTTTAAAAATCTAGTTTCCTAAATGGACAGGAGATTCATTTTATATCCTTGTACAATCATGTTTAGCTATCCATATAGCAGTTACCCAGAAAAATTTAACAGAAAATGCTTGGAAAAAAATCAACACGCTAAAAACCCCAATCTATAATGCAATCTGACAAGTAAAAATGTACTACACGTGCTATAAACATCAGCACATCTTTCACATTTTTAGTAATTTAAACAAATTTCATGAATATGTTCCACAGTTGATTCAAAGTATAGTTATTCCATATAAATAGAAAAGCAGGGGCTATTATATCTAAATATTTACGTAATTCAATGAATAAATGAAAAAATGTATTTGATGGCTAAATACTAAATGAACACATACAACAAAAAAGCGGTGTGGTCAGAATGGAACCCACAACAGGAGCTGGCCTAGCCATGACGTGTGCCAGGAGGGTAACCGAAAAGTATTTTCGACTTCCTTATCACAATTTTCCCCACTTTTATTACTTAAAGAATAATATCAGATTTAAAGTTTCTACCATGTATTACATCAATTGTGGTCCAAACAATGTATGAGGTGACAAAGAGAATAATCCCTTTGTCAGGGTTGCATAGTAATACAATCTTTCCTCAATGAAACCACAAATCTCAAAAACAAAACACAAATGAAACTGCCAGCTTAATTAATTACCTTCATATCAGCCCTCTGATTTTAATAGACTTGAATACCTGCCCCAAAACCCTTGAGAAATTGTCAACATTTGAAAATAATTTGTTTATAGAAGACAGGAAGAGAGCCTGGAGTGAGAAGAAGTATTTCCAGGGGTAAAATTTTGGGCCAAGATATCCCAATGCCACTTTTTGCCACTTAATCTCTAAATGCCACAGATGACAAAGAATACAGAACTTACCAATCAGGCCCTTTTCTGTACTTGAAGTAACAGTTTTATAAACTGGATCAGTGCCATCCTTGGGGTCCAAGCCTTCAGAGGACTCAGGTGCAATGCTCTCCAACACTCTCCGTTTAACTGTTCCATAGTTTGGTTCATATGTGTCAGACAGAGAACTGGAGGAGGCCCAACTCTGTCTCATCTGATTAGTCTCTAGGTTTCTTTTACACCGACCACAAGTTCTAGAGCAGCCTTTAGGGCAGGAATAGGGCTCACAGTCAGGTAGTTCAACTTCAGCAATGGGGCCATCCAAATGGGTATGTCGATAAGCGTTTAAAAAATCCCAGCCTTTTGGGTTTGGAAGGCTTTGGAAGTTGTCATGGGAACTGCTTGAACAGGAAGTCCAACTTCCACGACCACTATCTGCTGCTTCTAAAATGACGTGCTCATGGGAAATCTCTTCATTACTCATAGAAGAGGAGACAGCTAAACTCTTGACAAGAGATGGTTTTGACAGTGCCCACCTAAAAAATCGGGGATACACCATTAATTTACTGGCTTACTGGAAAAAACTTCTTCTGTCCAATCCAAGTATTACTGCCTACAAAAGACTACCGAACATGCATCATAAGTGTTCAATGCCAAAATAATCTTGTGAAAAAAAAAAAAGACACTGTAATCAATCATCACTTAATCTCTATACCCATTAGTATTCATACTTACCCAGAAACATACTTGGGAGAAACTCAAATACTATTATTAGCAAAGTTACCTCAGAAATTTTTCTTGAATTGATTTTATTTTATTTTTTTTTTTTAAGATTTTATTTATTTATTTGACAGAGAGAAATCACAAGTAGGCAGAGAGGCAGGCAGAGAGAGAGGAGGAAGCAGGCTCCCTGCTGAGCAGAAAGCCCGATGTGGGGCTTGAACCCAGGACCTGGGATCATGACCTGAGCCGAAGGCAGCGGCTTAACCCACTGAGCCACCCAGGCGCCCCTTGAATTGATTTTAAATGAAAATGAAAAATGAGGTTTGAAATGAGTAACATTAAGTATACATTTTCATTCTTGGTCAACATAATGCTAGACTCTCTACATGGATACAGAATAAAGAATTCTCAACTATATGTTCTCAACCATGTTTGGTTTTTCAATGTTAACTTTGAGGTTAGCCTAATACAGTGCCAAGTACAGAGTAACTTCTCCAACCAAGAACTGTAAAATGTAAACTATTATTTACAGCACGTATCCCCAGATTAGGGCTCAGGAGCCAAATTCAGCCAATGGCATGTTTTGGAGCAAGGGCATGTATTGTCTGGAGCAAAGCATGGTATTTTACATTTTAAAGAGTTTAAACATGGGTGCCTGGGTGGCTCAGTTGGTTGGGTGGCTACCTTCGGCTTAGGTCATGATCCCGGAGTCCCGGGATAGAGTCTGCAAGGGGCTTCTACCTCCACAGGGAATCTGCCTCTCTCTTTGACCTTCTCCTCTCTCATGCTCTCTTCTCACTGTCTCTCTCTCTCTCTCAAATAAGTAAAATCTTTAAAAAAAAAAAAAAAAAAAAAAAAAGGAGTTTATACAAAACAAAAACATTCCAAAGAATTTGAGAGAGAGAAAAATGGAGTCTGCAAAGCCTGAAATGTTTACGATCAGGCCCTTTACCCTCCTTGTCTCCTGCTAGCTGCGCCCCCCTCCCCAACAAAAAAAGCTTGTGAACCCTTCATTCACAGTACAGAGCAGGTGTGGGCAAACTACAGCCCAAGGCCAAATCTGATCCTTAGTTTTGGCCTATTTTTGTAAATAAAATTTTATCGGGACACAGCATCCCCACTTACTTACAAACGGCATTGTCTAGGCTATTTCAGAGCAAAAATGGCAGGGCTGAGCAGTCGCAACACAGAATTCATGACCTACAAAGTCTTGATATTATTTAGTATTCAACTTCTACAGAGATGCTGGCTGACCCTTGGTCTAGAAAATCATAGTTTAAAACCTTTACAAATATGGTAACACTTCACTCTGATTTTTTTCATAATAAAAAATACCAGATTTAACAATCAGTTTACAATCAACTTTCTCAGAATTTTCTCCAAGATTTCCATACTGCCTGATTCTAAACAGAAATTTACAGCTAAGTTTAAGAAAAACAAAAAACAAAAAAACTTTCTGGACTTCTGCTAGCTGGTAATTCTTACTCCCTAAATGATACTTTCAGATCAAGGACTGACTGTACCCTCCCCACCCAACCTGTCTATAATGGATACAGCACTGGGACCACCACCCATTACACAGTCAGTCTGAGGATTCTCTAACTTAATAGCCACAATACAAGAACCACATCCCCCTACCCATAGCAGATTCACTGTGAGCTCTTACTAATTGAAACATACATGACAGAGAGTTAAATTCAGTATACACTTAAAAATGAGTACCCATTCATCTTTCAAAATAGTACTTATTTGCATATTCGAGATAGAAGATACATGCTTGACCCTCATATTATTTTATGGAACCCCTTGCAACCACCCCACAGGTACAGGGGTATCATCTAAGGGCAAGTTGGGGAGCACTGCTTGCAATTTCCACTTGGTTTAGGTTTTGTGGTATGAACATGGGCAGCTATATTTACCCAGGGCCAAGCTGAGTATGATCTCCTATCCCTGAGGAGTGTTCTGTCTTTTCCAAAGGCCCAGTGGATTCAGGGACCGCCACAGGCTGTGAAGAACATCGTTCATCCTGCAGAGCTGTAGACATGGAGTCAACAGAACAATTGCTCACGATGCTGGATCGTGAAGAAATTTCACTATGGCTGGAGTCAGACAAGTTGTCAGATTTAGCTGACGGTGTAAGTGTATAACCTAAATGAGAGAAAACAAGTGATTAAACTACAAAACAAGGAAATAGGGAGGGGGTATGTGGTCAGGGAGAAGTTGAAGAAAAACAAGAACAACAAAAGACAGAGTAAGCAATCTCAGTTTCCATCTGTGTAGATGTAATGATGCTAATTTCTTACACACATTCCCCTACATATCCACTCATCTACCTACCTACACTGTACCAACCTGACTCCAAATTCAAGAAATACGAAGTCGAAATCCAGTATTACTGAGGAAACTAGTCCAAATGTGTATCTGCCCTGGGCTCTCACATAGCTACAAGCATTTAATAAAATAAGAAGGTATTAGATATATTTCAAAGTAGTAAAAAGCAAACATCTTGAGTTTCTCCACTTCTTTTTAGCCCTGTGCCCCCTTCTTTGATTAACATAAGTATTTCATGGCCTGATTTGAGGGTCTAGAATACCACCTTGAGGTAAGGGTGGGTGAGGGGAATCAAGACTCAAAAAAGAGAGTTACATTTTTGCTTTTCAAACTCCATATACTTACCCCAGATATTCTGCTTATGTCAACTAAGGAGTCTTACCCCAAGTTCAAAGCAATTTTTTTTCATATTTTTAAATCAACTGTGTTAGCTATGAATTTCATCTTATACCCGGTTTCCTTTTTCTTCACTAGGTTTACAGAATATTGCATTAAACAGCAGAACTGACACATTTATAAAAATGTGTTACAAAAATAACAGAATCTGCCTATTTTAAATTGTTCTATGGTTTACTGCACAGCAGATTCAGCAAGAGAGATTTTCTCTTCCATTCTCTGGAATAAATGGGTAGAGATGGAATGAGGCAGAAGCATCTCAAAATAAATCTGTAGCATGACAGTCAAAGGTACATAATGTCTATTTTGGTAACTGTTAGAAAAGTACACAAACTTATTTAGAAATAAAAGGAAATGCCATAGTAATCCCAACAAGGAGTAGGTCTCAAAGAAGCAAATAATTATTTTCCTTTTTACTGGAAAAATGAGGTTCAAAAGGTATATGACCTTTAAGGACAATCCTGACAAATCTCATTAAGAAAAACTATAGGCTTTATATACACATATAACTCAAGTCATTAAAGAAAAAACTTGTTGAACACTAACCATATTAAGTAGTTTCAGTAACTATTTCAGAGAGAAAAATGAAGACCCAGAATACGGGTGACTTCCCTGTGGCTTAGAGGGCCACCAGGCACAGGACAAGTTGAGATAAACAAGGCTTTTGATCTTCTCAACATTGTCACTTCTCAGTGCTTTTTAGGAAGTGACTGGTCAATTTTCAAGAGAACCAAGAAAATGGATTTGGTAAATTTAAAACAAAAAAACCCCCCAAAAACCCCATCCAAATAAAATACAAAAATCCTTTCTCGAAAGAAAAAAACCATTGCTCTTTTATCCTGGAGGAGTCACTTGCTTTACTGTTTTAGAATTACATCCCTCTGTCTGTTAGATGAGTGTTTCTCATATACAATCAATTCTAGGAATTACCTGGAAAGGTTATTAATATACATATTCTTGGGCCCTTTCAGGCAATTCGAATTTATGAGGTTTGTAGTAGGACACAGTAACTGTATTTTCAACAAGTTTCCAAATGATTTTTCACTTGCTATGTCAGATCTCCTTTTCCTGTCTCGATCAGAGATTTATATGAAAAACAAATGAAATAAAAAGTGTATGTGGGGGCGCCTGGGTGGCTCAGTGGGTTAAGCCACTGCCTTTGGCTCAGGTCGTGATCTCAGGGTCCTGGAATTGAGCCCCACATCAGGCTCTCTGCTTGGCGGGAAGCCTTCTCCCCGACCCCCTGTCCCACCTGCCTCTCTGCCTACTTGTGATCTCTGTCAAATAAATAAAATCTTTAAAAAAAAAAAAAAGTGTATGTGGACAAGATAAAATTTCTTGCCTTTTTCCTTTAGCTTTTAAAGTAGTTGCAGTAATAAGAGCAATAAAATTCTCTGAAGCAAAGATGGTGATAAGATCATTACTAGGGGTTCTAATGCAAAAGTAAATACTGATTTCTAAAAAGTACCTCTACTTATTTCATTCACAGACCCAGTTGCTATCAGCAGGAAATAAAGCCAACTACAGAAAACAAGAGTATAAATTTTACTCACATTAGTAAAATAACATGTACAAATAAGGCACTTTAAATAAATATGACTTTGTGGCTAGAGTACCTTTAACACTATGAAATGCCTATAAATCGTATTTTACACTAAATTGTTCTGCCTAAACTTTGTTTGATAAATAACTTAATTTAAGCTACATTTACATTAATAAATGAAAACAAGTTTAACACTAAAATTAAGTGAGGAACTCCGTCAGATTGTCTTTCTCCTTTTAGACTTGAATCGCGTATAGAAGCAGTTTAAAGTGTTACGGTTGCCTCCGCTATTTGAATTGAAGATGTCACTCCCTTTCTCATCTTTGATGTTGCTTCTAACATCCTTCACTTTCTCACAGCTTTCTGTAGCTTGATGGTGATCTGCGTCCTCTTTTTTGTTGTTGGCTAGTCTCTCCCTTGAAAGAGTTCTTTCCCTAAATCTTCTAAACGGGGATGTCATTCTTTTTTTGGCTGCGTTCTCACAACTTGTCCTGTCTCTATTCTCCTCAGTGGCCTTCTCGGTCCTGTCTGTTCTTTTGGCTGTGCTCCTGGTAATCTGAAGGATTTTCTTTTGCAAGTAAACCCCACCTATTCCGGGGCAGTTCTGGCCACTGATCTTGGTGCTGGACTCACGGGGAGGGGATGAGGAAGGCCCTGAGAGGCGCAGCAGGATGCTGAGATCAGATAGGATACTGCCAACTGGAGGGAGAGATGCAAAAACCCTGTCATGGTCAATTAATTCTTTCCAGTTAATCACAATTAGGCTGGTTTCTATTATAGAACATTTCACTATAAAAAATTCAAACATTTTGACAATATTGGAAAAACTAAAATCTAGTAACATATTTTTTAAAACACAGAGAGTCTACTATATAGCATAAACACTGAAGTCATTGCAAGACACAACGCAGGAGAAAAATTACCTTAATCAGAACAAGCTGGTAATAAAATATTGTTCAAAGTAAGCAAAACTTGTCATAAAGAAAAATATGACAAAGAGTATGAACTAACCAGAATTACTGCTCACAAGTAACTATGTCTAGAATTTTCAGGCAGATTCTACTAAGAAAAAGCTTGGTTAAAACCAGACAGGACACAAAAATAGTAAATACAGGGTAAATATTTACAAAGCACAATTTCTGATCCTGTTTATCTCCAAAGTGGAAAGGTTGCCTTCCATTAGCACAGCCTTCCATAAAGCTACCTGATGTCTCATATTTTTAAAAGTTCTTACTTACTAAAAAAAAAGTTCTTGCTTAAATTCCCCTTATGAAAAACATGAAGATAGGCTTGTTTCCTATTTAATGTTAGGAAAAGAACTAATTCCAAAGTTTAGCAAGAACCAAGAACTAGGAATTCCAAAGTTTAGCAAGAACCTAATAATGTACTCCTAGTTTAATAATATTTTTGTTCAATTACAGATTACTGGCAAAATCATGTCTATGGAAATAAAAGGAAATACAATAACTGGAGAGGTTTTGATAGAACATATGTAAGAACAGTAAAAAACAGTTTTAAAGAAAATAATTTCTTCAGGTTTCTATGGATCGTAAACATGTTTATGACAGTCTCCTAAAGCTATGAATGTCAAGGTCAATTGTTGACCACATGATGAAAGTCAAAATGGCAAAAGACTTCTCGATTCTAGTGGTGAGAGTGGATTTTTCTTTTGGGAATGAGAGCAATGGGGAAATTCGTCTTCCCACAAGTCACATGCAGGCAAGAACACTGTATTTAATTCAACTAGTTTCCTGGTTAAAGAATTGTCTGTGATGGGACCTCTGAAAAGCCTCCAAAAAGTGTGGAGGGTGTAGATTGTTCTTGAAAGAGTGCTAAGAGCATGCAGCCATGTTATCAGGACCATGTGTGTGACAGCATCTCCCTCTGTGAGATCTGGTAAGGGGCACTTCAGATAGGACCATGCAGATAGTAAAGAAATGAAACAGTATATGCATGTTTCACAAAATCATATATGAACTATATACCACAAGGTCAGAAACCTGTTATATAATCACACTTAATATGCACTGCTTCTATTCCTATTTAATTCCACTACTCTTTTCTTAGTAAAATCTGAATGAAAATTCTAGCTAGTCTCAGCTATGTCAAAGGGTAGGTAGGGCAGGTTAGCAATGAATCTATTTTACCCTAGGGTGGCAGCAGGGTTTTAAAAGACAACACATCTCAATTTACTAAACACTTATCATCTATCAGGTTTTCTAAGTATTATTTCTTTTAACTTCGTATGAGGCCTCTAAAAGAGCTGGTCTTTGTTCCATCTTATGGACAGGAAACCCAACCTTATAGTTGGGCTTAATTACATGGCTATAGTGGGGAAGAGAGTCAAAATTCAAACTCAGGTCTGACATCCCTTACCACATAACTGCCAAAATGTGGCAGCTAATAAAAAGGAACCCTCAAAACTGAGATGAAACTTAGAACATGGGAGCTAAGGAAAACTCTGGAAAATTCTCCTTCCTGCTCGAATTCATAAGGTTGTCTTCCTCAACCCCATGTGCCCTCCTGTACTGTGATTATTTAAACAGATTAATTTTTTTTTTTACATCTGTGAAGACGAGGCCAGAACTAAGGAGTTTTTCTTGTTTTGTTTTGTTTTTACCAGGCTAACAAAAACTGTGGATGGGCCAATGTAAGAAATATGCACACCCTTTAAATGCTACATGTGCAGTTACCATGAAATGGCATTTGCATGCACACTACCCAGGGCTAGTCAAGACAAAAAAAAAAAAAAAAAAAAAAAAAGCTTCACACTGAACTATGAAAACATAGGTCAATAAGCAAGACAGATTTCAGGTATTTTACTTCAAGAGGTCCTACATAGGATATAAAATCCATAGGGGTATATAGGTTATTTTAAATCCTGATAAGTAAACATAATAATACTCCATTATTAAAAAGGAATGTATCAACCTAAATGTTTCTTTCCCTCAATTTTGTAGTTGGTTAAGACCAGTTTCTTATAGAAATTCTTTTTTAAAAATACTCCACAGAAACATTTAATTGGAAATTTGTATACAATATCAAGAATGCACAGAATGAAACAACTGTGACTTCTGCCTTCATTCTTATCTATGCTTGTCCACTGACAAAGAGCCATACTGCGAATACAAGAGTCCTGGTGATATGATGAACAATTACCTGGAAAGCATCTCAATAGTTCAGTTTAAAACATGAAAGTCCAAAAAGTATTAGAAGTTACATGTTTCTCCACTTTCCATTATCACTACAGACTGAAAAACAAATCATGTACCACCAAGTGTTGTTTGGTGTAATAAGGATGAGCTTACACTGTTATGTCTTACCTTTGCGAGGGGAACCTTGAGGAGATGCAGGAGGACTAGGATGTAAAGATGATGCTACAGAGATAGTATCTTCTGGATGTTTCTTACCACTTATTTCTTCAGTTCCTAAAACTTTCTGAGGTAAATTTGTATCTAAAAATAAAACCCAAGAAGCAAATAACCATCACTTCACAATTAAAATATCTGTAGTGGCTTAAAGTACTACATAACTGAAGCAATGACACACAATGGCTAGTGCAGGCAACTGAAATGTCTAAATGGTGAACAGGACTAAATGACCAGCTGATGGCATACAGAGATTCTCATCTCTAGATTGTTTGTTCCAATTCAGCTAGTCAGCACCAACCAGATAATAACAGTTCTTTGTTGTTTGTTTGTGCTGTGGTGTCAGGGAAACCAAGTTAATGGTCTGAGTATAGTGTCCCAGCCCCCACAAAAGACACACTTGTTTTGTGGGAAGACTTAACAGAGAAGGGACGGATTCAAACTCTTCTCTCCCCTCTAGAGATGGCCTCTCCAGGGAGGGCGAGGCACGCAACCAGGGCAGTGTGGGGATGTTGGCCCTATCACTACCTGTGGTGCAGCTGTGCTGTGGGGGCACAGGTGTGCAGGGATGCCAGTCCAGCCCTTTTCAAGAGTGCTAAATTCACACTACAGGAGAAAAGTAGACAATAGAAACAATCATGAATTTATGGAAAATAGTATTATGGAACCCCCTCGGAAACAAGCAGCAAAGTTCTATCTCCACTCTTGTCCAACAACTGGTCCAGTTTAGCGTGGGTCAAACTTAGCCATGGTTTCACCATATTGACACTTATGTATTTATCTTCTTTAGGAAATGTCCAAGAGCTACTGACACTCTTTTAATCAGTAAAGTGAGCCCATCTTTGCTGGGCCTTTGTCATAATACCAAGCGGCCTTTTCACACTGAAGACCTTTAAATCACAGTATACTAACACTACTCTGAATTACATGCTATTTTAATTTTTTTTTTAAGATCTTATTTATTTATTTGACAGACGGAGATCACAAGTAGGCAGAGAGGCAGGCAGAGAGAGACGGAGAAGCAGGCTCCCTGCTGAGCAGAGAGCCCAATGCAGGACTCGATCCCAGGACCCCGGGATCATGACCTGAGCTGAAGGCAGAGGCTTTAACCCACTGAGCCACCCACACACCCTTACATGCTATTTTAATATAAATGTATTTATCATATAAATAACAGCCATAGTACAACAAGCAGAGAAAAGGGCTACGTGGAATAAGTAATAACTACCTTTTGGGTGACGACATCCAAGTAAGAAGCCAGATCAGGATTTGTCTCATTTGTACTCCTAGCCTGCAAGTTGACTGACTTCACCAATTTTGGATCTAATTACCTCTTTATTTCCATAACCATCCAACTAGCTCAGGCTCTGAGCAACATCCTGTTAGTTATTACATTAGCTTTCCGTTTGGACTCTCTGCAGTCTTTTTTTTTTTTTTTAAGATTTTATTTATTTACCTGACAGAGATTACAAGTAGGCAGAGAGGAAGCAGAGAGAGAGAGGAGGAAGCAGGCTCCCTGCTAAGCAGAAAGCCCGATGTCGGGCTCGATCCCATGACCCCAGGACCATGACCCGAGCCAAAGGCAGAGGCTTTAACCCACTGAGCCACCCAGGCGCCTCTCTGACTGCAGTCTTACTGCGCTCCCTACTATAGTCCTTCTCTAGTATAACACAGACCGTAACCTTCCCCGGTTCAAATCTCTGCAACAGCTCCCCACTGCCAACTCCCCTTTGGACTCCATATTCTAACTTAAGTATGCTTTGGACTTCACACCTCATCATCCTGGGAGGTTGTTTAGCATGATGTTTTAACCGTTAGCCTGGGCCCAACTCCCAGCTCCATTATTCACTGGTAGCAGGTCTAAGTTACGGAGACCCTCTATGCTTCCTCTATAGAATGAGAGTATTAGGTATCTTACAGGGTTACAGTGAAGATTAAATGAATATAACAAACTTAGTAAAACAGTTGTGCCTGGCCCTCAGGGAGTACTCTGTAGGTAGCAGCTTTAATCATCTCTCTCTCAACAAACACTCTTCCTGTAGCTCTGCCCTCAGAGGCAGCTGCAATGCCCATAGCAACTTCTTGTAGGTCCCAAGGTTTTCTTCTGCCTGAAGCAATTCTCTGCTATCTTTGCCTAATTACCTCCTTCCAACTCAACCCTTGAGACTCTGCTTAGGCATTACCTCCAAAAAGTCACCTCTGACTTTATACTTAGCTCTGTGTGTCCTAAAAACTTTCCATCTATTTTTTTTTTTAGTACGTTTTTATATGCACATACCCCTGGCATAAAAGCAAACACATTATACTTAAGTTACTGGTTTGTGTGTCGATAGCACCAGAGTGAAAATCTGGCAAGGGTGGGGGGTCCTTTCTTACTCAACTTTGGATCTAAAACAAAATCAAATTCACAGATGTCTACTGAATATGTTCTAAATATAATACATGGGCTAGGTAATAATGTCAGGAGCCAAACTGACAATAGCCCTTCCACATGGCCTAAGAAAGGGGCGGGGCCTAAAAAGCACAGGCTCTTCTTTACATACTTTACAATTTCTTCTTGTCTCCTAACTAGGTTTTTCAAAAGTGATCATTAATGAAAAAAACAATATACATTTTTAGAACAAGCAACCTCATTCTCATAGGGTGCATGTACATTAGATAACTGTTTTATGCCCCTCTGAATGCAATAAACTCTTGGTACCTCAGTGTAGTACTGTAAGTTTTCTGTTGATATGACTACAGAAATTCCAAAGCAGCATTTAAAATAGGTATGCTGTCAATACATACCTACAAACTGAAACTTTTTTAAATTCATGAGTGATGATTAAATTATACAAACCATACTAGATCATCTCCTGAGCATTTACCTTTGTAATTATTTTTCAGTCTAACTCCCCTATAAATTTTAATTAAATCAATGCAATAATAATTGTGAATACTCACTTAATGTGGCAGGGTCTTTGGCTTGTCCCTTCTTCCTGATGGGGTGCAAATTAACAGCTGGCACTTGGAGCACCTGGCTTACTCGGTGGGGCTGATGCAAATGGGCTTTAGCTGTTTGACCTGCCGATCTCATAGGCACTGGAGACATTTCTGATGATTTGGCTGATCTTTTCTCACTTAAATTCTTGGTCACTAATAGAACAGAGTAAGAAATATGTAATTATGTGCTTTTTAAGGCAAGATTATTACCAGTGACAATAATAAATGACTGCACTAAAACCATCTATTTTTTAACAAAAAAATACAACAGATTAATCTTCCTAAAAATAACTTCATGGAAGTATCATGGCCTATCAGGCCCTGCATGATTAGCATTAGGCCAGTATTTGCCTCCCTAATACCATATACTCTGCAGCAACTAGAACCCTTATTTTCTCAAGTCATCCAATATCTTTTCTTAACAGCACTAGTGATTGTTTGTAACAATTCAGTTACCTGTGCGATTCATCAATTAATGTGTCCTCCTGACCAGGCTCTTAATGATCATGAGAGTAAGGACTGCCTACCGTGCTCACTACTATATATCCCTCTGTATGCCACAACTGATACAAAAAAGATGCTTAATGGTATTTGCTGAACTGAAATTATTTCAATAGTTACATGCAGGACTACAAGAGAATTGTTTTATAAATTCATGATTAGAGTATTTGATAATAGATGTCAGAATTAAAAACTGAGAACTGAGTTAAATAACAAAACGCTCCTGCCTCTGTATAAAATGAATATAGTAGTCCAGAGGAAAGAACTTTTAATTCTTTAGTTATTCAGGGTGGTTTCAACACAGGTCCAATCTCAGTACTCCATGATGTATTTGTTTTTAACATCAAGATAAAAGCCAAATTAGAATGTTTAACCAGTCCCAGAACAGCTATAATAGTTATCCACCATGCTTTTATTATGAGGGCCTACAGAGCATTTTGAGTGTTAAGAATTAGGATACATCTCAGAAGTCAAAACAAAGGGACTTCTGTAAGATAATGTGCAGCGGCTCCTCAACTGCTTGAACCCAAGCAATTATCTCACCTTTGGGCTAAAGCCATGAAACACACCTTCCCCTTTCTGTCAATACTAACCAATTATCAACTGACATCTTATTTTACCTGCTGTAGTATAAAGAAGAAAAAAATCAAGAAACCACTTTAAATAGAGATGACTGCCCAAACTCAACTAAATACATACTGATTTATGAGGAAGAACCAAATTCTAAAATGCTCAGCAATCAACTACTGTATAGGCCTGGGATTTAAAAATCATTTGAGGGGCGCTGGGTGGCTCAGTGAGTTAAAGCCCCTGCCTTTGGCTCAGGTCATGATCCCAGGGTCCTGGGATCCAGCCCCGCATTGGGCTCTCTGCTCAGCAGGGAACCTGATTCCCCCTCTTTCTCTCTGCCTGCCTCTCTGCCTACTTGTGATCTCTGTCAAATAAATAAACAAAATCTTAAAAAAAATAATAAATAAAAATAAACCATATGAAGAGTGATTAAAAATAAAAAATATTTAAATGCTTAAAAATCATTTATGTAATAGAAATCAAGTAAAGACTCAAACCAAATTAAAGGAATACACAATGAATTAAACTATCACAAAACTTAAAGAAGGTCTCACAGGTTTATTCATTTTAAGTCAGTATTAAATATGTAGTAAAGGATACCATTTAGTGTTATAAGGAAAGACAGATAAGTTTAGTTGGGTGTAAGGAAAGTGTGCAGGTGAGGGTGTGAGGGAGGGAGAACGGGAGAGAGAGAATGGATGCAGACTAGGTATGTAGAATCGTTCTGGGTCCCCATTTTAACAATGAGCCAGGCACAGAAGAGATTTTTATGCTCTTGAATATCCCAAATCAGATTTAGGGAACAAAAAAAGCAGAAAATGAAAACAAAAGTTAGCATAAGTGTTGTTTCTGTTTTTGTCTGATGAAAGGTTAAACTGTGTTCTGTCACTGTAAGATGATAAGGGTCTATGCTGAATTAGTTGGGGAAAAAATAATTTTGAGGATCATGCAAAGCAGGGTCAGAGTACTTTAATAAATTATGGATATGGGCTTTGAACTGTAAAATGTGAATGAATCTCAAGATTCTGTACACTTTTTTGGTCTCTACTCCTTAATATGTACCATTTTCACATGGCTGACGCTATTCTTACTAGGTCACAGGTAGTAAAAATTTTTCTAGATACCTTCAAAGTCTATATATGTTTATTATTTTTAATGGCCATGTACTATCCCCTGTCTTGATAAGGAAACAGTGTGCTTGACTATTCTCTAACATTTCAGTATCTGCAGGATTTCTTTTTCATCGGCATACATTCTGCAACATCTTTATATAAACAGATTTTGGGTGCATTTTCTCAAAGGAATAACAACCCCAATACAAGACACCGAACAGGTAGCTCTAAGGAGTAAATGGCAATGTCTGTGAAGTGCCTAGCATGGTTGCTGCATATAGAAAGTTCTCAGGAATGGTTAGGTTTTATTATTTCTTTCTCCTTTAATTTAATAGGATTGATGTAGAAAGAATCACAGAGATAAAACATACTGTCAATCCTTAAGTCTTATATCCTTGGGCAAACAGAGAACTAGGATGAAAAGAACCTTGCTCAAAAAGTAATAAATGACACTTAAACTTTGTCTTCATCCTTCAGAAGGTTCCACCATACTCTATTCCTATGGGTAGAAGGGTCCAAAAAATCCTTTTTATGACATCATTTACCGAATGGCTTACTTTGTACTTTAAAATCCACCATCATATTTGAAATTTTTAAATCAGTATGTAGTTGTACGTCCACTTTATCTTTTCTACTCTGTTGACAAACTGTTTTCTATTATATGCGATTTGTTAATCTCAGGGTCAGCCCATGATGACTACCATTTCCTCCTATCAATCAGGAAGACTAGAAACAGAAAATGTGAACCTCCCCCAACAATATTCTGTCAATAGTTTATCAAGTTCTAGACATCCTATAGGAATTTTTATTGGTGTAATATTTAATTATATATATATGTATATGCATAAAATAACATCCACTTTTAATTTAATCATCATTTTTGGCTGTCACAACACAATGTTTTTTACTATTTTTGAGGTCTGCTTTTGTGACTCATCATTTCCTTGACCCATACACATATACATTCTGTTGTTGTACAGGTATTCTCAGCTTTTAGAAGTTTGCGTTACGCCATTTTGCTTTTATGTCAGTATCAGTTTTCACTAGCCACAAGAAATCTGAAGAGAATTCTTGCTTACAGATGCAATGTGAACCCAGTCAGAGTAGAATCAACAAGCTGTTTTCTCAGAAACTATATTTGGCATCTGATTATCAAACTGTCATAGCTTTCAGCTGGGTCTGTGTGCATCTTTGCTTTATCTAGATTTATTCTGTGCACCCATTAACAAGGTATGTCTTAAGGTATCAGAAAAGCCTAAAAGAGGTTTTTTTGGGGGGGTTGGGAACACTCAAATTTTCTTTCATATAACTTCATGGTAATTGCTTCTTCCTTTTATGTCATTTTGGCTTACAAAAGGTTTCATAGAAATGCTCTAGTTAGGAATAGTGGGAGAAACCTGAACGTAATTAAAAAAAAAAAATTGAGACTAGGCTCTTCTTTTGTCTATCACATCAATATTAGAATGTGCCTGACTTTTGTTTTATTAATTACTGACACCTATTATCTCTAAGGTTTCTTTCTTTCTTTTTTTTTTTAAAGATTTATTTGAGGGAAAGAGAGACGGAGAGGGAGGGAAGGAGGGAGAGCATGCATACACACAAGCAGGGGACGCAGGACAGGGAGAAGCAGGCTCCCCACTGAGCAAGGAGCCTGATGCAAGGCTTGATCCCAGGACCCTGGGTTCATGACCTGAGCCAAAGGCAGATGCTTAACTGAATGAACTACCCAGGGGCCTCTCTCTAAGGGTTTCAATTAAACTTCTTGGACTTTGTAGTTGGTAAGTAACATTATCTGTGAGATTTTAAAAAGGTAAAAAATCTCACTTATTTTTATTCTTCATTTAGTGGTGAAGGTAAAAATGTTCTCAAACAGAAGGGCTCCTCTATAATGTTCCAGGTTTTTGTAAGAAGACTTTATAATGAATTTTAAAGAAGAACTCTTTATCTCTCAACTTCCTGCATAGGGTAATCGTTCAGAATGGATGGTATTCAGTATCTGGTTAAGAGGATCACTCAATGCTTGGGGTATATCAGAAACCTTTTTTTTTTTTTTTTTTTAATTTATTTGTCAGAGAGAGAGAGGGAGAGAGAGTGAGCACAGGCAGACAGAATGGCAGGCAGAGGCAGAGGGAGAAGCAGGCTCCCCGCCGAGCAAGGAGCCCGATGCGGGACTCGATCCCAGGACGCTGGGATCATGACCCGAGCCGAAGGCAGCTGCTTAGCCAACTGAGCCACCCAGGCGTCCCCAGAAACCTTTTTTGAGTGAAACAATTTGCATGGGACTTCAGCTTAACTCTAGAGAAATAAATTTCTATTTTCTTTTATATTAAGTGAAAACTTGTACTTACAGGTACCATAGGCAGGTTCCCACTGCAATGACATCATCTGAAACTTTTCCTCATCTGTGTCTACATCCAGACTGGAAAGATACTGCTTTACTTTTCTTGCCATTTGGGCATCCTCGTATAGCTTCTTGGCGTTAAGCAGAGAGCTGCGACGTGCCCTTTTTTTGTGTGCACCTCCCTGAACATCCAGCATGTTCGAGTTTGTGCTGCCTTGACTCAGTGACCTGTAGGGAGATGGACATCACAATGAGGGACAGTAAAGATGAGAATTACAAATGGCAGACTGAAGATTAAAAGAATTTTGTTCTGTTAATGCTATTGCATGCTGATGCAAATGAGTTAAAAGATGAAGAGCATTAATGCAGAGTAATATGGCACACATGGCTATGTTCTGAGTTCTAAGATTCGGCAAAGTGTAGAACTCAAAAGAATAAGATAACACCGCCCCCCCCACCACAATGAATTCCATTTGTCTATGTTTGCGCCTATGCAACCCATGGCAAAACTATGACAAGTAAACTGGCCCAAAGGCCATCCACACTCTGAAGATATGGCAAGAGCCTGGGTCACAACAAGTGGATCCTTAATCAGATCTCTGCACCAGGAGTTATTCTAGAGCAGCTCTGCTTGTTTGTGCTGCTTTAGGTATGCCATAGCCATTACCATTCCTGTCTACAGCAGACCCACTCTGAGTATGCTAGCCGATTTTACCAGTAAGTAGATCTTGGCCAAAATTCAAAGAGAACAACCAATAGGAAAAATAAGCATTTATATTCAATTCAATATAGTTAGAGACCAGAAGTAGGAGAGAAAGTTACTCAGTCTTCTACTCGCACACCAATTGATTAGGCAATATATGGTTCTAGGACTATCTGTGACTGGGGACCTTTCTTTGCAATGCCTCCATGATAGAACTGCAAGCCAGGCAGAAATAACTACAGTTCAAACAAGCTAAAGCCTCTCTCAACTCTCCTCTTTTTGGCAAACTTCATTCTAGAATAACCACATCTAAAACCAATGGAAAATAGGAAATGCTATACTATTTATAATAAGGCTAGAAATGCAAGGTTCTTAAATGATTTTTATTTTAAATGAAGTTCCCATTCCAAAATATTAAAGCTATCTATGGGTTTATTAAATTACCCTCATTTTTATCCCCAAATATTCTAAAAGACCACAACCTATAGAACAATTTGTTCTTCAATGCTTACATACTATTTAAAACAGACACTAGAATCCTAATGTTTTCTTTGTAAACTAAGTGAAACAAAGTTGTTGAAGTGTTATAGTATTTTTTTTCTTTCAGTATTTTAAGATCTTTGGAATAGGATGTGCCTTACATTGGAAACCAACTTTTGATTGCTACTGGTCAGGCCCGTTTCACACACAGAAACGTCAAAACTTAAGAATGGTTGGGAAGAAAATCCAATGACATTAATGAATTACTCTTTCAATCTCCAAATGATTTTAAGAAGGGAGTGAATCTGACAAGTTCCACAACATTCCCAAAGCAGCAGTCAAAAGGAGGCAATTATCTGCAAACCCAAGCCAAGACTCTAACACCAACAGCTTTTACTTCTCTAATGGCTTGTTTTAAGAAATAATGCATTACCAATACACTGGATGACACAAAAGATACTACTGTGCAGGGGAAAAAACCTCCCAGTAACTAGTTACTCAGAAGATTCATATTCTAAGTATTCATATTCTAAGAAGTCTAAGATCCAAATAAACCAATTTAATTTGCTCACATTTTTCTTTTTAAAGATTTTTATTTATTTATTTGTCAGAGAGAGAGAGAGAGAGTGAGTGAGCACTGGCAGATGGAGGCAGAGGGAGAAGCAGGCTCCCCGCCGAGCAAGGAGCCTGATGTGGGACTTGATCCCAGGATGCTGGGATCATAACCTGAGCCGAAGGCAGCTGCTTAACCAACTGAGCCACCCAGGTGTCCCAACATTTTTCCTTTAATGAATGCAAAAGGGTGTTATGTGATAAAAATACATACCTAAGTTTACATAAGAGCTCTTTTAAATAAGCATAAAGTAAAAAATATTCAGGGGTACGAAGGCAGTGAAATGATTTTTCTTAGTGGTACATCAAATAATGGTGTGTCCAACAACTGAAGATATCTTAGATTCAAATAAATGCAGTAAAATCAAGTGCCAACATTTAGGAGCAAATTTGAATACAAAGATCTTATAAGTTTTCCTTCACTGGTATCCGAAAAAAAAAAAAAAAAAAAGGTTTGTACAAATCTAGGATACACACAAAATTCTAGTAACTAAAAACACTGTAATAAATGACAATAAAATGTCTTCTAAACTACTTCCAGAAAATACCATGATATAAGAATGAAAGCACTTAGCATCTACAAAATCACAACAGAATGCAACCCTAAAACTGAACAGTGAATATGTTACTTAAGTCATTTAACACCCCAAATTCCCAGTAGGATGTACTGACCAAGTATTTTTCTTCGTAACAGTTATGCCAGGAATCAATTTCTATTTTTGGTGAGAAGAACCAGAAAAGACCAAGACATAAATGTGGAATACAGGAAACACGTGAGAAACACAAAGAGAAGGAAGAATGGAGAAGGAAGTTCAAGTTCACCAAACTTCCAACAGAAAACAAGATCACAAATAAGACAAGACTCAAGTTCAAGTTAAGTGGCTCACAAAAAATCCCTCTATCATGTAATAAAAGCATCTAACTTCATGATTCACTCTAGTCTTAAAATAACAAAATCCTTCATTCACAAAACCATCTCTTTGTTCATCTAAAAATGAAAGGGCTACATAGATGATTTATAAGGTCTTAAACATTCTGATTCTAAATAGGTATCTATGTAAAAGCAGAGATCTGAACATACCTGCACAACAAAAGGTGGCAGTTTCTGATTGTATTAGTTCTTTTTTTTTTTTTTTTTTTTTTTTTAAATAAGGTCAACTCTATCCCCAGCTTGGGCTTGAACTCACGACTTCAAGATCAAGAGTTGTACGTTCTACAGACTGAGCTGGCTAGGCACCCTGACTGTATTACAGTTTTAAGAAAGATAAGGGAGTCTCTTATTAAAAATGGCAGAAATTTAAAATAAATTTCTATCATGTTATATTACGTTTCACAGTATTAGTGGATCTGATGAATTAAAATCATCCTATTTCAATTATTTACTAACAATTTTAAAATTTTTTATTGTGTTATGTTAGTCACCATACAATACATTATTAGTTTTTGATGTAGTGTTCCAAGACTCATTGTTTACTAACTGAATTTTATAGCAGAGTTTGGATAAGGGCTGCCTCTTCTTGGAAAACTAATGGGAACAAAACCTTCACAAACAAAAGTCATTCATTTTTTTATTATTACATATTTCTTAATAAAATATGGTATTTGAAGAAACTTTTTGTTAACAGTAGGCTTCACATCCAACGTGGGGCTTGAACTCATGACTGTGAGATCAAGAGTCACATACTCTACTGACTGAACCAGCCAGGCACCCCAAAATATGGCATCTGAGAATAAGAAAATGGCACAGACTCTGGAATCAGACTACCTGGGTCTCGATCCACTATTAGTGAGCTATAAGAATTTAGACCAGTCTATCTTCCCTGTCTGCAATATGGGAATAACAGTATTTATCTCCCAGGGTGGATGGAGAATTCAGTAATTCATTTAAAGTGCTCAGAATAATATATAGCACATAGCAAGCACACAACAAATATTTACTATCATCATCATCATTTAACTGCCCCTGCTAAATTAAAATCTATAAGGGACTTATGGGACATCAACAATGGCAAAGTAAAGGGGGAAAAAAAAAAGCTAGTTCCATCACTACTTTCACCTTGTTAGCAAAAGGCATTTGTCAGGAATGTAGGTTGACAGGGTTAATAGAACGCATGCTATTTTCTGTGCGTGCATTAATGAATAGGATGCAGTATATGTTAAGAGTCGTACAATCTTCATTTCAGTTGCATTCATCTCTACACTTACCCCAGACTCCGCCACCTCTTCTTCCTGCAAGCAAGAGCCACAAACATTGAAGCATGGGTTGAATAGGAAAGCACAGAAAAAAGACAACAGTTGAGAGTCAGAGAAACTATGGAGACAGACTAGAACAGAAAAATTTTACCAAGAAAAAATGGTAGTTAACAGTAAAATGACTTTAATGGAATGCAGAGGGGGTAAAATGAATTATGATATATACTGAAGGCCAACAAACCTGCAATATTCTTTAAAATATTTTTTTAGGTTAATTGTATTTCTAATATCAAATCTATATCTTAGGCTTATGTTAATAAGAAACTTAAGAAAAAACACGTTTTACTCTAAACTGTGAATTTAAAGTTTTTAGGGAAGGAAACCTTAAATTAAGGAAGAATTTTTGAATATTTTTTGGAAAGGATTTTTGGGCCACTCATTCAAATGACAGGATGGAATTATAAGGAACATAAAAATTTATGTCATTTCTAAGGGAAGAAATTTCTCTGACAATATACTTTACAAGAAATGTTAACCAGCAAAATTGACTTAAAATTTAAGTAAAAATATACCATCAGAATAAGATACTGCATATCCTTATACTCCAATTAGACTAAATAAAGATTGTATTTATTTTTGCTCCCTGCCGGCCTCAGTGTGCCAGGCCTACACCCACTAAGCTCCAGCTGCAGGTGCCCCAAGTCTCTGTTTTTCAGTCAGCAAATTGATTACTGTTAGAATAAAAGATGTTACTTTGTCCACACTAGATAATTTACCCCACAAAATGGACGATTACTTGCTTAAACAAAGAGCACATTTCAGTACTGGCTGACAAAGAAAACGGACTCAGGAAAATTCAATCCATTTCTAAATATCCAAACTAATTATAAATGTTTCCTTTTCCCCCACACTATATTCTACTTAACCAAGGCCATTCCACAGAAAACAGCCAAGTTTACGAATTTTCTCCTTAGGTTTTTCCTCTGCTCTTTTTTGTACCTCAGCTGGTACTCATTATTTACTGGCCTGGTAGGGGCACAAATTCATTATGTCTTCAGGAACAAGGCTCCTAACATATAAACGGAGGTCCACATAAAGACAACGGGAAGTGGTGGGACCACTGGACAGAAACATGCAACAAAAGCAAAAACTTAAAGAAACAAACAAACAACAAACCCCCCTCCAGGTTTGCTTTGGTCCCTGGTTCTTACTGTTTTCTGCTTCCAAACTGTTGAGCACCGACATGTCTCATTACACACAGTGATTCTTAAGGGTGGAGTGGGATGGCTACGGAAGAGGAGAGCTGACACTACCCTTCGTCCATACTCTGAAAATCTCTACACTAGGAGCAACCATCAGATCAACTCCTTACAAAAACAAAGATTCTTCCCCAACAGTAAGTAAGACAAAACAAAAAACCTACCATCCCCCCACACACTATATGTTGGTTACCAAAACTCTAACTCCACCTCTGATTTTTAAAGAAACAAGTAGTTTTTGTTTCCTTCCTAGACTACATGTTTTTTTAAGCCAAAGAACTGTGCTTGCCTTTGTTGATAGTTCATTTTGAAAGTCTTATGTACTGAAGCTATACACATAGGCCCAGAAAAAAGTAAGTCACCTAGATTAAAACCCCAGTTACCTATTTACCCTGAAAATTATGAAAATTACTGAGAACATCTTGATAACAAACGTTCTATAAGTTTTATATAGTCTGAGAAAGACTTTATTATATTAAAAATGAATTTTAAAAAAGCATTCTTAGAAGTGAATATGGAATACAAATAACATCTGCCATTTCTATTAATGATGGAACATGCTTAAATCTGCACTTTCTCAATTCTGTTAAAGTACTTACATACAAATAAACAGTAGTACTATGGCTTGAGGAAAAAATTATGTTTTAAAAGAATAAAGTATGACTTAATCAGAAAAACAACTTAAAAATATTCAGTAAAAATAGAAGACATGTGCAGACTAATAAATAATACTATACAAATTAGGCTGAAAACCAGATAAAAGCATTTGTCCTCTGTGATAACTTCAGTAAAGGTCAGCAATTTTCTTATATTAGTTACTTAACATAACAATAACAATACAGAATTATCCACCTACTCAAAAAAGTAGTACAGAACACGTGTTCAAATCTCAGCAAACTACGTAATACTGGGCAAATAACCTAACTGCTCTCAACATTGGTTTTTTCCAATGTAAAAGGAAACCCTATACCACCTACCTTTAAGGGGTACCAGGACAAATGATTACTTATGACTGACCTGTGTAAGCATGTCATGCAGTGTATATAACAAATGGGAGATGGTTAATAAATATTATTGCTGTATCACTTGATGTCACTCTAACACTTTTACACACTTCAATGTCTTACCTCTGCCGAAACATCATAGCTGGGTCCATGTTAGCAGAAGTCATTCGAACAACTTGGCGGATTTCTTTGGCAATCATTCTTAGCTTCTCAAAATTCACTAAACCATCTACTTTGGAGTCATTGCCTATGAAATAAAAGCAATTCTTTGGTTCTCAAAATTAAAATACCTATATAAAGGTAGCAGAAGTCAAGTTTCTCTTGGGAGCACAATTCAAATTGCCACTTCCGTTTTCTTATTTCTTATTTTTTGTTTTGTTTCCTTAGAGGAGGAGATAGAAAAGGAGGTGGGCGAGGGGCAGAGGGAGAGAGAATCTTGAACAGGCTCCATGCCCAGTACTAAGCCTGATGTGGGCTTAAAAGTTCTATTTTCAACTCTGCTCCTAGGTACTGAGCTATTGGAAGGAATTCTATTCCTATGGCAGCAGTGATTATCAATACTGGAAGGTGATAAGCTACATAGCTTCTGAAACCAATTTCACAGTGTTGTTACAGGAACACCTGTAAAATGTGCACCTCCTTAAGTCTTACTCTCCAGATGCTCAGCTCCCTCTCAGGCGGGGACCTGTCTCTGCTCTTTTAGACAGCAGGGTATAGCACCTGAAAACTTAGGCTTTAGCCAGGGGTCACAAAGAGTGACCTATGAGCTTAATTAATCCAGTAAGTTTTCTTTGATTTAAAATACTTTTAGAAATTGTTAAATGAGTTGTCAACATTTAACAAGTGGAAGATATCCCCTGAAAACTTCTGACTATTCTTTTTTTTTTTTTTTTTTTTAAGATTTTATTTATTTATTTGAGAGAGAGTGAGAGAGAGCATGAGCGAGGAGAAGGTCAGAGAGAGAAGCAGACTCCCCGTGGAGCCGGGAGTCCGATGCGGGACTCGATCCCGGGACTCCAGGATCATGACCTGAGCCGAAGGCAGTTGTCCAACCAACTGAGCCACCCAGGCGTCCCGACTTCTGACTATTCTTAAAAAAAGGGAGGGTTCTGGTGGGGGATTAAGGAAGAATAGGTATGTTTTCTTAAATCACAATTATTAGTTAAAATTAAGAGGTGGCTGGCTCACAGAAGAAACACTTTCTAGTTTGCCATTCACCTTCTTTTACCCAAAGTTTTAATTTACAATTCTTACTTTCATCAACTGATGCAAATATGATGCTTACTTAAAAGTTCTGTAATTATTATTTCTATTCTGATAACTGGGCTCTGAGGAAAAATTCACACAACTTTCAAAATGGTCTGCTTTTCTTTGAAGAGAGTAGGTATGAAACCAAACTTAGCCAATCTGATGGCTTACTAAAAGTTCAGAGTACAAGGCAAAAAGAAAAAAAAAAATGTTCAAAAGGCAATGTGACTGTCTATCATAGTGTTTCTTTTTCATGCCTGTCTTCAATACTTAGTGTGGCTGCATTTATCTAATGTGGTAGGCCCCTGAGATGCCTCTGTGGAAATCCTAAGTCCCAAAGACAACTTTAAGAACCTAATGGGTCTGAAACACACAGCATGTTCTATCTCCTCATAGTAAACAGAACCTATACATTAAAGATATGAGTTGTTCAGTGCCTCAACATGTGAGGTGGTAACAAAATAATAATCAAAAATACTTTTCTAGTCACATAAACATGTTTTGAGGTAGCAAGTCAGAAAAATATATGTGAAGTCTATCACAGTATTTCCTTATGAAAGAAGAGTAAGGAGAGAAGGGGTAGTAATAAGATCAGATAATCACAACCACCTTGTACTGAGAATAACTAGAAAATTTGAGCAAAAACAGAAAAAGCAAATAATTTAAGTCATCAAAAAGCTACCAAAGCAGTGAAGATTCTGAAGAGGAATGAAGATCTGGGGAAGGTTTACTATTTCACAGTGCTTGATCCTAGGGGTATTTACTGATTCAGAAAAGGCAGATGATGAGCTTAAAGAACTAAGTGGTACCATCACAACCTATGAGATTAGAAGGAAACAACTTAAGTTCTGGCAAACTTCCAATGCTTTGGGTTGGGATCCTGAAGGGCTATCTTGGCATTAAGGATGAACTAAATGTGACCAGGATACAAGTTCAGTGTTAAATTATCTCAAGATATGAAAATGGATTAAGGTGATTTTGGATTGTTAGCACACCTAGCTGTCTGGCAAAAGCAAGCTTTAATTTCTCTGGAGGAATGGGGCATTATCCGAAATCTCAGATTATTTCTCTAATTTTTTATTAACAACATACATTTGATCAAAAATAACCAGGGCTATCAGGAAAAGAGACAACATGAATTAAATGCAGGAGAAAAAAATGACAGAAAGGGACCCACAAAGGATGGGAGTTATTAGACACAGACTTTAAAATAACCAAGCTGAATATGTGCAAAGATACAGAAAACAACACAGAACTATTATGGAGAACATAATAAAGATAAAAAAAAAATGTAAATTATAAACCTGACCAAAAAGAAAAAAAAAAGCCTCATATAACACAAAAACTGGTAGTAGGAACTCACTGATATATTTAATAGTAAATTACACACAGTTGAAGAAAGAACTGATAAACTGGAAGAGATTATCCAGAACGAAACACGGTTAGATAAAAAGATGAGAAACAGAGAAAAGAGGGTATGAGGCAACAGAGGAAGTCATAAGGTCTAACAGAGGTGAAATCAAAATTCCTAGAGGTTAGAAGAGGAAAGGTAAAAAATTTGAAGACAAAATGAGAATTTTCAGAACTCAAAAAAAAAAATCAAAATACAGCTTTCAAGACATCTTACAAATAAATCAGGACTATGCCACACCTAGTTACATCACAGCCAAACCAGATGAAAAAAAGAGACAAAGAGAAAATTATAAGGCAGCTATTGGAAAAGAACAAAATATAGTCACAGGCACAGCGAGTAAGACTGACAAATGATGTCCCAACATCAACAATGAAAGCCAGGATACAATGGAATGGTCTCTTGAAATGTTTAAAGACGACAACTGCCAACCAAAATTATGCCTTAAAAATGAATATGAAGTAAAGATATTTTTAGATAAATAAAATTAAGATATTTCATCAGCAGCAGACTTGCACTTAAATAATAGTGTTCTATAGAAAGAAAAAAACCCCAACCACACAGAGCGTTGAAATGCAGAAAGAAATAAAAACAAAAACATACAAATATTGACTCTACTAGATGATAGTATGTGGGAGTTCAAAGCATTAACAACAACTGCATATAAACTGGGAGGTTAGTAAATGGAATTTAAATAACCTAAGTTCCTTGTACTGCCCAATACATAGAAAAGTACTGATGAATATTAACCTAACATCAACTAATTGAGTATAAATATTATAATGTCTATTGTATCATGAGAAAAAGAGTAAAACAGTATATAGTTAGTAAGTTACTGTACTAGAACGAATACCATACACAAAAATTAACTCAGGAAGTTTGCAGATAAAATAAGGTAAAAGATCACTAAGTTAGGCTTTTAAGGCTAAGAACCTGCTGTTCAACAAAAGATAATCTTAAGAGACTCAAAAAGTAGGTCATATTACACCTAGGATTTATAAGAAATACTTAAAAATGTAATAAACAAAAGAGAAAACCTGATAAAAAGAATACATAAGAAACCTGAACTCATAATTGACCAAAAAAAACCCCACATAGGGGCGCCTGGGTGGCTCAGTGGGTTAAAGCCTCTGCCTTTGGCTCAGGTCATGATCTCAGAGTCCTGGGATCGAGCCCCACATCGGGCTCTCTGCTCAGCAGGGAGCCTGCTTCCTCCTCTCTCTCTGCCTACTTGTAATCTCTGTCTGTCAAATAAATAAATAAAATCTTAAAAAAAAAAAAACCCACATAAATATATAAAAGGGTACTCAATCTCATTAGTAATTAGGAAAATGCAAATTAAACCATACCATTACTGAAATGGGTAAAAATAAGAAGACTGAATTTACCAGGTATTGATGAGGAACAATGACGACTCTTAATAACAATGCCAGTGTTGCATTTCAGTACATAATGCCAACTCTTTTCTAAAGTTGATTATATGAGTATCAGATCCATAAATGCCACCTTGACTGCTATGAATATTCAAGGCAGCATTATTCATAATAGGTGAACAGTGGAAAACTGTCAAATGCTTATCAGAAGAATGGAAAAACCCACTGTACTGCATTCAGGTAATGGAACAGTAATTTTGAAAAGTACAGCTATAGTCAAAAACATGGAAAAATCTCACAAATCTAAGGTTGAACAATATAAACCAGAAACCAAAACCAAAGCATAACAAATACGTTCTGTAATTCTATTTATATAAAGTTCAACAACAGATAAAACTAAACCGTAGTATTAGGAGTCAGGACAGTCATTACTATTGGGGAAGAGAATGAGGGTGGTAATTAATTAGAAAGGGACATTTTGGTTTTGGCCAGGGTACTGGTTACATGGGTGTTCTCTCTGTCATAATTCATTTAGTTGCTCAATGATTTTGGGAATTTTTATGTATTGCATGTGTTGAGTAATTCAATTTAAAAAAAAGTTGGAAGGAAAAGTATTACTTAGCAAAATAACAAATATGATTCCAACAGTCTGATCTGGGTGTAAGTGAAATTTATGTTTGAATGCATAGGATAAACACCTAAATTTCTTTTTGTCAATAATGTGGATTTTGATTTATAAAAGTTGCTGCATTTATAATTACATAAAGCTTTAGTGACATAAAAGGCTGCAAAATATATGAAATATAATAAAGCACAATTCTGTGGAATTAGTTGAAGTTTAACATGCTAATTTTCAAATAACTTTTAAATACCTTCATGGAGAAATGTCATATCTTTCTTGACAACAGGGAAGAGTGGAATAATTGGAGGCTGCATGCTTTGACTACTAAGAATATTTCTGTATTTTGCCATGTTTCTAGATGGATCAAAAAGGTCTTGTAGATCTTGGAGGTGTTTCTCATACTTGCTTGGTAATTTTTCCCAAGTACCTCTGAGTCGTGCTACAGATGCCAGGTTCAGGCCACTGCCAAAGATGAGAATAAAAACATTAATAAGGGACTTGGAGGAGTGAGGAAAGACTCAGGGCAGTAAAGCATATACACCAAGTTTCTCTAACAAAGCTAAAATAAGTAGGGACATATTTTTAGTATGTTGAAATGAACAGAGTATAACCGTGGGAGAAAAAAATACAAGGGACTCTCTAATCTGACAACAAGGAAAACTGCTTTCAGAGGAACTATATATATTACTTGTCTATGGTTGTATTCCTGTAGCCTTTATTTTCCAGCTTGCATGTATGGACAAACATAGTATTTCCATAAAAGACACACTTAACATAAAAAAAAAAAACCCTCTAATATCACAATGTTTCTGTTTGTTTTACCAAGAAATAACTTTATGGAGACATTATCTATTTGAAAGAGATTTAAGTAATGCTAAACACAAATGCTATAATAATTGAGGCAAGTTCTAGGGCAGAGGCAGCCTTCTTTTCCAGAGATTTTGTTCTCTCACATCCGATTCAAATACTTCCCTATCTCTCGGTTCTAATCCTGTTCCCCCAAGGCCTCCATATATTCAGTGTCTTCTTTTCTACAGGATTTTAAACTCAGATAGCCCCAGGTTGAAAAGCATGCATATCCATTAGGCTGCAGCTCTTCCCTATCCATTTTTGTCTCTACTACCACCCCCACCCCCCAGGTAGGCTGCCAAATGAATCGTGCATATATAATGCCTCAATTTTCTTACCAGTTAATCCCTCTTTTATACTTAGCCACCTGACTTTTAGGGACACCACTGTACTTAAAATGTTCTGTTGACTTCTCATTTTAAGGTGTGACATCAAGATATTTGTTCCCTTTGCCTCTGAGAAATCATCCCAAATGACCGAATGAGTATCAGAAATACAAATTTCATCTCCACTTCAACTAGGAATTATCTGTAACTCCCAAACACATTAAAAGGTTGACCCCAAACAGTCAAAGTTAAATAGGAGAATGGCAAATGCTTGAAAAGAACTTCTGTAGGTGAAGTTCTCAATGAAAGCTGGTAAAGTTCTCCAAAGCAGGTAACTCACCCTGAAGGCAAGAACACCACCCTCCTTTTTGAAATAACACAAAGGAATCTATAGACTTATAGAATTAGGTGGAGGCTGGACCATGTTCCTTAACAGGGAATGCCGGATAAAGTATATAGCTACAGTACCTCGATAAGAAGCAGTTTAGCGGTGAGACCGGATAGAAGGTAAAAACTCTGATTGGTCGGCAGCACTAAAGCCACCAATCTCCATGTGGTGGAAAGAAATAAAGGGTAAACAATTCACATTCAAGCTCAATTCCTGCTAGCCTGGAATAATGCCTTAGATCCTCTCTCATATGAATCTCCTGCAAATACTTGGTACAGGAAAACTCACATCATTCAAAAAGAAAACAATAAACACAGAATCTATAACGAGCTGCTACAAGGAAAAACAACACAAAGAAAAATGCTGCCACCAATCAAATAAAAACTGGGACTAATCAATGACCTAGCCATGATTTCAAATGAATTAGTAAAATAAATAAAGAGCTTAATGGAGAGATATAAAGAGCTTAAGGAAAATATGGTAGAAGGAATTGGTAAAAAGAAGTTAACTAGTAAAGTTCAGAAAAGAAATGGAACACAAAACCAATACAGAAATGAAGGCCACCCTGGAACCTACAGAGGAGGGGAAAAAAAAAAAGACACTGCTACAACCTGGTGCAAGTAATGTTGAGGGGAGGATTAACAAAAGCAGTTAATGGAAGTGGACAGAACTGGAAGTCCACGTTTCCAGTAGAAAAGTTCTAGCACTCGGCTGGAGTAAAACAGAAACAACAACGACAAAAAAATGGAGTCTGGATGCGCTTAAGTAGGTAAAATGAATAGTTTGATTTTGCTGGCTTCACCCTCTCCCCTGTGGGAGAAATCACCAGCTGTCTAGTTTAGCTTTCAGCTGTGTCCCTGTGGGGAGGGGTGAACTGGTTAAGTACATATCTGGTTTCCCTAATTGTGCAGGATGCCATCAAAGACACTAACTTCGTTTCACTTAGCTCCAGAACATCCAATAAAGTGGGAGCTCCACAACAAGGGGTGAGGGAGCAGAACTAGAGAGTAGTATGGAAGATTCCTGGAGGACATTAAAGGAACACAGGTCCTGCTGACTGCTTCTGGACTCCAACAGGAGTCAGACCAGGATCCACAGGGAACATCTCACCTCTCACCTGCAGATGGCCCCAAATGACCTACTGGCACCTGCCCTGCTCCATACACCCAACTCATACCCCTACATCCTTCTTCCCTCTGCTGCTGGCTCCCTGTCCAAGGTCCTGAGAACAAGCTCTGGTAAAGAAGGAGCAGAGAAAATAGGCCAAAGTCTAAGGGCAAAGGAGAAACCACAAACTTGAACTGGAGCACCATCTTTAAAAAAGAGAATAGAATCTATTAGCAGATGACAGGGTATACTGGAGGATACAGAGAAGATAAACTTTAGAATTCTCTCACAAGAGGGAGGGGTGCCTGGGTGACTCAGTCAGTTAGGTGTCCGCCCTCAGCTCAGGTCATGATCCCAGGGTCTTGGGATTGAGTCCCAGCAAGTTCCAGGACCATGTCAGGCAGAGAGGCTTGCTTCTCCCTCTCCCTCTGCTGGCAGCTCCCCTTGCTTGTGTGCACACATTCTCTCTGTGTCAAATAAATAAAATCTTAAAAAAAAAGAGAGAGAGAAAGCACGGAGCAGATACATCCATGTAATGTCTGAGAAAGTCTTAGAATCTATAGGAAGACTGCTAATGTTTTTTTCCCTCCCCTCACTCTAAAGACTGCTAGTAAAAACTGGGAGAGGGTTAATGCTACTTCAAAAGAAAAAAACAAATCAGGGAGCCATGACATCACTGAAGTTCACAATAATCCTCTAGTTGCCAAACCCAAAGACATGGAGAGCTACAAATTTACCTGATAAAGAATTCAAAATAGCTATTTTAATGAAATTCAATGAGCTACAAGAAAATTCAAAAAGGTAATTCAATGAAAACAGGAAAATAATACATAATCAAAATGAGAAAGTCAACAAAGATATAGAAATCATAAAAAAGAATCAGATTTTTTTAGAATGGAAGAATTCAATGAATAAAATAAAATGTCACAGAGAGCATCAGAATCAGAGTAGATGAAAGAGAAGAATCAGTGAGAAAAAGAATAGCAACTTTGAAGTAACCCAGTTGGGGGTGGGAGTGGGGAGAATGAACAAGAGTGAAACAAGCCTACATGGTCCATGGGCCCAACCATCTGAATTAGTGGAATTCCAGACAGGGGAAGAGACAGAAGGAGGAAGAAAGCCTATTTAAAGAAATATGGCTGAGAACTCCCCAAACATGAGAAGAGATCTGGAAATTCAAGTTTATGAGGCTAACTGATTACCCCATTACTTCAATTCAAAACAACTTTCTCTAAGACTCATTGTAATAAAACTGTCAAAAATTAAAGACAAAGAGGCAGCAAAAGAAAAAAAGATGATAACCCGCAAAGGAACATCCATTAGACTGTCAGCCGATTTTCTCGGCAGAAAACTTACAGGCCAGTAGAGAGTGGGATAATACATTCAAAATGCTGAAAGAAAAAAATTGTCAACCGAGGACACTATCTGGCAACATTATGCTGAGAAATGAAGTACCTTCCCAGGAAAACAAAAGCTGAGGGTATTTATCACCATTACACCAGCCTTATAAGAAACACTGAAAGGAGTTCTTTGAACTGAAATGAAATGATGTTAAACAGTAACATGAAAAGATATACAAATATATGCCACTGTGATAAAGTTAAATACATAGTTAAATTCAGATAACTTAAAAAAAAAAAAAGATGTTATTGATTTCTTTGACAGAGCACAAGCAGTGGGGAGTGGCAGAGAGAGGGAGAAACAGGCTCCCCACAGAGCAAGGAGCCCAATGTGGGGCTCGATCCCAAGACCCTGAGATCATGAGTTGAGCTGAAGGCAGAGCTTAATCAGCTGAGCCACCCAGGTGCCCCAAATTCAGATAATGCTTAATAGTGCAGTATGATCATTTCTTAACCACTTAGAGAATAAAGCTTAAGGAACAACAAAATGACAACAGCTACTATAAGGTATTAAGGAATACACAATATAAAAAGGCAAATTCTGACACTGAAAACATAAGAGCAGGGAGTAAAAGGGTAGAGTTTTGCATGTGACTGAAGTTGATATCAGCATGAAATAGTTATGTTTCATGTAAGTCTCATGGTAACCTCAGAGCAAATACCTATTGTAGACTCACAAAAGACAAGGAAAAGGGAATCAGAGCATTTCAGCACAGATGATCATCAATTCACAAAAGCACATAGCAAGAGAGTAAAAAGGAAAAAAGGGGAACTACAAAACAGCTAGAACTGTAACACAGCAGTAATAAAAGTCCTTACCAGCAAACATTCTACATGTAAATGGACTGAATTCTCCCATCAAAAGGCACAGAATGGGTGGATGAATAAGAAAAACAAGACCCAACTATATACTGCCTATAGAAGACTCACTTTGGCTTAAAGGACACAAATAAGCTCAAAGTAAAAGGATGGAAAAGATAAACCATGCAAATAGAAACCAGAAGAAAGCAGAGGATGCTTTATTTGTATCAGACCAAATGGACTTCAAGCCAAAAATGGTAACAAAAGACAAAGGAGGTCATGATATAATGATAAAGGGCCAACTCATCCAGAAAACATAAAAATCATGAATGTGTGTGCGCCCAACATTTCAGCATGTAACTATATTAAGCAAACAGTAACAGATCTGAAGGGAGAAAGACAACAATGCATTAGTAAGGGACTATACTATACCACTTTCAGCAATGGATCAATTACCTAGATAGGAAATCAATAAATGGACTTGAACCATACTTTAGACCAAATGGACCTAACATATATATACACAGGACAGTCTTTTCACCATTAGCAGAATATACACTCTTCTCAAGTGTAAATGGAACATTCTCCAGGAGAGATTATAAAATAAACCACAAAAGTCTTGGAAAATATAGGAAGACTGAAATAATGTCAAGTATTTTTTTCTGACCATAAGGTGTAAAACTAGGAATTAACAAGATGAAAATGGGAAAAAATCTACAATAAAGAGAAACTGAACAACACTCCCTTGAACAACCAATGGGTCGGGGGAAAAAAAAATCAGAAGGGAAATAACTATCTCACAACAAACTAAAATGGATACATAACATAACAAAACCTATGGGATGCCGCAAAAACTATTTCCAAGACAGAAGTTTAGCAATAATTTTCTTTATTAAGCAATGGAAATTACCTGGCTTTTCATATCAAAGAACTAGCAAAAGAAGAAACTCAGCCCAAAGCTAGGAAAAGGAAAAAAATAAAGATCAGAACAGGAAGATATCAAATAGAGGCCAGAAAAATAAAAAAGATCAATGGAATCAAGAAGTGTTTCTCTGAAATGATAAACAAAATTGACAAACCTTTAGCTAAGAAAAATAACGGAAATAAATAAAATATTACTACCTAATTCCAGGGAGAACTGGTTGATTCACTTGTGTCATCTATGCTATAAAGTTAGTTTCTTTGATATACTTTAATATAAAATATGGGAAAACAAAGCAATTAATTTTACAGGAACTACTGAATATGAATAATGTGTATAATAAAACAGTCTTTAAAACAAAACAAACCTTTAACCAAATACCCACCTTGGAGCTGTCTTTCCTTCTTTCGAATTGCTTTCCTTGGCTGTAAAGACACTATCATAACTGTGCTGTTTTTTTTTTTTTTAAAGATTTTATTTGACAGAGGGAGAGAGATCACAAGTAGGCAGAGAGGCAGGCAGAGAGAGAGGAAGGGAAGCAGGCTCCCCGCTGAGCAGAGCCCGATGTGGGGCTCGATCCCAGGACCCTGGGATCATGACCTGAGCTGAAGGCAGAAGCTTTAACCCACTGAGCCACCCAGGTGGCCTTAACTGTGCTGTTCTATTATTTCTTGAAATTGTCCCCTATCTCTTTGGCTCAACTCTCTTCTTTACCCCTACACTCTGGATGGTCACTAGTTATGGCTCTTAAACCCTCTACTATTTATTTTTTATATTCTCTTTTTACATAGAGATCTCTCTCGGTGTTAATCAGCTTTTTTCCACAGACTACTCCAAAACTGAGCCTCTAACTCTCACATTCTAACTTTATGCCTCCTACACAGTTTCAGTTTCTAGCCTTCCAAGTATGCATCAATGGAATCTTGGTTCCTGTTTTAGACTCAGCTGTTAAAAATCTGAAGTAAGTGGCATGATTCCTGCATTTTATAGGTGAAAAAAAAAGTCTTCAATTTTCTACTGACACAGTGCTACTACACTGGAGAGGCAGGACTCAGACACAGTTTCAGCTGTTCTAAAGGTTAAGGCTCATATCTGTTCAATACTCCTAAAATCAAATAAACAAAACCACACCAACAAAAATTCCTCCTAAAGTGTCTAATTTAAGCACACCCACTAGTTACCTTCATAAAGGAGTTTCTCATCACCATGACAGATTTATGATTATAAAGATTCCAATTCTATCTCATGTGAGACTAGAGCAGGTCATAATTAAATTCTGTGGGAGTCACATATAGCTGGGATTAGGAGGTAATTATGCTGCAATATATAAGCACAGGATCTTATAAATGGGCAAAACTGTAACTACCCTCCACCTTTAAAACTTGACTTCCTTTAAGAGGAACCCCTTATCACTATACTAGGGGAGGGTCAGAAGATACATTATTACCTCAGTTAGCCAATCTAGCCAGTCATAGTGAGTCAGGGGAAGAAAGGCTCCCAGGACATATAACCATCCATACTTCCTGGGCTTAGAGACCGTGAATTTTTAAATTCTAAGGCCTACTGTTCTAAGTAGAATTCTAAGGCTTCAGCAACAATACAACCAGATACCTCATGCAGTGTTTGATAAATCAGTGCTCACCAAATGGTTACCATTATCATCATTATTTATTGTTGTTTTTATTGTTTCAAAATTGCAATTTCAGGTTGGAGCAGTGACGCCACACTGATTTTTCAGTGCCAAATCGCAGTGAGGCAGATAGGGAAAGATGCCCAATACAGGAATCTGATGATAAAGATCACCTGTTGGCCATATATCCCAAGAGAGTATAATCCATCAAAGGGGGAGAAGGAAAAAAAATGGGAAGGTACTTAACCCTCTTCAGCAAAAGAAATGTTTAAATGAAAGATGGCAGAAAAAGAAAGTGAAAAAGCCACTATCACCAGAATGGAAAATACATTAAATCTAACAATACTTTGAAAGCCTATTAATTGGACTTTTCTTCTAGTCACTTAACACCTACGCAAAAAATCAGCTTCATGTCTAAACTATACACAAATATTCATACATACTTACCTTATTATGGCAAACATGGAATTGAAGTTCTTACATTCTCGACAATGAAGAGCAATTTTAATAAAATGCTTAATAATCTTCATTCGTTTCAGCTGATTGGATTCAGTTAAAATCTCTGAGGCAACCCAGAATGTCTCCTGGTTAACAATGTCCTCAAACTCTTTCAAGTGAGTATTTCCTGTTTTGGAATCTAATTTAAAAAGGTCATCAATGTATTCAGTAGGCTCAATATTACGAAACAAATCGAAGTCCCTCATTGACAGCTGAGTGGCCACCTCAATGGTACTGAGCTGCAGCATGGAGAGCTGGCTTTCCTTAACTAGTTCTTGAGCATCTTCATCTGAACATAAGGTTTCTGTTTCCATGTTATTCTTTAAATAATACCTAAAAGAAAAAAACTATCTTTATAACTGATTTCACATTTATAAAGAGCACTTTCTTTTGGACTGTTGTCAAAATGTGATTATACGGTTTGTCAAAAACATCAGATGTTTGTCAAAAACATCAGAATATTCAGGAAAATTAACATTGTAAATGAGAAGACAAAGAAGTTACCCTGTTATTCCACCATTTGACATCTATTAGAAAGTAAAAATAATGTTCACAATGCTGCGAACCTAACCATTTTATGAAACTACTCACATGATGCATCAACAACTGTGTGTGTGTTCTTGAGGATAAAGCTCTACAAGGCATATATGAAGGAAGCTGATGCAGGGTAGGTACTACGTCAGTATTTGTTCATGGACAGCATGAATGAACATCTGAATCAAGATTGTTTACACTTCTACTCAGAAGTCGTTCTTACACTCATTTTCTTCTTTCTCAATTCCCGAGAGAAGCAAAGAATAAAACCAGTAAAGAGGAAAAACCTCTCCACTAATGAGTTCGCCCTTCTTAAATACAAAACTTCGTTCCAGCAAATGGCACCGATCGGCTATCATAAAAGAGACCATCATTTTCTTTTTACATTAACAATTCTGTAACACTTAAAAGTTAAAGACAAGTTTCACAGTTGGAAGTATCTTGTTTAGGGCTGGTGCTGGGGATAAAAAAGGTCATGTGTCTTTTAGTTCATTCTTTTCTAATATACAATTTGATCCCAGCCTCAGTTTGTGACCATCTATTTTTGACTATCAAGGAACTGTATCTTGTTTTCTTCTGTGTGTATACTATTCACATACCTAAAAGAACACTTTAAATGTGTTGAGATCCTAGTTAATAAAATTGTATCTAACCTTTATAGTGGGGGCTAACTCATTCATTCAATTAACATTCCTATGTGGTAGGTTCTACTATTATCATTCCCATTTTTTAGTGAGAAAACTCAAGCAGAGAGAAACCAAATGACTCACTCTGGTCACACAGCCAGAGCTGGGACTTTCCCAGACTGCTGAGCACTCTGGCTCCACTATGTATAGCTAGCAAGGCTGAGTTCATCCATTCTCTCTTACCAGTAACCATGAGGGGTAGTAATCCTAAGGTTTCTAAGGATCTTAACTCTATATACAGAATTTAGGCTCACTAAAAAGAACATTATTCTCAGACAAAATCACCAGAGTTAACAACAAATGTACTACAGAAACAATCTTCTAGTTGATCAAATAATATTCAAAGCAAATTTTTAAAAATTTAAAAAAGTTATTCCATAGTCACAGTTGGAAAACTGCTTAGAAAAAGAACTGTAAAAATTATGCCCTCTTTTGCCCAGAGTACATTTTAGTAATACTAAAAACAAATTTGTAACTTAACACATACATACTCAGATACATACAAAGATAAGTATCATTTGGTTTCCTCTCTAAAAAATGGACTACACCAGTGGTTCTAAGAATCTGTTTTAGCAAGAGGGCTAAAATATTTTAGCAAATTATCCTTCCCTTCCTTCTCCTACTTTCGAGTAGTCCTTATGAGTGCTTACGCTCTGAGATTCCATTTACATAATTATGGAGACAAAGCTGGAAAAAAAATCCTAATTTTAGAGAAATTTCAATGATCCTAAGACATGATATTTCTACTTAATATACCTGTTTTTACACACAATCTTCAAAAACACATCTATATAAAAAGGGGATTAAAGGGTATAAAAATTTTCAGTAATATAATAACTAATGGAAATGAAAACTACAGCATAGCAAATATAGTCAATAATATTGTAATAACACTGTATGGTGACTACAGTTTTCATGCTGACTGAGTAACAGAACTATCGAACATATTGTACACCTGAAACTAAAACCACTGTAAGTTAATTGTACAATTAAAAAAAATTCTAGAAGTAAGTACATTCACTAATAAGCACATTCACCTTCCATTGAGCTGAATTCTATCAGCTAATTTGGAGAACTGGTCTGGAAGTCTTCTCTGTTTTATGACACCCTCAGGAGTAACAGAAACTTCACAGAGAGAATATGTGTCGGACGCACCCGTCAAACCAAATTCATGAACAGCATGACAAACAACTTCTTTAGCTGTAGTGTCTTTACTGATGATAATGTAGCAACTCTGTTGATCTGCTTTGAAAACTCTTATAACTTGATCAGGAATATCTATGTAAATACAAAAGTGTGCCTTGTTAGTTTCAAGATAATTCAACTCTTCATAAAGCAATTTAGAACAAAAAGATACCTCTGGATAGTGATACATACCTATCTATTTCAGGAGGTTAACAGAAATCACTGTTGCATTTATTGGTAAATGAATGTATCTACCTTTTCAGGTGACAAAATACTAATATATGTTCACAGAAAAACATACACAAAATGATAAACATTATGATTTGGAAGCCACAATCTTTTTATTTATTACAAACATTTTTAGGTCATTAAATACTCTTCAACAAAACAATTTTTTAATAGATTTTATTTATTTGGGAGAGCTAGAGAGAAAGCACAAGTAGGCAGAGCAGCAGGCAGAGGGAGAGGGAGAAGTAGGCTCTCCGCTGAGCAAGGAGCCCGAAGAAGAGCTCAATCCCGGGACACTGGGATCATGACCTGAGCCGAAGGCAGCCTCAGCCGCTTAACTGACTGAGCCACCCAGGCATCCCAACAAAACAATTTTTAGAAGAGGCACAGGACTCCATAATGTGTATTTTATTATTTTTAAGATTATTTATTTATTTATTTATTTGACAGAGATCACAAGTAGGCAGAGAGGCAGGCAGAGAGAGAAGGGAAGGAGGCTCCCCACTGAACAGAGAGCCCGACGCAGGGCTTGATCCCGGGACCCCAGGATCATGACCTGAGCTGAAGGCAGAGGCTTTAATCCACTGAGCCACCCAGGAGCCCCTTATTAAATTATCCAAACCTTTAATGACAGACATTTAGGTTGCACATCTTTTATAACAACACTGTGATGACTAATACTCCCTTTCGCTGGTAGATTAACCTTTGCAGTCAATATGATTATTTCCTCAGAGAAAATCCAGTAGGGTACGGGAGATGGTGGGGGGGAGAAAGAGAGAGAGAGGATTTGCTGAGTTAGGAGGAGGGCAGGCATATTTTTAAGGTTTTTGAAATATACTGCCAAAATGCTCCCCAGAGAAGTTATAATATTTTATAATGCTAGAATATAAAGAGAGCAATTTTAATCACATCCTTACCCAACTGTTCATTACAATTTTTTTTTCATTTTGAAATCACTATGCTTTTCTTCCCTCTAAAAATATGTCATTATCTTACATTTCATTTCTTTGATTATGGGTGAGAGTCACTTGTTTAATGAGCAACTAATATTCCTTCTTTTTAAATACTTTTTATATTCTTTATGCTTTTTCTTACTGAATTATTTATAGTAGATACCAACACTCAGTCTACTATACAGTGGCACATGTCTTCCTATTTTTATATTTATTTAACACAGGAAAACTGATTTGGTTAAACATCAGTTTTTTTCTTTGGGATTTCTGCTATTAGCAGACAAATCCTAATTCAAGGTATGCACAAGTAAGTAATGATTATCTCCTTCCCTCATTCTACCTTGTTTTATTTTGTTATACTGCATCGGCTAAAACTTTAAAAACAATGTTCAATACGATGACCCTGGACTAATTTGAACAGAGTATATTTTCCCCCTAATATTTCTTAATATTAATAATTTCTTGATAATAAATCACTGTTACAAAAATTTTGTTCTTTAAATTAGGAAAAATGTATTATTTGTGAGTTTTTTGGTAAGGACTGTAATTGGACTGGGTGATTTTGGTGGCTCAAGTAATTATATATGGTTTGTCTAGTATTATCTCATTAGCACTACATATATTAACTTTTAGAGATGAAGAAAAATGACAAATTTGTCTCAAAGCCATCTCAAGTACAATTCTGGCTAAAGGAAAGAATAATGAAAGAGATGTGGCAGAAGATAATTTCAGAGAATAAGGTACTACTCTGAGGCTCATGGGACAAAAAGAGACCCCCAAGACTGGAAGATTCAACTAAACATATATGAATGCCTGGAAAACACAGTCTTAAGAGTTCTAGGCCCACTGTCAAGCTGGAAGCAGAAGTCTTCATATATTCAGTCAAGTCCCTTTCGTAAGATGTATGCACCAAATGGCCTTTTTTGATGTATGCAAATATTTGAGTCACCAAAAGCTTCTTGTTCATTATTTCCTTGCAGTGAGTCAATCCTTAGGGTGCTGATGACATCAGGTCTCTAAACCTACAAGGCTTAAGTTTAGACTGTTTTATGATCCACTCAAATCAGAGATGTTTCTCTACTCTTGGCTAGAAAATGTTTTCAAGCAGAGGGAAATTCCAGTTTGTCAAGAGAAAGATAGTGGACAAAAGGGTTTCATTATCCCCTTGAACTCTGTATAGAGAGGTCAAACGACTAACTACTGTTACCTGTACTGTCCTTATCCTCTTTACCAAAAAAGGCCTCAGTTATCTGGGGCTCTAGTACTGGGTCAGTTTACTAGGTTTTTGCCAGCAGGATTGGCTAACCTTGAGGGAAAGGGGAGATGCTCTGATCTCTTTTATTAATTTCTCCAGAGAAATTTATTCACAAAGACAGATTGGGAATTTGCACATATTTCATTTTCTCTTCTTTTACTTTCAAATACTAATAACATCTGGGAAGGAACTCAGACTTGCATATCTTGCAAAACAGTGTAAAAGAAAGTCATACTGTTAAAGCCATTTGTTTCCCATGAGAAGGCCAAACTGTTACATAATCACATCATGTAAGAGGGATCTGGACATCATGAATGGGTACCCCTAGAATAGGTCCATAAAAGGGATTATTCAAAGAGCACCCTATTACCTAAACGCTGATTAATTTGCCAAGGTAATAATAAATACCAATCTGGAAAATGATTTCGAAAAACACTGGAGGTAAACATTTCTTTGCACTGTTATCGGCGTCATGGTAAAACTTTGTTTTAAAATTGTGACATATAAAACATACCTATTCTTCGCCACCATGTTTGTTGTTAGAAGGGCGTATGTGTCAAATGTAATACTTAACACAGGTAAGATAGCAAATGTTAAATGATCAGATGAATGGTAGACATGACGTTAGAATAAAACTGAATCAAGGGAAAATGATGATTTCAAATTTTAGGCATGAAACTAAAATGCACCTAAAAATAAAACCCCATAAGGAAAAAAGAGACATTTAAAAAGAATCTTGGAGGACTAAAGCATTTATTAATCTTATTATTCCTATTTCATTAAAAAAATCTTAGGTAATAGGTAAATGATTTAAGAGAATCTCCAATATCTGCACTTTCAACTCAAAAGCAGAATTTCTAGAATACTAACTATAATCCTCCTGATTAAAATAAAGAAATAACATACTTGAAGGATGCATGTATTCACCCCAGTAATAAAGAAGGGACTTCTTAAGTAAGATTATGATAAAAACAAAAACAAAGACTGCCTCTTAATCATACTTTAAGTTGTTAACTGCCAAGTAAGTACTTATGGAGTGCCTGTTACGTGTCAACAGTATTTAAGTGATGAAGATACAGAAATACAGGAGATGGGACAAAGTCTCCGCTCTCGGGGACTTGCTTATATTAGACAAAGTGGTGGTTCACGGAAAGACAATCCACATGGTGAGAAGTTTCACTAAGAAAACACAAGGTAGTGGTACAATGGTAGAGATCAAGGATTAGCACATTTGTTCTATAAAGGGCCAGACAGTAAATATTTGAAGCTTTGCTGGATAAGAGGCAAAAATAGATGATATTTTGTAGGTACATATATAGTAAAGGAGAAAAAAAATTTCCACAAACTCTTTGACAAAAATTCGGTATTCGACAATAGTGCAAACATAAAACGTGGAACGATAAACAGAGATTTAGGCAACACTGTAAACACTCACCAAAAGGGGACTGGTTAAACAAAATGCTACCAGCTGTTTAGTAAACTGTGGAAGAACAACACATTCTGAGGCAGAAAAGTATTCAAGGTATATTGCAGGTGAGATGGGCTAAGTAGAAGAAAAGCATAGCATATAATTTGTGGTGAATAGAGTGGTAGACACATTTTATGTGCACTGAAATTTCTGGAAAGATATATGAATAAACAACCATTAATTCTAGGGAGTGGAGACTTATATTCTACCCTTTCTCAGATTTTTAAAAATTTTATGTTCTTTTAAAATAAAAAATTAGTTAAAATAACTCAGACTTATAATACTGAATCTGAAAAAGTATTAAGTATTAAAGAAATCAAATAAAAGGTATGTGCTACTAATGAAAAAGAAGCAAGAAGTTCCATAAGTAGACTTGAAAAAAAAAATTCCAGTTTTATAATCCTTTTGGCCATACTCTGAGATCTTTTTTGCCTAGTCTAGTATTTAGATCAAAAATTCCTCCAAAACATTTGTAAGTTATAGAGCAGCATGTATACGCTGATTCTATAACTATAAAAAATTATGTATTCAAAGAAAATGTTGAAAAGAATACACACCAGTTTACACTGGTAGGCTTGTAGATTGGACAGAAAAGTTCTGACTCTTACTTAATTCTGTATCACATGACTTTTTAAAAATAATAAAATACTACAAAGAAGTTTAGCAATGGAATACCACAGTCTTCAAGATACTTACAGTAAAAACCAACAGCTGTAGGCAGCAAAAACAAAGCAAAATCACAGAAGAGTCAGCAATCAAAAGCAAACTAATTTTTAATAGTTCTGTAGCTTTGACCCTACTTTCTAACAATTTTACTCAAGCAGCATAAACATAGCTGAGATCACATCAGACTTGACTCATGTCACACATGTGCTGCAATATATACACATGACATGCACAGCTAACCTAAAATTTGTCACTGTCATATATAATTTAAGGAACTGATTTTGGAATCAATTGGTAATATGTATTTTATTCAACATCAACAGCACCGTAAAAGTGCTTTCATAAAGGTGTACATTTGGGGGTTTAAAAATATAATTTGTAAGTCAAATACCGATCTTATAGGTGTTTTTTTAATATTCCTGGTACGGACAAAGGCTGCAGACTGAGTCTGCGGATGGACCTTCTTTGAATAGAAGTCATAAGAGCCTCTAAAGTTTTCAATGAGTGAACTATGCAATCAGTTGAGTTGACTAGCACTTCCTCCTCAGAAATTTGAATTTCAGTGCAATGGTGCCTAAAGTTTCTAAATTTTCATAAATTCCAACTTCTTCCCTTTGTTGCCCCAGCCAAATCCCCAAATGACTACTGTCCTTTCCCTACAACCATCCCTCATTTCCTTACCCCCATTTCTAGATATGCCACTGACAAAAAGGCAGCCAGGAACATCATTTATTTTATAACATACCATCTTATGAAAGTATGCATGCTTAGTTTGTGTTTTGGTAGTGTAAAAATATTTCATTTGTGAACATACTGCTGCAGGACACACACACAGACATGAAAATAAATTCCCAAGCTCCTACTGGAAAGCAATATAAGACAGACAATGAAAATGTGCTAAAGATTTCTAGGAAAGGAGGGACTGCCTTCCCACATAAGGTAACATTTGAATTCAGTATCACAGAACAAGAAAAAGTTCGCAGGATATGCAGGGAGAGAACACCAAAGGTGGCAAAAAGCACAGGAAAAGAAATCACAGTTATGAAGGTACATGTCCCACTCAGGAAAGACAGGTGGTGAGAGTGGAGAGAATGGCAGAACAGCAGGCTAGAAAGGGGTTTAAAATCATGCTGTGAAAACTGGACATTAACAAATATTATGTTATTGTCGTAACGTTACAAATCCGGGGCTGAGACTCTGCAAACCATATTCTTCTCTGCTAACTGGACACTTTTTAGGTTATGCCAAAAACCAGCACCAAAAACAAGTGTTAGGTTAAAGAAAAGACTTGCTGCTTTATGTTTCTTGTGGGCTTTTTCTTCCTGTACCACCCCAGGAACACTTCACCCTATGGTGGCCCTTCTTTCACGTACCAGAGGAAAAATCCAGTTTGCGCTTCCTACCTTTGTGATACCTTAGTGCTTGCTTCTTTACCATTGTAGGTAAATAGTTAACTTTATACCTTGACAACAATCCCTTTTACTAAATTCTGAATAAGTATCTGGAGAGGTTTCTATCTTATGACTAAACCTCAACTAATACAAAAATCACTAGAAATTCCTAAAGCAAAGTAATGACTCATTAAAATCTTTGTTCTAGAAAGAATATTGGTAGTCATATAGAGAGAAAGATGTGTCAAAGACAGATAATTGGGGTTAGTCCTCGCTAACAGTTAAGAGGCAATCGAAATTAAAAAAAAATGTACAGAATGAATTTCATTGAACTGTATTTTTATGTTATGTCCAATTTTTATTCAAGTTGCTAAAATGAAACATAAACTTTACTATTACACTTACATTCTTTCCTTTCGAATACTGAGATTCATGTAATTGAGTTTCCTCCCTTTTGACACAAGCTATTAGGAGCTTCAGCATGAAAACTGAAGCCGAATCACAATGTCATCAATCTTTGTAGAGCTACCTTTTTTATCTCCTCTCCTTGGACCAAATTACACATCTCAGTTTTAGTTGTATGTGTCTTTTACATACCATTTTACATTTCATTTGAAATGAAAGTCAAATCCTTTCAAGTGACAGATATGCAAATAATTCTCAAAGTTTTTCTTCTTAGTAATGAAATTTTATATTATACTGTTAAGTGACAATTTCTGCCGCTGGGCATGAATAGACGCAGAAAAATTAACTTAATGTCCCACATGAGGTTTAAACCCCAAATATGAACACAAATGAAAAGATGCTATAGTATATTTAATTAACAATACATGACAATAAAACAGCTTTAGCTTCAGATGCTGTGGGAAAAAAATCAGTGTTTACAAAAAATTACTAACACATTTCAGTATGTCACAGAGGAAGTTAAGTGAGACCACCAAAACTACAATAAATTCCCTTATTCTCTTTCACATCCTGGACAACCTGCTTCCTAACTGAGAAGCAGCATCCCTTCTTTCATCCCACTGCTCTAAGGGTTACCAAAAGACACCTAAATGTAATCTCTTTTCTATGTACTTCTATTTCATATTGGAACAAACACCATTCTGGCTTATGCAGAAAGACACAAAGTTCTCTTTAGATTTTTGCAGTAAGTCATAACCTTAAGAGAAGACAGATTTAAGCAAATCTACCATTTGATACACAAGGCACAACCACCTAGTTTGTCCCTTTGGCACCAATAAGGCTATATGAAACCACAACTAAAAATTACCTGAAGGATTAGAAAAATCCAACATGCTGGTGGTCGGTTGCAGGAGATCAGGGCTGCTAGATGAGAGTGTTCCAGGAATAGGCATTATAGCCAGACTGTGCCTGCAGTGTCTTGTTCCCACAATGCTGTCGTCTTGTGATTGGCTCAGGCCTCCGTCACTTCAAAATAATGGCACATAAAGTATTTAAGAATTCTTAATGGTAAACGTTTCTTTTCTCTGTACACACTGAGGCATAAGACCAATTCGAAGTGGTGACTTAAAATATTATATAAGTATATTACAGCAATTAAAAAATGGGATAACTGTATTAATGAAGACACTCAAAATTTACTTACACTAAAAATTTAACTTACACATCTAAGTAGTTTTACATTATAAAGAAACAGTCATGCTGAGTTTCTACTGGTTTTGGTAGAGAAATTAAACCTGAATGTTTGGGGAGCTTTTAAGATCATCCAGTTTTGGTGGACACTAATATATCTAACAACGTATAACCACACCACAGCAAAGTTTGTACTCCCAAATAATAGGTTGGTGATCTTCTAAGCAAAGCACGAAGTTGGGTCTAAATTTAAACCAAAAAACCCAGCAGGTTGTAGAAAACAAAGGGACCAGGCCCAAGTGACAAAATAAGAGAGTCTTTAAACATATGAACAACCTAAGAACTGCCCAAACCAGTGATAATGTGGAAAAGATAACAGGAAGATGGAACACAGAAGAACAGTGAACACTGGGTACATGTGGCAAGTAGAAAGACGAAAAAAGAGGATCAGAAATCAAAACAGAAGAAAAGGAGTTTTATAGTCTTTTAAATTTATTCTAAGGACATATGATTTCTTGTGTGATATCTCCTATCTCAAGTCTAATTTTTTGGCTATTCCCTAGATGAGAGCATCACAACCACAGCAGAAAGCAAGTCATTTAAAGTTAATTCCCTTCAAAGGTTTCAGAAATATCAATTAAATGGTCATATTTAAGCAAATAAAACATCCCTCTTTTAAAATACTTTATAAGATATTTTTTTTTAATTTTTATTTTTTAAAAGATTTTATTTATTCATTTGACAGACAGAGATCACAAGTAGGCAGAGCGGCAGGCAGAGAGAGAGGAAGGGAAGTAGGCTCCCTGATGAGCAGAGAGCCCGACTTGGGGCTTGATCCCAGGACTTCAGGATCATGACCTGAGCCCAAGGCAGAGGATTTAACCCACTGAATCACCTAGGTGCCCCCAAATACTTTATAAAGTATTTTAAAGCCACCCATGTGGCTCAGTTGGTTAAGCAACTGCCTTCACTTCAGGTCATGATCCTGAAGTCCCAGGATCAAGACCCACATCCAGCTCTCAGCTCAGCAGGAAGTCTGCTTCTCCTTCTGACTCTCCCACTTCTTGTACTCTGTCTCATTCTCTCTCTCTCAAATAAATAAATAAAATCTTAAAAATAAGATAGTTTAAAGGTTGAGAAGTTAGCGCCCCCTGGCTTTGGGACCTAGAATCCAATATTCCTGCCGGGCTCCAGAGGGTATAGCAACCTCCTAGGCCTGTTTTCTAGGCCTCTGAGGAAGCACAGAACGGGCAAGGCCTGCCACAGCGCACCTGTACCTTCTCAAGCTCCAGAGAACTCTCGGCCTGAAGACCAGCAAAGTGGAGAGAGAGTATCTTCCTCACTTGGGAAGTCAATATAAGGCCTAGCAACGCCACCCTGACTCCACACCCCAGCATTTCATTCATTACAGATAATAACTACATTACTATCAAATGACCTTATAATAACCCTGTGCACCTTTGAAAAGATTTATGGTTTTGAATTGCTGCTTTTAATGACATTTGTTATACTTAAGTTATACTTAACAAGAAAAATACTTTAAAGGTGTTACACAGGCAGCTCTAATCCATTTAAGAGAAAAAATTAAAAGAAACCTAATTCTGTCATTTAAACTTTACATACATATCCCAGAAAGTCCTACAAAACAAAGGATTAATGAAACAGTCCTATACAAACACAGGACAGCAATGAAAAAGATTTCCATTAGAATAATGAGCAAAATACCATTTTTTTCTAAAGGTTAAACCAATCCTTTAGGTTAACATTAATTCTCAACTATGTTTTATTCAATGTAGTATTCTACCCAGTACCTGCCACACAAACAGAGGTATCGAAGAACACTTACCTGTTACCATGGAATGGATTAAATGAGTGGTAGGGGATACATCCAGAATATGTTAGGAGTAGAAAATAGGACTTAGGCAGATTAGGGAACTATGCCAGATGAAGAGCGGAGGACAGTTAAATAAATCGCTAAAGGATTGCTAACAGCCACAGAAGGAAGAGAGAGCTAGGACAAGCAAGACTGCACAGGAGTCAGGGAAAAGCATGAAGACATGGAAAGGAGCAAAAGTAAGTGTTTTAAGAGCCAGCTATGCATGTAAACTTGGGTTATTAGCTATGTGACCTCAAGGAAATTTCTTTCTGTTTCTGGACCTTTGGTTTCCTCATCTAAAAATGTGACTACTTCTCCCCCAGGACTGCCTTAAGGATTAAATTAGGTTATGTAGGTGAATATTTTGGCACAGAGGAAAATACAATTCCAATTTTTAAGAAGTAGTAAAGTACTTTTACTAAAATTAGAACAGTACAAACCTAGAAAGGATTTTAAGCATTTGTACTAAAAAACAGAGAAGGCAGCATGGATATAACAAACATTAGAGAAATAGGAAGTGTTTACCTGGGAGAGAAGGCAGTCTCATCTGACAGAACTAAGGCTAAGGAAATATAATATCTGAAAGGAAATTAGTGCTTATGTTAAATTGGTTCCTTATAATTTGGTGTGTGTTGCTAAAGATCGGAGCTAAATGTTTTAAGTTTAGGTATGAGAACAAAAGCAAGGTGGCTTCCACAGAAGCTGTACTTATAGCTTTGAAGTAATTTGCAACAACTTAAATTATATGGAAAATAAATATTTTTAAATATAATAGGCTTTCTAATTTAACTGACTTTTGAAAACAAATCTGCTTATTTTTTAACACAGAGGTCCAAGTAACTGAATCTAAAGGAGCAAACTGTTAAAAGGTTAGCTGGTCCTATTAATAATTACAGTAGAAGCAAGTTTCACAATGTTAAAAAGTTTTAATTTTCTATTAAAGGAAACTGGCTCTATTAGTTGCAGTAAGAAGTAATTCACTATGGAGACTAAGAAAAGTGCATGAAACACCAGAAGTCCTCATCTCTCTTACTGATATTATTTAACCTTACCTCTGCTTTTTTAATAAGCAAAGACAGTACACCGTACAGATACAATAATGTAAAGCTGGTTACAAACTCATGGTAATTAAGGTGTAAGCATGTATAAATGAAAATTATTCTAATGTTATGTACAACTCATGCCATGACATGAATGAAACAGTATCTGATTAGCAAAATATTCATGCTTTTTTGGAAGCTGAATTGATAAAGCCCATTTGCAAGTAATTATGTCATTTCTTACCAAAACAGTCTCCTGAGATGATGCAGTAACAGAAACAAGATAGTTTTGAAAAATTCCTCAATAATTCCCCAGCACTAAATTTACTTAGAATAAAACTGTATTTTAGTTTCATATTATGAAACTAAAGAGGCTATGTAAATATCAATATGCAAATGAAAAATAATTCCAATATTAAAAGCAAACAAAGTATGCTGACAAAAAGATGGTGAGAAAAAATAATTTCTTTTTTTTTTTTTTTTAAAGACTTTATTTATTTATTTGACAGACAGAGATCACAAGTAGGCAGAGAGGCAGGCAGAGAGAGAGGAAGGGAAGCAGGCTCCCTGCTGAGCAGAGAGCCCGATGCGGGACTCGATCCCAAGACCCTGAGATCATGACCTGAGCCGAAGGCAGCGGCTTAACCCACTGAGCCACCCAGGCGCCCAGAAAAAATAATTTCTGATAAGCAAACAAGACAGTCTACTTCTGGGACTACTACAAAGAATAATATGAAGCTCTTACTACGCAATTTGTAATTAAAAGAAAAAAACCTAAAAGCTAAGTGATTAAAAAAAAACAGAACATCAGATTTCCTAAATCATAAAATATTCTCAAGTCAATAAATACCCATTGCTATGTCCTTTCACAGAGGTTACTGAAAATGAGTAAATTTTTTCAGAATAATTCTTTCATTTTAAAATCATGTAATGGTTAGGGATACAGGGAATTATCTATTCTTATCTCAACTATTTGCTCCCTCTTTCCTTCCTTTCATATTCTTTTGCCTATGTGACAGATGTAGATTACTCTTTCTTCCAGTATTTCTCTGATAACTCTTAGAGATGAATGCTGCAATGGGCAGAGACTAAGTGCCCTTCCAAAGAGCCTGACACACAGGAGATGCTCAGGATTGTGGAATTAAATTCATTGAAGTTTTTTTTTTTCCCCACTTAAAAAATATTTAAAGGAGAAAATTTTAAAAATACAGTGAACAAGCAAGGTAGAGAAAATTATATATAACACCACACCCTAGGAAAAAAAAATCACAATCAACATTTTTCCTTCTAGTTACTTTTACAGAATATAGCACAATCTATTTAACCAATCCCTTCTAGCTGGACATCTATCTAGGGTACTTCCTTTTTTGTTTAATTACAGACAATACTACTAAGAGCATCTGTATAAAACTCCTCACCTAATTATTAGAAATGGAATTACTGACTAAAAGGTATGAACATTTTTGAAACCCTCAAGAAAAAATACCCAAAGGCTTTATGGAAAGTTGCATAATTTCGTATTTCAACAGCAGTCTGAGCCATTTATCTGATGTTATCAATTCCTGGCCCTGACTATTCTCTTGTCAATTTGTGATGAAACAAATGGTTCCCTGTTTTCAAAATAAATTGAATATCCTTGATTACTAATGATGCAGCACACATGATTCATGTTCTCTGCTTATTTTCCCATTGAAGTTTTAGTGATCTTTTGTTTATCTATTAAAAGTTACCTGAAAGTGCCAAGAAATAGGACACACATTCATTCTCAAAAATGCTAAGCAACCAGTTTGACAAACCAGTTCTTTTTGTAAAACAGGCTCCAGCAGAAAACCTTTATTATTTCTACTAAAATAAACTGGCTTTTTCTTTTTTCATTTATATGGCTGAAATTATTAGCATTTTACTACTCTGAAACATGTTTAGAGGTGATAGTTTAATATTAACTTCTGAAGTACAGTATTAATGTTTGCATTCATAGCCAACAACAGTCTCCTACTGGCACAAAAAAACTCCATACATCACTAAATGAAAAAGTATTTCCTTCTAAGTTATCTATTTCTATTAGATCTTTCATTATAGGGGGTACCAATATAAAGAAATCATGCTTGAAAATACTCAAATGACTGCTCCTGGCTACATTCCAAAGAGAATCCAAGCATAAAACCAATTCCTATCCCTGAAGGACATACTATGGAGATGAGTTAGCTGTGTGACACATTAATATAGCTGGTTGGAATCTAACACTAAAAAGCTAAAGTCAGTTACAATCATTGTTCTCTCATTCTAGAGAACACACGTCACAATGCCACTGTTCAAAATGAAAACCAGTTAAAGGAGATGTATGTATTCCACACCAAATCCACCCAGGTTTCCAGCAACAGAACCCAGGGCATTACCTCCTGAGAACTTCCTTTGAGAACTCTTCTCTGGTTTCTGGTCCTCCATTCATCCCCTTTTACTCATTGCCTTCCTGCAGACTTCTGCTCATCCAAAACTGCCAAGCCATCTTTACACTGTGAGCTAGCCCCACTTATAACTCCGTAATTCTCATATATGAGAATAAGATTTTTCTTACAGTGTTCGCTGTCCTGCTGTCATACTACGGTATGCTCAGTATTAAAAGAACTTCAGCTATATTAAAGTTATCATTTTTATAAAGTACTTGCCTCAAGGAGAGCAGTCACTAAGAAACAATGAGTAATAAATAGACTTTGTAGAAATCAGTGACATTAAGAACAGAGCTCAGGATGTGTCAATTCTCTGTGAGCCCCCAATTAAAAGAAGAACAAATGTGTTCCCTCACTGGAAATAAGAACTCAAAAAGAAGAGCATTTTCTGATCAGGCAATCTTTGAGATCCTGAACTCTAAAAAAATTGAGAGTTGACATTTACCTATTTCTAAGTTGCCCCCTAATTAGTGTCCTTGCTGTTACTACTACGCTGTGCTGCACTTTCAACCCCAAACCACCAAGTACGACGAACAGAGCTTCTATGGCTCCCTCCTCCTATGACACAATGAAGTCCCTATCTTTAGCATAATATTCAAAGTCCTTCATAACACAGCACTTACCTAACTCTCCTGCTTTATCCCTAGATGTACACACACTGATACACTCTAACTAACCTACCAAGCTTGTTCCTGCCTTTTAATGTATTGAAACATTTTTCACTCTGTAATGTCTGCTTCCCTAGTTAGATCATCAACTCTTGGAGAACAAGAAACTTGCTCTATCTTTGTACAGTTCTATTATTTGGACACTGTGCCTAGTGTATGATAAGTGTGTGGGAAAATCAAGGGTTTGTAGTATGAATTCCTTAGAGGTTGCAACTACCTCTTTTCAGCTCTATAAAATTATCAATGGGCATAGTGCTAGGCACTATCATGAGCCAAATAAGTATTTTCTTTGAGTATATTTTGCTTAAATATTCTTTCTTTTTTTCATTCACTGTCTTATTCAACAGATATTGAGTGACCACTATGTGCTAAGTATTGAGCTTGATTAGAACTTGTGTGATTGCTTTAAGAAGTAGATAACGTAAAATAAATAGACATAATATATGCTAGACTCTTTCCCAGTCGTGACACTTTAGTGAACTGATTTTCTAAGTATTTTACATACCTCAATTTACATTTAAAGTCTCAAAGTTTCATTCTGTTTTGGTGACATCTCAATTTAGAAATAGAAACAGATTTGATTAAGAAGGTCATTTAGATTTGATTAAGAAGAAGGTAATTTCCTATTATTCAGGAAGGAAAAAATAGTGCAATAAGAGAAAGATGACTTAGAAGACAAAAACCAGTATCAGCAAATGTATTCCCAAGATGTCCAAATTTATAGATCAAAGGACTGAAATTAGACCAAAAATACACAAGAAAAGATTTCATAAGATAAAACTGCAGTCCTCCCTAAAATTCAAAACAGCTACTGGAAGAACATATAATCTAGCAGTGGTAACATCATAGAAGCAATGGAAAAATACTGAGAATTTCTTATTTATGGGTTACTTACAGATTTTATGATGCACTGGTTGTATAAAAACCAAAACTGACCTCAAATTCCCTAAACCCCCCAATAAAATTTTAGTCAATAAGAAAAGGCCTACCATGACAGAGATTAGCATTACCTACCTAAACAGTTTTGGAGGTAAGATACTAAACCGTGTTTTATCCAAAATTTTCCTGATTTTGTTTCTTCCACCTGAAACAGTGTTTGCTTTTATTTTCTTATTTCCTTTCTCCTGTGATGTGTGTTCAATATCTCCTGGTACATCCTGGATTGAATGGCGATTACTTTTTTTTTCAGCAATTTTAGGAATATGAGGAATACCAGATTTTTCTTGTTCAGTCCTACTAAGTAACTCTTTGAACACTGTGGAAATAAAAAAAATTGTCATTTCTTTTCTTCTCATTAGCAAGATTTTATAGGAACAACAAATTTGAAAGATAAACAATCACTTTCTATTACTTGGCCTTTCAGTCTCATTCATTAGACATTATGAAATTTATACCCATCCTTCATCAGCCATATCCACTTATCTCTTCAGTTTTTTAAGATTTTAAGTAATTTCTATACCCAACTTGGTGTTCAAACCCATGACCCTGAGATCGAGTCACCCAGGTACCCCTAAGAATATATTCCAATTTTTTTTAAAGTAGGCTTCATGTCCAGCTTGGGGTTCAAACTCATGACCCTGAGATCAAGAGTTGCATGCTCTACCAAGTGAGCCAGCGAGGCACCCCTCTCTTCAGTTTTTATAACTAACCATACTTCTGATATTTTCCCAAAGTGGTAAAAGAAAGTTACTGGCAAGAATGGAATGGAAGTGGGCAGGTAGCATGTTTGAAAGTCCAGGGCTTCCTATTTAGTAATAATTGCTATATAATAACAATAAGCGATATAACTGCTAATCAACTCAGATTTTATAGAAACAAGTATTTAGACCTTATTATTTACATGTTATTTCTTATCATAATCTATATCACCTGAGATGAGATACAAGTACTGCAGTCAGGCTCAGTTTTGTAAAATTTAGCCAATTAAAAAAAAAAAAAAAGTTTGGCTGGACCTGTTTTCACGAGAAATAAACAATACCAAATGTAAAAATAAATGACAATTTCCTCAAGACGACATTTCTGACAATTCTGTCACTTGTTATTCAGCTAAGAAACATTCACTACAGTGGTGTGAAGTAAACAACCAATCATTCTTAGGTAACTTCCTATTAACGCGAAGTCTGATGAGTTATTTCATTCTTAAGGAAAGTGAAAGCACACTGGAAGAACTGCCTGTCTCACAATCTCTTAGCCTAGATCAGATTTTTCACCTTGTGAGAAGGGCTATACCTCCTTGGGATCAGGTGAAAAAAAGACTAATCTGTGTAAGACTATGGATTTAGTAACTACATACTAAGTACTTCTTTTTTCTTTTTTTAAAGATTTTATTTATTTATTTGATAGAGATCACAAGTAGGCAGAGCGGCAGTCAGAGAGAGGGGGAGAAGCAGGCTCTCTGCCGAGCAGAGAGGCCGAGGCAGGGCTCAATCCTAGGACCCTGAGATCATGACCTGAGCTGAAAGCAGAGGCTCAACTCAATGAGCCACCCAGGTGCCCCCATACTAGGTACTTCTAATAACTAGTATAATTAGTAATTAGTGTCGCCTTTTCCAGTTAGGATAACCTATATTACCTACGTTTCATTAACTAACGTCATAGAAATTTTTTTATTTTTTAAAATTTTTTTATTTTTTAAAGATTTTATTTATTTGACAGAGATCACAAGCAGGCAGAGAGGCAGGCAGAGAGAGAGGAGGAAGCAGGCTCCCTGATGAGCAGAGAGCCCGATGCGGGCCTAGATCCCAGGACCCTGAGATCATGACCTGAGCTGAAGGCAGAGGCTTTAACCCACTGAGCCACCCAGGTGCCCCTTTTTGTTGTTTTAAATATGCTTTCTGAAATAAGACAGATCAACTACTAGAGGGGGGAAAAAAACTGAAAAGATAAAAGCTAACATAGAAGGTAACCTTCCTAAAAACTCATGGTGTCTGGGAGGGTCTGAATCAAAGCAAAATGAAGCTACATATTCTAGAATATGCAGGTCTTCAGAAGGTATAGCTTTGAGTAGTACTACTTAGTACCTTTATAAAAGAAAAACTGTAAATAGTATAAATGTGCCCACTGAAAACAGAAAACTGTGAACTTTTTTGTTGTTTTGGGGGTGACTGAACAGTTTCCTTCAACATCAAAAGAGTTACAAGTAAGATTCCGAAAGACAAAGACTTAAAAAATTGATGCATTACAACATAAAATAGCTTGGCATTCAGTTGTAGAAGTGGACCACTCTTGAAAGTTTCAACCAGGATAATGTATTACCAAAGCATATTCGAAGTTTATGAAAAGCATATTTTCTGCCTTCAAAATAATGGGGAATCTTTAGGAGTCACCTTCTCAAGATATTTTGCTTGATTAAAAAGCAATAAATTGGGGCGCCTGGGTGGCTCAGTGGGTTAAAGCCTCTGCCTTCGGCTCGGGTCATGATCCCAGGGTCCTGGGATCGAGCCCCGCGTCGGGCTCTCTGCTCCGCAGGGAGCCTGCTTCCCGCCCCCCCCCCCACTGCCTGCCTCTCTGCCTACTTGTTATCTCTGTCAAATAAATAAAAATCTTAAAAAAAAAAAAGGCAATAAATTCCTTTTAGTTTCCTTTGAAAATTATGCTTTATTTTAAGCATGCGGTAAAGGCAAAAATGCCTTTTTGAGCTAAAATCAATATGTACTCATGCAAAAAAAAAATTTTTTTTTACTGACCTAAGGACACTTGTCAGGCACTATACCAAATGCCTGCAGATTCCCCATTGTAGAACAGTAAGTCTAAGATACATGGTACAGAAAAAACATAAGCCAAGGGATTAAGACAACAGGAAAGGGAAAATCCTCCCTAATTAAGTCACTGTGTAAGAAAAGTTCAGTAAGGTGAGAAGGGAAAACAGAATGACACTAGGTAGAGGAAATCCCAAGTTCCAAGTTCCTGTCACAAAAGGAAACTTAAGGAAAAATAAGATGACTGGGGAACAAGGTAGATAAGGGGCCTAAAAATGCTACGGTGAGGTGTCTGAATTTTCTGTGAAAAGCCACAGGAAATTTTTAAATGGGCTGTAGATATTCCTGCCTGTGATGTGTACATAAGGCAACTTAAGAGTGTACGAAGTCTGTATCCTCACTGGACTTGTGTATACAGTTATAAATAAAACTGTAAATATTTTAATTTGCAGATGAAGAGAAAAATAGTGAATTTTAAAAATTAGTTAAAGATCCGGATAAAAATTAATAGGTGAGTAAATGTAATTACAATGCCAATAAAGAACAATGTTGAACATATGAATCAGAAATGAAGGTGCCTGAGAATCATAAATTTGATTACATAAAGATGAAAAATTTCTCAGTCCCTACCTATATGTATGTATATTCACACACACACACACACACACACACACCCGCAACACATCACAAGCAAAGTCAAAAGGACCACTTGGGGAAATATCTGCAACCTTTAAGACTAAAAAGATACTGTCCTTTTTTTTAGTAACACATTCAAACAAATCAATGAAAAATAAGAAACTCAATATAAACATGGAAAATGAAAAGACTTTGAAAAAGAAATGGTAATATGTAAAAAAAGTGTTCATCTTCCCTCATAATTAAATGATGTGCATTAATAACCATAAAGTTGATCAAACCCACTGCAGAGGCATTCTTAAATAGAAGTGTATGCAGATCGGGATAAACTTTTGGAAAGTCCAAGTGCAGTACTGTCAAAATTAATTCCACTATGAGAAATTTATCTTACAGGTATATCTACATAAGCATAAAAGTACAAAGGATTTTTATTTCAACACTATAAACAGCAAAAACTGGCAATAACTGAAAATACCCATCAATATGACATCAGCTCAACACATTACAGATTACAGTAGCACGTCAATAGATTCCTATTCAACAATCTCACAAGAAATAAATCTGTACCAACTCATGTGCAAAGTTCCAGAACTGTACACAGTGGGGTCCATCTGTATACTTTCTTTAATGTTTTAATTTTTAAAACATACACATGTATGACTTTTTAAAAAAAATGAAAATGCTAATAATTAATTATCTGAGTGGTGTGATTTTCAAAGATGTTAGAAAACTGTGAAAGCTAAGAGGAACAGATGAGCTAAAATTCCACGGCACAAAGATGGTAAATTGAGATTGCCTGCCGTTTTCTCCTCTAAACATGAAATGGCAATGAGGTAGAGGGACTCTACTAGAGGAAAAATAATTTTTAACAGCTTCAAGCACTGGCCTAAAAACTGGAATACAAAGAGACCCAAAGTAGTGCTGCCTTCCTCCATGGGACATATCTACTTGTAAGACAAGGCAGGAGGCTGGGGACTGGTTGGAAATTTCATACAGTTTTATGGTACTTAGGAGACAAAGTCATACAACAGGGATGGATGTGCAACAAACACATGATGTATTTATCTGCTTGGGGAGGGAGGTTCAAGAGCAAATCTCAAAACCTCTGAAGGGCTGAACTTTAAAAAAAAAAAAAAGAAAGCCACCACACTCTGAACCAAAAGCCATGCCTCAGCTAGAGATTGGGGGTGAGGGTACAAGGACAAGGCTAACAAAAGCAGAGTACAATTTCCCACAATCTCTCCATGCTCAGAGACAAAACTTTCCATTAAGAGAAGGGACCTGCAACAAGCACAAGACAAATCTCACTCTCAGTTTGAAACCTGGATACATTTTAAGTAATTTTGTAACCCAACCTTACCCAGCCCTCACCTTATATGCTTAACCAGAGGAAATGGCAAACCCTTTCCATGAAAAAAATATTAATTTCCCTACTTGTTATATACTAAGTATAGCATACGAAGAAAACATTTGTAAGACACACAAAATAAGACACAATGATAACCACCGAAGGAGGGGTGGTATGTGGAGAATAAAAACCCAAATTTTGGAATTAAGACACAAGAGTTTTATAATAAGAAATAATAAGAAATATAATAAGAAAATATAGGGAAGAGATAAAATAGATGTAAACATGGTGCAATAGAGAACTAGAATTTATAAAAGAGATTCAAATGGGAATTCTAGAACTAAAAAATTATCTAAAATTAAGCTCACTGCATGTGTTCAACAGCAGACTGGATACGTAAGAAAACAGGAAAACTTTGCTTAAACACAGGTCATTAGAAAATATCCAAACTGAAGCACAAGTATGAGAAAAAATGGAAAGAACAGAACAGACTCTAAGTGATGCATGGGACAGAGATCTTTTATCACATATGGAAATGATCTCACATGGAAAAAAGACAAAGTAGCAAAGGCAGTATCTCAAGTCATAATAGCCACAAAATTTCTAAAGTGATGAGACATCAATGCACAAAATCAAAAGTTCCGCAAAGCCCAAACAAAATAAAGAGATTTGTACTAAGAGATCCTTTTTATATTTAAAATTGCTCTGAGTCCTGTTTATAAGTTATGGAAAATGTTGCTTTATCTTTGTTTACCCTTCTGTGGGCTATGGTTCCCATGTTCAGTTTTAAAAGCTCTGGAGTGCTTTGTGCCACCAGTCAGTCCGGGACCTGGGAAGAGGTCTACTTCCAAGTCTTTGGTATGCTAAGTACGAACACGAACACACACACACACACACACACACACACACACACACACACACGCATGCGCACGCACTGAGCCCAGGATCTCATAAACAACTTTATGGGGTTGTCTCCTCCATCTCAGTTAACCTACTATCCTTAGTTTAACCTTTTCAGTCCTCTAGATATAAACTAATAAACTGCCCACTCTAGCACTTTAGGGGTCAAGTAAGAGAAGGACAGTGAGAGTGTGGGAAAACAATGAAGCTGGCCTTGCCTTCTTGGAGCCACAGCTCCACCCTCAGAATTCTGTTTCAAGTAGCCTTATGTTGAAGGCTGCGGTCAAGGCTACTGGATTATTTGGAGCTGAGGCCTGACAGAAAGGAGAAAAAAAAAAAAGTGGGAATTCCCTTTCTCACTCCTCAAATTAGCTTTTTCCTGAACCTTTATTAGTTTGCACACATCCAGGTTTCAGCTTGCCAGCTCAGGGGATGCTGGAGAAAAAAAAAAAAAAAGATTAATCCACTGCTGGTAGTGAGACTTCGAAGTTTCCAAGTTCTTCAATGGGTGATCACGATTCTGGCCAGGTTTTATTATTGAGCTTAGTGGGAAATAAAGGGTGGCATGTGTTTATCCCATCTCACCTGCAAATGTAACCTTTAATTTGATTTTTATCTTCACAGATATAAGATAGGTACATCATAGTATGTATTTGATTTGGTTGTAGATTACACTGACTTCTAAGAGAGCCTCACAGTCTTTGACTCTGTACTTGGAAAATTGTAAATTTTACAAATAAGAGGTCACTGCTTAAATCCTTAAAAGAGGATTTTTTTTATTCTTTTGCTAGGCACCTGAAGTCTAGGGCTAGAGCCAGAGCCAAATCTTGAGGTCCTTCTGAGTTTGCTTAACAACAGCCCACATCCACCTCAAAGTTAGCTGTTCAAGGTCCCAATGCTCAATATAGACATTTATGTGAGAGTGGTCTGAGCCCTGGTGGACTCTCTAAACTAGAATCCTGTGATTTTTATCTAGCAGTTCGTTTTTCTCAGCTACAATCTATGGACTAAAAATGTCCATGGAAAAAAAGACACCTTTTTGGGATACAGTTTCAGTGGGGAGGGGTAGAGATTTGACACATGCAGACTTTACGCTCCTAGCAACTGCAGGATTTCAACTCCATAGCCTTTTCCTGGGAGTCTATTGCCCAAAAAAGCTGTCTCTCGGGTGCTTTACTATACTGGCAATGTCCCAGAGATATACGGCTTCAGTTCACCTCTTTGTGGTCTGCTTCTCTCTCTGTTCTGTGTCAGATAGTTCCTAGCTCTCTTTTTGAATTTTTATACTTCTTTGTAGCTACTTTTTATATTTAGTCTAACTTTTCTGACTGTTCTTAGTCAATACTGGAAACAGAATGTTAAAACAAGTTTAATTCATTTTGCACAGATTTTAGGTGGACTTTTAAATTAGAAGAGTCACATCCTTCTTTCACTCTGGTATAGTCTCTATTACTGTTACATGAATACTTTATTTTCCACATTTTCTTTTACATTTCCTGAAATAATGCTCAATGTTATTTATTGTTGTTCTATAGTCTGGGAGATTTCCTCAACTTTATTACCTACTCCCCTCTACTGTATGTTTTTGTCTTTGCTGCCATGTTTTAAGTCACTCTGAGGTATTTCTTTCTCAGTGACTGTTCCTTTTTCGCTAATATCCTGTTCTTGTTTTAAGAGATGAATTTTTAAATCTCTCTGAGCACAGCTCTGGAAATGTTTTTCTTCTCTTTAACTATTTTCTCCAGAATCTATAAGCTTACTCATTAGGCTCTCCACCATGCTTCCTCAATGACCCTGGTTCTCCTATGCCTGGCCATCAGTTTTAATTAACATAAAAAGACTAAATATGGTTTGCTCTGGTATCATCTAAACATATCTATCTTCTGGTCAGTTTTCCTAACTATAGGTTGTTTCTTTCTTCCTTTCTTTCTTCTAAAGATTTTATTTGAGAGAGAAAGAGGGCGCGCACGCACACACACACACACACACACACACACACATACAAGTAGAGGAAATAGCAGAGGAAAGCAACAAGAGCACTCCCCAATAAGCAGGGAGCCTGATATGGGGCTTGATTCCAAGACCCTGGGATCATAACCTGGGCTGAAGATAGATGCTTAACTGACCGAGCCACCCCTCCTATTTGTGGGTGGTCTCATTGTGTGTTCTATACAGGATGCCCTAACTGTGCAAATTTTCTTCACTGTAATGCCAGAGTTACTAGGGCTTTATTCCAGGTACGACATAAATGCTCCATTTCTACAAATGCTTTATTAATATTCCTTCAAGATACTCTTAGGTGTTTGTTTGGGGTAAAAGTCGCTGACCATATTCTGCCTAGGATAAGGAACGAGGTGTTGAGGACACAGGCCCCCTTTGCACTACCACATACTGCCTACCCTTTGCCACATCCAGTCTAGAGTTCTGATGGGCAATTGTTTCTCACGACTCAAGGAGTTTTAAGGTTGTGGCTTCCCTGCCTCTTATATCCTTCAGATCTCCTTTTTCTGTCTCTCAGGGGTCATTGCTATTAACCACCAAATTTACTATCTCAATATCTTTATACGTAATAGTTTGGTATCAGTTAGTAACTATTATGTGCTGGCACAAAAAGTTAAAGGTGTTTGATCTATATAAGAATCTTATGAAATACAGCTGAAGAAAGTCAAGCATGGAGAATCATTTGCTCTCAGTGTCAGAGCAAGCTCTGCTTTATTTTACAAAATCAGAATCTTTTTAATTTAACCCACAAGTTTTGTTTCTAGATTACTAGTTCACAAGCTCAGGAAATACAGAAACTGTGAAGGCTTACTTATTTTACACTAAATTATATAGTATTAGGAAATTGTGAATAGATGGTTATGTATCAGATTTAACAGGACATAATTCAGTAGAATGGATGCAAGTGAAAAGAGGAAAAATATCAAATGTTTCATTTTTCACTATGACTAAGTGCAGTATAAGGAAGAGTCAAAGTGAAAAAATAAAACACACTTCCTCTTCCATAGGCACAGCTTTTAAATTCAACTCCTAGTTTTCAAATTGCAACCCAAATGACCTAGATGAATTTTTCCTCCTTACTTCATTAAGACTGTTAAATTTTCTTTGATAATTTTCAAATTATTATACTGTTTTTATTGTTGCACTTCTCGAAATTTCAGAGAATATCCTTTGGTATCTAAAGAAACCAAGTTACAGTAAGTCTTCCCTAAAAGAAAAAAAAAAAAAATACAACTACAAGCTTACTCTTTGCTTCATTCTAACAGAAGCGTGATCAAAACACCACCAACACAGCATTATTACATAGAAAGGTAAAGTATACCATTATTCAAAATCTGGAATTCATTGATTGTTTTACTCAATTTATTTTCACAGAACAGCTAATCTGGCATTCATATTATTATATCAGAGAGGCAGTTAAAACTTTAGCAGTACTATGATGTGCACATTAGCAGGGGGAATAAATGCCTAACCATGACTTTTATGCTTCATTCAGATCATTCTAAGATTCACTCAGTGCCTCCCAGCAAAGTACATAGTGCCTCCTCAGCAGATATTTCATAAATGACTAATAGAAAGTACTTGTATACTTATTTTAAATCTTATTTCCAGGATACCAAAATAATACAAATAATAAAAAATGAAATTCTAGAATACATAATACCATATCTTAACACTAAGGATCCTAAAAATGTTCTAAGAGCTCAGAGAGAACATGTTTATATTTTACTAGTCTTTTCATTGTAATACTTTACTTTTTATTAACAAACAAAATCAAAAAACAAAAAGCCTCAGTTTTCACAACAAAACTCACCAAAAATGTTGGTCTTCACAGTAAGTGCAAGATGAGTATTATTCCTTAGAATTTCAAGGGCCTTCACAAATGTAATATTTTCAAAGTTTTGTCCATTTACTTCCATTATCTTGAAAAAAGCATTTGTAAAATATAAATTAAGACAAAAACTGTTACTTCTGCATCCTTAAGTTTAACGGTGGGAAAAAAAAAAACTTGAACAAAATACACCCATATGTGAATAATGGTTATCTCTGTGAGAAGTGGGGTTACTACTTAATTCTTTTTCTCTATATTTTGTTTCCCCAAATATCTACTAAAAACATTTTTTTTGAAAGTTCACTCCCTCTAAGATTAAAGACATTTAAAAAAAAAAAAAAAGCACAGTATAGTTTATATATGAAGGAAAAATTTTAATCATGTCAGATCAGATGATAAAAATTAGTGCCAGTGTATATATGTGCAAATTTTATTGAAATTTTCTAAATGCAAATTTACTGCATTTAAGAGAGATAACTCATTCAAAAGTGATACACCAAATACATCTAGTATCATTTTCTGACAATGAATGAACCAACAAGTCAAGCAAAAAGTACCACTGTGATGAGTCCTTCCACATGACATGGCTCAGCCTTCAAAGCAGGGCTTCCCCAAATTTGGCTGTACCTCAAAATCATATAGAAAGCTTTCTTAAAAAATACTAATTCTAACAAAAAAGGATAAAGAGATAACCATAATGAGAAAAAAAGGGGGAGAGCATAGAGCAACGCTCCCATCGAGATTAAAATAAAGACTGAGAAGCAAAATATTATAAGAAGAAAAAAAAATCACAGAAATAAAATTCAGAGTTGAAAGAAGTCTTGAGTCTACATACTGAACTGTCTCAAATAGTAACCTGTAAGGATAATGAAGAGACTTAATACATCCCAATGAAAATCCTAAATTCCAAGGACAGAGAACAAAGAATCTGTAAGCATCACTTGCAGTACTGTGCAGTGAGACAAAGAAAGCTAGAAAAGAAAAATAAAGATTGGTTTGGACTTCTCCTGGGCATACTAAGATGTGAAACTTTTCTGTAACATCAAAGTTCTCAGGGAAAAAGAACTACGACCAACGAATATTATACTCCACTGAACAAGAGCATCAGACATGCAAGGACACACAAAACTATAGTACCTACTGGCCCTTTTTGAGAAAAGTACTAGAAAAGGTACTGGTAGTACTAGAAGACAACTGTGAAATGAAACACAACAATGGAGACACAGGGCATATGAAATGGAGGTGATCAATGAAATCAGTAAGACAGGTATAAATTTGTACATGGCTGTTAGTGATAAACTCACAAAAGTTAATGTAAATGTCAAGAGTATTCTTAAAAGAAGATAAACAACATTAAAAATGACTTAATAGCTAGACCTAAAATTTCAGGTAATTTTAATAATAATCGGGGATACCGAGAGAAGTAAAACCTGATAAATTTTCTCTCAAGAATGAAATCATTTGATTTCATTGTTTTATTTTTTCTGTGAAGAATGAGATGCTTAAATGTGTTTAAAATACTAGAACAATAAATACACCTAGTCTAGAATTCTAGCACTAGATATTCTTAATGACTGGAGTGGAGGAGTTAGGCCCAGAAATCTCTATTTTTAAAAAGTTCCCTCAGGGGAAGAAGGGGATCATTATAACTCTAAATCAGCTTCTTAACCCTTTGATATTTGGGCTGGGTAACTCCTTATTATGGGGGATGCACTGCTGCAGCGTGTTGGAAGTTGCTTAGTAGCATCCTTGGCCTCTACCCACTAGATGATGGTAGCAGCCCCCAGGTCATGAGACTCATCAATACCTCCAGACATGCCAAATGTTTTCTGAGGGAGAAATCACTCCTGGTTGAGAACCCCTGTTCTGCAGTGTAAAACTTTTAATAATGTTAATGTATTCATTATTTTATTTTATTTTATTGTGTTTTTTCTTAAGATTTTATTTATTTATTTGACAGAGAGCAACAGTAGGCAGAGAGGCAGGCAGAGAGAGACGAGGAAGCAGGCTCCCTGCTAAGCAGAGAGCCCGATGCAGGGCTCGATCCCAGGACCCTGGGATCACGACCTGAGCTGAAGGCGGAGGCTTTAACCCACTGAGCCACCCAGGCGCCCCTATTTTAAAAGGAAAGTACATTAGTATGATTTAGTTAAAAGTAAAATAAAGCTATATTCTAAATGAGTTAAATTAACTAGCAGAATTTTAAAATGGGAAAACATAACCTTCCCAAGTGATTCACGTTAATTTGAAAAATGACTCTTTGGTGTGCACAGAGACCTGTGTTAAAATACAGATTCCTAGAGCTCATCTCTGTAGAATGTGACTAGTATGATTAACAGAACTGAGGCGAGCTTAGGAATTACATTTCTTAGTAACAAGGTTGTCAGGAATCACATCTGGGAACACACTGCTTGGTCTACAGCTACCTAAAGTCTTAATGGAGAAAATAAATCCTCACTAACTTCCTCCTAGTGTCTTTTTCCTGGTCCCTCACCTGGCTTCCTCTGCTTATGCATGTAGTTCTGTTACTTATATGAACACTATTTAAGCTGAAACCATCATTTATGGTAATCTTTGGCCACTTACACTTTTTTTAATATTTAAAGATTTCATTTATTTGAGAAAGAGAGTACTCATACAAGCAAGCATGAGTGGAGGGCAGAGGGAGAAGCAGACTCCCCACTGAGCAAGGAACCCCACGTGAGGCTCAATCCTAGGACCCCAGGATCACAATCTGAGCTGATGAAAGATACTTACCCGACTGAGCCAGCCAGGAACCCCTCATTTTAATTTCTAATTGAATTTCCTTAAATGGATCATGCTTACTTGTAGAAATATCACATGTGAAAAAAAAGCAGCAGACAAATACTTCCCAAAAGGCTTTAATTCATGTGGTTGGTTATTTACTTACCTGATCACCACGTTTCAGTCCAGCATCAGCAGCTTTGCTACTAGGTTCTACTCCTTCAACGAAAATACCAAACCCCTTCTCACTCCCTCCATTAAGGCTAAAATGCAGAGGGGACTCTCGGGAAGCCTTCTGCAATACCACCTGTCTCCACTTGGCCTTTGCAGCACAGGCAATATTTAATAACCGGAGATGACCATTCATTTTCTAAAAACATAAAAAAGGGTATAATGTACATAAATTTATGTCTGTATCCCTTAAAGTCTTTTAAAAATCACCTAAAATTATTAGAATTAGAGTTACCTTGAAATAGAGAGTAAAGAACATGGAAGACAGGGTAAATAAAGCTGAAGGAGGGCAAACTTTCAACCCAGAGCGCTGTCAAGAAAACGATCTCACAATACAATTTTTAAAAATGGCTCAAAAGGATTCCAAAATGATATCTCTTCATGGAAGACAAAACGTTACTTCTCGTGGCCTAAAATTTCCTAATACATCTCCACTACTATCTTGCTAATCTCCAGGCCGTTACATAAATCCAGAATCTTTATAAACCTTCATTTAAAACCTTAAAGGACCTGAACCACCTTTCCAAATACAGTCATACTGAAAGACACATTCAAGTTCCTACCTCTTCTGGGTATATTATTCCCATATTATTTTAGATCTTTCCTAACTTTAGTAATATTCTAATTTCAGATTTTAATATCAATTTAATACTCAACTATTCTCAAATAGCATAGTATGTGTAAACCTCATAACTCATGCTCATAAAAAGCAGCTAAAGTTTCTTCCGGACAGAGGCCCCGCCTTACACCTGTTCTGATCCTATTCTCCTAACACCTTGGGAGTATCAAGTAGAACTGAATAAATACCTGATAACTGAATGATTACCAAAAAAGAAATCCCATGACTGTAAGGCAATTTCTATTTTCCATTAGCCCATAAATATCTACACAGCTGGCACTAGAAAACCCAAATGATGGTGATAAGCTTCTTATCACCTCTTAATCAAGTTCCCTGTATCTGTTCATTCTTCCCATTTTGTTTGCATAGAGCTGAAGGGCTGCTGAGAAAGCTACAGGAACTAAGAGGTAAGGGAATGGACAGAAACCTGCCTATTTGTCCCTTTTTCAACTCAATCCACTTACATTCTGAGTAACAGCAATGGTTCTTGGGCCCCCAGATTGTTATTATTAGCTCATTATAATCCTTATAACAATTCCCAGAAACTAGGGGCTACTACTTATAAAGACAACTACAGAAAAGGCTGGGCTACTTGCCCAAGTTTACATGTCTAACAAGTGGTACAGTCTGAATGTTAATTCAGGCAAACTAACTCCTGAACTGCATTACTAATTTACTTCCTAAAATTTCAAGTTGCTTGGAGGATATAAATCCAGTTGCAGTTCAAAGTTTGTATCTGTCAGAGTAAATGGAATTATAAATAGCTACTGTGTAAGTTAAAAGGACCTTGAGGGGGTTATCTTAGGTGTTGTATATTTAGAACAAGTAAAATCACATGCAGAAGGGAGACTCAGAATGTCTAATGTAGAGCTGATACATAAAATAGGCCTTTAAAGTTGCACAGAGTTCAAATAGCAACATTAGAAGAAAAGAATTTAAACCTGAGAACTGGTAAAGAATATAAAATAATCTGGCTGGGTAAAATCAAGGGTGCAGAGATAAAAAGACTTAAAATGTAGGTGAGGAGCCTGAACATATGAGGAATTACTTTGATAGGAAATACTTTAGTTCATTGACAAAAAGAGAAATATTCGTCTCATTTATAGTTTAAAAACAATCTTTGGCCACACAAAATGGACTAGAAAAAAATACTAGAACTAAAATTACCTAGCTATTACAACAGATGAGGCATGATTAAATGAGGCCATTTTTAAATGGGGAGTGACAAAGGAATGGCGGAGAGAGAGGGGCTATAGGAAATATGTGTACTGCCACAATTAGTGACCTAGGTGACTTCAGCAATGAATGGACATCTTGATCAGGGAATTCAAGGAAAAGAGGGAGCCCACATAAACACCACAGTTCACAAGCTTGGGTGACTGGAGATAGCATTCTCATGAGTCTTAATATGAAAACAGAAGAGTGAGAAGGAAGCCTGATTTTTGCTTGGGTTAGTGCCAGAAAATGAGCAGAATCTAAAATATAAATTTATAAGTTCTCAGAGCAGACATTCAAGACACAGAAACAGATAAAAGTTGTGAATTGCTCTTATTTGGGAATGAGGAAAATCCCTAAACCTTGAAGAAGATAAATTCTTTTAAGTCTTACTGTATCTTCCAGATTTTTTTCAAATTCCTCCAGAAATTGAGTCATAGCAGGATCACCTTCAAAATCATTAAAATGATTATTTACCCATAATAACACAATCCGTGTTACCTGTGGAAACATGAAGGAGGCAGCATACAGTTATGAGAGGCTTTCCTTCTGCTGAGTATATTCCAAAAGCATGTCCAAAAACCAAGGGGGAACAGAGTTTTATGGCTAATCCCTTTACCCACTCCCTATCCTGCATGCAAAAGGTTCATCCTAACAGAGAGGCATGGTTTAGTTTGACCTTTTGTTTCCTAGAGGACACAAGCAAGCAGAGAGGGCCAAGAGTATACCCTCAGTGGAAAAAAAAACCCCACAAACCTGCATGCTAAGCTGTAAGAAATACATAGGATGTATACCCCAGAAAGTATCCTAAAATGTGAGCTTCTAAGGGTAGGCAATCATATCAAAAGTGTTTATATAGTCGAGCACATGTTTAACTATAAGTCTTAACATAAGCACACCTGAACTTGCCGTATTATAAATACCGTGACTTTTCAAAGTTGTAAAGTGATTTGCTTACTTCATGTCACAGATTAACAGAAAAGTTAATGGAAGCTAAACTGAATCATACACCTAGCAATGGAAGTAATTTAATTTATATATAAACTGAGGTAGAATACACATAAAAGCCAACATTTAAACCACTTTTAGGTGTACAGCTCAGTGGCATTTAGCACCTTCACAATGGTGTGCAACTATCATCACTACCTAGGTTCCAGAACACTTTTATCACCCCAAAAGGAAACCCCATTCTGATTATGGAGTCATCTCACCTTCTGCCCTTTCTCCCAGCAGCCACTAATATGCTTTTCTGTCTCTCTGTATTATGTCTGTGGGATATTTCACATAAAATGTGACCTTTCATGTCTGGCTTCTTTCACTTAGCATTACGTGTTCAAGGTTCATCCATGTTGCGGCATGTACTACTTTCCCTTTTATGGCTCAAAGACATTTCATTACATGGCTATACCACACTTTGCTCCCCATTCATCAGTTTATGGACATAAGGGTTGTCTCTACCTTTTGGCTATTGTCAATAGTGCTAGGAACATCTATATCTAAGTTTCTGTTTGTATACCTGTTTTCAGTTCTTATGGATAAATACCTAGGAGGAGAAGTGCTGGGCTATCTGATAATTCTATGTTTTACTTTTTGAAGAAATGCCGAACTTTTTTCCAGAGCACCAGTAACATTTTATGTTACTACCAACAATGTATGGGAATGTCATTTTCTCCACATCCACATCTTTGGTGATGGTTGTTACTTCCTTTCCTTTTAAAAAGCCATCCTAGTAGGTGTGAAGTAGAATCTCACTGTGGTCTTGATTTGCATTTTCCTATGAATAATGGTGTTGAACATCTTTTTCATGTGTTTGCTAGCCATTTATGTATCTTCTTTGGAAAAATAGTCTATTCAAGTCTTTTGCCCATTTTTACGTTGTCTTTTTGCTGTTGAACTATAAGGATTCTTTATACATTCTGGATACTAGACCCTTATCAGATATAATATATTTACAAATATATTTCACCTATTCGATATGTGGCCTTTTCTTTCAATGTAAGGCTTTAATTTTGATGAAGTTTATCTGTTTTTAATTTTTTTTCCTTTGTTGTTTGTGCTTTGGATAACATATCTAAGAAACGACTGCCAAATCCAAGGTCTTTTTTTTTTTTTTAAGTTTTAAAAGAAGAGGTTTTATTTTAGTAAAAACAGCACATATCATTGTAAAAGATTTAAACAATACATATGAATACAAAAAAGTTTAATAAGGTCATGATTTTTAACCTCTTCTTTTAAGAGTTTTATAGTCTTAGCTCCTGTATTTAGGGTCTCTCACTCATTTTGAGTTAATTTTGTGTATGGGATAAGGTAAGGGTCCAATTTCATTCTTTTGCATGTGAATATCTAGTTGTCTTTCACTCATAGTTTTGCTCATTCTTCAGCATGCCTTTATCTCCTCAGCAACTGAGTTAACTACATATAACTCCAAAGGGGGTGGGGAGGCAAGCCTTTGGTTTAAACACTTTAGTTTCCTTAATAATGGAATTCCCAAGTCCAGGTACATCTAATTTATTTCTCTTAAGATTTAACTCAGGGGGCCGCCTGGGTGGCTCAGTGGGTTGAGGCCTCTGCCTTCAGCTCAGGTCATGATCCCAGGGTCTTGGGATCAAGCCCCGCATTGGGCTCTCTGTGCAACAGGGAGCCTGCTTCCTCCTCTCTCTCTGCCTGCTTCTCTGCCTACTTGTGATCTCTGTCTGTCAAATAAATAAATAAAATCTTAAAAAAAAAAAAAAAGATATAACTCAGATGATGGATATTGGGGAGGGTATGTGTCTTGGTGACTGCTATGTACTATATAAGACTGATGAATCACAGATCTGTACCCCTGAAACAAATAATACATTATATGTTAATAATAAAAAAAAAGGTACAACTCAGAAAGACATACCAAGCAATTATGATCCTACTTTTATTTTTCTTAAAATAAATAACTTCCTCAAGTTTTTTGCTGAGGTATTGCTAGTCTTTCCACCGATGTACAAATATCCCATGAAATAAGGTAAGATAATTTAAATTAGCAATGTTTAATGTAAAAAAAAACAACAACACCCAAAAATAAAAAACAAAACTCAAATGTAGATTTAAAATAAGTCGCAACAGAGAAATATTAAGGTCAAAAAGACTGTTTCAAAATTATTATAAAGTCTTTAATTCAAAAATCAACATATTTCTATTTTGGGGCTTACAAACAATCTTAAGCTCCCCTAAAAATAATTTACTTGGTGAATATTCTTTCTAAACTATTAAGTTTTAAATGTTTTACTGATCTCTTTCAGAAACAAACATTTTGATGAAGTTCAAAAATACTCTTATGCAGCTATCATGTTTTCTGAGTTTATAGCTATACCACAGCTTATTTCAGTTTTTAGCTTTAAAGGCTTGTATCAACTTTTTAACATGCTTCTTTCCTCAAAAGTAACTAAGTAGATCTATGTTTTTTAGGTAAGTAAATTTTGTTATCAAAATAAATATTTATCAAGTGTAAGGTTTTATGAATATAATTTATAGGTTAAAATCACTTCCATGCCCTTCATATTTATAAAACCAACCTTATCCCGTAAGTTGTCAATTTTAAACCATTCCAATAGTTTGATCCCAACATCCAAAGGACTTTGAAGAAATGTCCTGTAAGTTAGTAGGAAATCTTCTATATAAGTTGGGTCCACAATAGAATGTTCTTCTATTAAATGCATGATGAGACGCTCAGGTGTTGCCTAAAAATCCAAGGACAGAAAAGATGATAAACAAATAGCTGAAGAAACAAAAAACTCTACTAATTACTTTCCTTTGTAGTCACTCTATTACACAATTCCTCAAAGCAGAGTTTCACTGTTAAAATACTTAGCAATGGGAGAAGGTAGTCCTTTACAGATTGCAGTCCATCAGCACCCAGAAGTTGAAAAAGAGAAAAGGCAGAGGAATGAAAATACCCAAAAGCATTTACTCAGTTTTATCTGTTTAATTGTCATTTCATCCTGGCAGGGCTTTTGAAATTCAGTGATTTACCCCTATTGGGGCTTTTTCTGTCATTTTTCCACAGTTGGTAGAGGCAGGGAGATGACGTCTTAAGCCACCAGATAGAAGAAGTTAAACTTAAAAAACAAAACAAAACAAAACCTTCCCTCCAAATTTAATCATCTTCAAATCTCTTCTGCGCCAGGCTATAGGAGCAGCGCACCAGTTTAAGACAGTATGTTTTGCTGTTCTTACTTCCTAGAAAAGAAGTTTCTTTTTCTATGGTTTCTCCATGCTAGTTCACCATTCTGAGAGGAACCAGAAGTTCTATATATAGTTTTTACATTAATTCAGAGTTTTAACTCCTTGCCTGTCTCCAGATTTATAAAAAGAAATGTAAACAACATTTATCTACTGCTCTGCTTTAAGCTTCTGAATCAGTGTTAAAATTTATTACCTTTGCAGCCTTTTCAAAAGTGTGGAGATAAACCATATGCTAAACCAAATATAAAAAGCAACTGCTGTCCATAACATCAAATTTCAATTCACCCAATTTCACTGATGAGAATAACTATATGGTAAACATACATCAATACTAACAATGTTATCTAAGAATTTAAAGAAAGGTATATAAATCATTTCTCTAGAATGAAGTCAAAGTAAGGTTTTTCATATAACATTTAAGGGATGAGGCAACCACAGGTGCATTCCTATTCTTTTTCCACCCTCTAAAACAATCTAAGTCAAATAGTACGAAGTTGGGCTTAACTTTCACAAGCCAATCTTGAGTTGAGGTCTTTAAATCTGGTTCTTAAATCATGTATAGTTAAGCTGGGGGAAGAACTCATCAACATTTTAAAGAAAGGCCATTATTCTGACTGGCTAAATCACTAGGGCAGTATACCTGGAGAGACTAAGCCATATATTCAAAACTATATTTAAAGGTGAGCCCCACAGTCGTGCAGAAGCATGTCACCAGAGTATCGGGGTGGCTCAGTTGGTTAAGCAATTGCCTCAGAGGTTGTGATCCTGGAGTCCTGGGATCCAGGCCTGCATCAGGCTCCCTGCTGGGCAGGGAGTCTGCTTCTCCCTCTGACCCTTCCCCTTCTCATGCTCTCTCTCTCTCTCTCTCACTCTTTCAAATAAATAAAATCTTAAAAAAAAAAAAAAAAAGCAGCAGCAGCATGTCACCAAAGGGCTCACTAGTATCCAACAAGGTGGGATTCTGGGAGACAGGGTGAGCAGAGCTGGTAGGCAAAGGAGATGAATGGAATGGTGACACTGGCATGATAGAGACTAGTTACAATGAGCAAGCAAGTAAATACAGAGAGCCTAACATGAGCCACTCCTGGAGAAGGCAGTTACAAATATGAAAAGAGAAAAGACAGGAAAAACTGTGGTATAGCACTGGAACTGGGAATGCTGGTATGAACTCCTGAGTATTACAAGTGGATGGAATCACATACAAAGTTATAGGTGCATATGCATTTACTGTGAATATACATTTAATATAAATATACATTTAATATAAATATACTATATAGTACAGTAAATACATATACATCTTTCCTTGCAGTGTCTGATCAAAGGCTCTAAAAGAAATAACACCCAAGTAGAATGAAAGACTAAGTGTCAGATCTTGGGTGGTGGTGGTGGTGGTCGCTGTAAGATTTTATTCATTTGAGTGAGCGAGAGAGCAAGAGAGAAAGAGAGCACGAGAGACACCAGTGGTGGGGGCGGGGGGCAACAGGAGGGAGAGAAACAGACTACCCACTGAGCAGGGAGCCTGACTTAGGGCTCGATCCCAGCATCCTAGGATCAGGACCTGAGCCAAAAGCAGATGCTTAGCCAAATGAACCACCCAGGCACCCCTAAAAGATTTTATTTTTATGTAATCTCTCCACCAAATTGAGGCTCAAACCCACAAAGCTAAGATCAAGAGTAGCATGGTCCACCAACTCAGCCAGCCAGAGCACCCCCCCACAGATCTTAGTTTTTAAATGCTATTCTCCATTAGGAGGATCTAGGGCTCTCTGGAGAAATGGCTGATTCCAAAGCTGGAACAGGAAAAGCACAAGATGAGCCTGAACATCATGTTTTGCCAGATAATAAGCAAGCTCTCAAGAAAGAATGGGGACATATCAAAAGGATACAGGAGACAGCCTTATGAAGGTCTCCTTAGCCAAATTTGGGACAACTTGACCACTGGAACGACGATAGAGAGTATAACACAAAAATCCATGCCAGTATAGCTGAACTAATGGGAGAAAAGGAAATTTTCATCCTTAGAGAAAAAGATAATAAATGTAAAAAAAAAAAAAAAAAAAAAAAGGTGGGAGGGACAAAAAATCACCATTTCAGGCAGGAGTCAATGGAAGACTGGAGGACAGAAGTTAGCAGAACATACAGACACTATGCCAAAACATCTCTCCTCTAACCACTTAACAATTACAAATGGTATGGTGGTGACTTGATAGTGAAGAAATCTGACAGACATCAACATGACCAGATGTTTACAGCAGATTTTACCAATGGTGGGAGGGACAGGCTGACATTACATATTCCCTAATACAATGCACAGAGAAGAACAGGACATCATTTCTGTGGAATTCCTACCAGAAAAGCATGAGTTGTGTCTGCTCATGAGGAAACATTGGAAAGATCCAATGACACTACAGAATAAAAGGTGTGTTCTTTAAAACTGCTGAGAATATGAACAGAAAAAAACTGTTCCTAGAGCAGACTCAAGTGACATATGACAACTAAATGCTACTGTGTTCCTGGTGAGATGCTGGATGAGAAAGGACAAAAGCCATTGCTGAGATAGTTGGTGAAAATCTAAGTAAGGTCTGTGGGCTGAATGGTTGTACTGTATCAATTTTTATTTCCCAACTTGAAGGGTTCCATGGTGTTTCTGTAGGACAGTGTTGTTTTTAGGAAATACGCAATGGAATATTCAGGAGTGATGCATCACACTTGCAGACTGTTCTCAAATGATTCAGAGAAAGACCGCGACAGTGGAGAAACTGCAGTGAAATGCCAACAAGCAGTTAGGGATTCAGAGTGAGGGAGCTCAGCACTGTTCTTGCAACTATTCTCTAAGGTTGTAATTACTTAAAAACAGAGAGTCAAAAAAACATGAGCTCCCATAAAAAAACAGTCTGTGCAATCCACCCATATGTTTATCTTTTCTACATACAAAGCTTATTCTTATCAGTTTAGGAAAAGAAAAAGTGTTGCAGAATAGCCTGACTCCTGAGGGAAAATGGATCTGACATTAGTCCTTCACACTATTAAGTAAGTTAGTTCATGCATTTGTAATGAATAACAACACATTTACTTACTTTGCAACCAAGACTAGGTTGAAAAGAGAAATGGTTATATGTTTTTATTTCCTCTATTTCAACTATAATTTCTCTATCTTACAATCTAGAGATCTTCCAGGAGACAGGGTATTGGGGGAGGGGGGAGGAGGGAGACAAGGGGGCAAGTGGATAAAGGGTAGGGGAGAGGGAGCTAGAGAAAACAGTATGGGGATTAGTATTCAGACTCTACAATGTGCTAAGGTTTTTGATTTACCTCATTTAGCCCTAATAAAACCTTGACATATCATTTTCAGATTAGAAAACTGAGGTTCAGAGAAGATAATGCCTATTTCAATGCCATAAATATCCAGTAACCATTCTGCATCTTCATCTACCATTCTTCATACTTTTGTGATTAGTCCTTTCATTTTCTGTTTTGTTTCTAAATACTGCTACTATTTTTTAAGTTTCAAAAGTTTTAATTTAAATTCCAGTTAGTTAACATACAGTGTAATATTAGTTTCAGGTGTACAATTCAGTGATTCATCACTTATATACAAAACCCAGCGTGCACTGTCAACAAGTGCCCTCCTTAATACCCATCTCCTCATTTAACCCATCTCCCCCACCACCTTCCATGTAGCAACCTCAGTTTGTTCTCTACAGTTAAGAGTCTGTTTCTTGGTTTCCGTCCCACCCAATGTCCATTTGTTTTCTTTCTTAAATTCATATAGGAGTGAAACCATATGGTATTTTTTTCTCTGATTGACTTATTGCTGTGTTTGATGAAATCAACTCCCATTATCAATGGATCATAAAATAAATTTGAAAAGGAACACTTTAACCATTGTATTCTAAAATAATATCCTACCCATACTAATATTAAATGCCAATGTCATGCTTATTAAAATGTGTAAAAACCAATGTAGAAAAAAGGAAAAGAACTAACAGAATTAACAGAATTAACACAATTATCTTGCACTGCACAAAAAGTGGTTCAAAGCCTTATAAATAAGAAAGTTTTATTCTATCAGTGACTAGAATAATAAATAAAAACACCCACCTTGATTACAATGTGTCCTTTCCTGGTTCCACTCCGATCTAGTTCACGGTGCTCATGTACCATAACAATTTCTCCCTCTTCCTCAACTTTATGGGTATTTTTCTCCACATGATTTAAAATTCTCCAATAATCCTGCTGGGCTATGCAGACAAACTGTCCGAGAATAACATGGGGACAGTTAATGAACCTGTAGTACATAAATATATCACTGTGCACCAAGGCCGAACACAAAGGTAAGAAATCGAGTGGCATCAGTTCTTTTTTATACAATCCCTTTAACCCTTAACAAAAATCAAGGTGAAATAAATAATTCACGTACAAAGACACAAAAGAGGTTAAATCCTTTTGAATTCTGCTCTAAAAGGAGAAGTGAGCTTCTACTTCTCTCAAAACGGACACTAAGCAAAGAAAACATGAAGCAGGAGTAAGTTAGAAACAAACAGAACTTTGAAGTTCCTATTTTTTTCCTTTATGTAAAAAAAAAAGAAAAAAAAAAAAAGGACTAAGCTGGCTATTACCCAATAGAGATTTAACAAACCAACATTTCATATAATCTCTTCTAAAAATTTGTACTTTGTTCAATTCCACAAATGTTTGAATCAGACATAAAATTTAGTTTCCTTTTATTAACTGTGAGCTTCTGAAAACTCCCAATTTTCAAATCAAGCTATTTTATTTTGAGGAAGAAAAAACAGGCTCGGCCATTTTAAATCAACAACCAAGAATACAAGAGCAAAGAGATAAACTTACCTGACAATCATCTACTTTAGTTCTAACAACTCCATGCATGTATTGCTTATCCAGAGTGGGAGTAATTCCAAAACTATTTCCCATAAAGAGATTTTCAACTTTTCCATCTGGATGAGTGATTTCTACAGTGCCGTTTAAAATAACATACCATGAGTCAAGCTACAGAGAAAAAGACAGGTTTTAAGAATATTCTCAAAAAGATAGTTATACATTATCTTTGAAATATAATCATGGAACTTGTATTTTAAAAAAGAAAAAGATCTGGTTATATTGCTTTATACTCTGTCAGAAAACATCCTATGCCTGTCTATGCAAACTAATAAAGCTTATTTTATTCTTTCTTCTTTTAGTCATGAAATGACATCAGAAGGACTTTCATAATTGACCAAATGAGAAAATCAGAGTAAAATGATGCAATGGTTAAAACTATAAGCTCCTGAAATCTGCATCCAGACCCTGCCACTAATTGGGTGAGAGACTCTGGGCAAGTTATTTAACCTCTCAGTGCCCCAATCTCTTGATTTCTAAGTGGGCTTAACAAGAATACCTATCATAGGACCTTTGTCTTAATGAGTTTAAACATACTAAGATACATACTGAGTGCTTAGAACAGTGCCTAGGACATGGTAAACATTCAAAAGAAAAAACAAAAAGATAGCTAGTAATTAATTCAGAAAGATTACTAAAACCCTGAATTTTAAGGCATAGTTGACAAAGTACTGAAAATTTCTCTTAATGTTAAGAAAATATTGCCTTCACTTATATAGCAACATATGATGCTCCTAGAAGTTAACTCAATGTGTATGAGGGAAAGACCACTTACTCTCCTTTAGTATGCTTCTTATCAGCCTACAGTCTCAACAGTTTAAAGGTGATTCAAGGGAAATCTGGATTATCAGTTCTGAAGGAGAATCAGTAGCAAACATTTTTTTTTCCAAAAGCGTGGGTTGTTTTTTTTTTGTTATTTCAAATATGAAATTCACTCACTGTGCAATTTGTGGATAACATAAAATTGCTTGCGAACAGGGACTGTGTCTAGTTTTTCCACCACTACACTCCCTGTGTCTAGAACAGTACCCAGCACAAAGTAGGCAAACAATAAATTTTTGCTGACAGAACTGTGGAAAATTAAGAGAATATAAAAATTTGTGGAAAAGTTCTTCAAAATGCCACTGTTTATACAGTTGTTAGAAGTTTAGTTTCTCCATGTTTATATTACTTTAAACTGCTGAAACAGTTAGTAGACTGTCTTGCCTTTTAAGAAAACTTAATAGTAAATTCAATTGTTCATGAAACTTTTTTCTTGAGTATATCCTATGTGCCAGATGTTTAGGATATGGGGAAAAACATGTAAATAAAGCTAAAGATAAGGCCCCTGCCTTCAAAGAGATGCCATCAAATTTTAAAATAACTTGAATGCCTACATATTACTTTTGCAGGCATATAATAATTACTTAACCATTGATTACTGAATTACATTTTAGTCATTTCCAATTTTTATTATAAATATGTTGCAATGAACATCTTTTGGCATAACTGAGTTTTTTTTTTTTTTTTTTTAAGATTTTATTTATTTATTTGTCAGAGAGAGAGAGAGGGAGAGAGAGCAAGCACAGGCAGAAAGAATGGTAGGCAGAGGGAGAAGCAGGCTCCCTGATGAGCAAGGAGCCCGATGTGGGACTCGATCCCAGGACGCTGGGATCATGACCTGAGCCGAAGGCAGCTGCTTAACCAACTGAGCCATCCAGGCGTCCCTGAGTTTTATATTATGTACTGAACCAAGACACTCATGATGAGTGAAACAGGATAGACTGTTAATTCTTCAAGGCCCATGTTAAAAATTTCTAAATGACTTTCCAGAAGTGCTACTTATATTCCTTTTAGCAGTATATGACAATTCTCATTGGCTGATATGTCAGCATTAATTTTTATTAATTAATAATAGTTTGATAAGAAAAACTGAAGTAATTCCTAATAGCAGTAATTCCTCTGCATCCTCCCTTCACCCACACAAAGTTACCAGCCAAACATTTCTTAATATAGAACTGCCACCACATAAATGTCTCAAGTGACAGGACTCCACCAAGAGGCATAGATATCAATACATTTTACTTCTTTTAATGTATAACATAAAAAATGGATAAGGAGAGTAAGTAAATAACAAATATTTTAAATAATGACATAAATATACAAAGAATCTTTTTTTTTTTTTAAAGTATTACAACTTGAGAGAAACAACTCTGGTTCAATGGACATTATTTATTGAACATCTGTTCTATACTAGTTCACTGCTGGGAAATAAAAATTAAGACAAAGCAAAGCAAAAACAAAAATAAAAACCTGCATCTTCAGAAACTGTAACAAACCCAAACTCAGCATTCATGTAAAAAAAAGTAAAGATTTACATAAGTTTATGGAAATTAAATCATTCTAAAAATTAGCTGCCACACTAAATAATATACATTAATATGCGAGCCTACCTCTTGCCCATCTTCAAGAATAATAGCTCCAGCCTGATCGACCACTTCAAAAATCATCACTGTGCAGAGTTCTCTCCTTACAGACATGGTCATGTTTGCAAAAGCAGGGAGCTGGTGCATAAACTCCATTAATTGTTCTATCAAAAAAAAAAAAAAAAAATTTTGGTATAGACACCATTAAAGGCTACACTTTAAAGATCCAATAAAATCTAGAATTGAATACCCAATTTCCTAATCAACCTATGAATTTATGTTGCTAACACTGCGCAAACAAGGTACAAGATGACTATTGGTTAAAGAAACACACACACACACACACACAATGATTTAATAGATATTTCAGAATCACACACACAAAAATAGGCATATTGGAAGATACCAAGAATTCACAACCTCCAGAGAATATCAGAAACCCAGAGACTGAAACGAGGCTAATTTTCCTACTCTGTGATATCACTCCATGGTAGTTAAGTTAGTGACATCTTTCCATCTAACAGATCTAAGCTAAAAGATGTAAAAGAATTAACTCTAAGGTGCTATCTACCCAGATAACTGGGACATAATTATATTTCAATTTTTTAAAAACTGTGAAAAGAACACAGTATACAATTCTTTATCATTAAAAATGCACTTTCAGGGGTGCCTAGGCAGCTCAATGGGTTAAGCCTCTGCCTTTGGCTCAGGTCGTGATCCCAGGGTCCTGGGATCGAACCCCGCATCGGGCTCTCTGTTCAGCAGGGAACCTGCTTCCTCCTCTCTCTCTGCCTGCCTCTCTGCCTACTTGTGATCTCTGTCAAATAAATAAATAAAATCTTTAAAAAGTAAATGCACTTTCAGTTTCTGTCCCGATACTATTCATGAGTCTAAAATGTAAGTTAATGAACTATATTATGTCATTAGAATGGCAAGGAATGTTCAAATATACTCATCTTTACTCACAGAGATTATGATTTTTGGTAGTAGCATCTTCTGATTTGAATGACAGCTATATGGCTATTATGAAAGGGAAATCTAGGATAAAATCTTAATTGAATCATAACAATATATAATGACACTAAGTAATCCTGTTCTTAAAGAAAACATTAGCATCTTTAGTATTATTCAACCTCCCCAAAGTGATGAGTTCTGTAAGAAATACAAAAAGGGAAAATTCATAAACTTTTATCAAAAAATTATACACACACACACACACACAAAATTTATTTTTTCTTCCCCTCAAGCTAGACAAGTAAAAAGATGACTTTTGATAACATCTGGAAAATTTTTAAAAAGTTAGACATCAGACACTGTTGTATTGGATCTTAAATATCTTATGGACATGAAGAGGGAAACTACTTTACTGTAGTCAAGCTTTTGTTTTATAACTGGGAGCAGCCAGAATATGAGGGCTATCTGCTTGTGACATCTATCACCCCAGTAATCACCAGTGTTGATTCAGATGATCTGCCTGGCTAAGCAGGTGTCCCCTTCCCCCGACTGTTTCATGTGCATCCCTATGCAAGCTGTGCAGTCAGTTTAAGATGAACTTTCCCTACAAAGGACAACTGTTATTTGGTCAACAGTATACCAATAGCTGTACTCCCCTGCTGTATCTTCCAAACCCTCAAATTGGGGTAGCTAGCCTCCAAAATGGCTCCAAATCTCGTTATTCATGATCCTGTACAATTCCCTCCCACATTATATCACGGTTATTCTGTGTGACACTCCTGAGACCAAATCATAAAAGATAATGTGGCATATGCCTTACTCTCCCTTATTACTTGATTTGGGGGAAACCAACTGCCATGTTGTGAGATTATTAAAGAGCCTATGGAAAGGCCCACAAAGCAGGAACTGAGGTCTTCTACTAAAAGCCATATAAGTAGCCACCTTGGAAACATATCCTCTAACTCAGCCCAGTGAAGCCTCAGATAACTCTAACTCCTGCTCACATTCTGACTAAAACTTCATGAGAAACTGAGCCAGAACCACTCGGCTAGGGTGCTTGTGAATACTTGACCCACAAAAGCTATGAGAAAATAAACATGTTATTTTAAGCCACTAAGCTTCAGGTATTTTGTTATGCAGCAAGAGATTAACTATATATAAATTAAACTATAAAATTCTTATTGTGAACAGATATATATTTTTTTACCAATATCATCATCAGTTTTGTCTGCAGGTTCTTTCTCAAGACATTCTCGAACAAGATCTCGTCCCTGCAATGGATCTGTTCGATCTATCTCTTCATCTTCCTCTTCTTCATCTTCAGAATCAACAGGTCCTTCTGGAAGACGTGTTAAATCTACATCTCCTACTTCACTTTCCGTAGCCTACAAAAAGAAATCTTGATCGATTATGTAATAAAAATTGTATGACACAGCCTGAATTAATCAAAACTACTCCTTCCTAACACTACAAAGACAGCCAACACTATGTTCTATCAGAAACAAAACAGTATTTATAAAAGGCTTCTCTCTGCCCCAAAATACAGGCTCATGGTAAAATCCAGATGATAAATCTGAGCCAGTAAGTTCACAAAATGGTCAAGAGATGTAAACACCTGGATTAATACCAGTTTTCCAAATAACACATTTATTTTTTAGAAGTGTAACAGCTCCTAAAACATGAAGTGCAGGAGGCAGTTTAGCAACATTCATTTTATGAATATCTATTAGTCTGTGCTGGGTGTTGCAAATAAGATATTCTTTCACTACAAAGATTTAGAGTTCAGTAAGGTAGGCAACCATGTAAATTAAGAACAAAAGTATAAAAATGAAAAGGACTAAAACAGACCAATTGTGAAGTAATGAAAACATAATCATAACACCCCAATACCTTTTTGTTGAATCTAACTATGTAAAGAAGAGCTGAGATTATTATAGCCAATGTCTAAAATAAGCTTATACTTGCAACCTCAACTTTGGAAATACATTGGTCTCATATATCTGTAAAGGAACTAGCAGATTTTTCAGAAACTACAAATTTAAATGTCAATAATAGAAAATAATGAAATAATAAATAATTGGGACATACTGAAGTAAGCTCTAAGGTGCCAGAGGACTACGCAGACAAGTAAGACAGGGGCACACACCTGCAAGCAACTAGGTTCCTTGAGGCCAAAACTGCGTTTGCTTTCTGGCTACAGAACTTTAGGGTTTAAGTGGAGTCACTTCTGAATAATACATCCTTAGAACCACAAACTTGCTATAGCAGGTTATTATTTCTTTTAAAAGAATAGTTTATATTTAAATGTACACATGCTAAAATGACTTTCAAAAACCTCATTTATTTACATACATGGATTTTAATCCAAGAAACTAGTGTTAAAAACAAAAAAGGAATACTCTCTGCAACTTCCTCTATAGTTTAATTTTTCAGAATAGAGAAGCTCACCCCCAGAGTAGCCTTTATCCACTTTATCAAAAATTTAAGGACAATCTATTTTATATATGTGGGTTCTTAAACCAATGTCTTCAACATGATTTCAGGTTTTCATACCATGACCCAGACTATTTCAACAGTCTCCAAACCTTTTAGATTGTATCTGATAATAAGATGGCTTACAGCAAAAATAAGCAAGATTCAAGTCAGTTACGAGAACAACAGGCAAGGTTTATTGTGATCTGTGTGAGAAGTGAAGACACTTAAGAGGAAAATTCTTTAGAGAGAATGGAAATCATGGGTAGGGATTGTGAGAAGGATACTAAAGGAACTCTTTTAGAAATCTTTTTCTTTTTTTTAAGGTTTTATTTTTTCATTTGACAGAGAGAGAGCACAAGAAGGAGTAGCAGCAGGCAGAGGAAGAGGGAGAAGTTGGATCCCCACTGAGCGGGGAGCCTGACACAGAGCTCGAACTTAGGATGTTGGGATCATGACCTCAGGCAGATGTTTAAGGAATGGGCCACCCAGGCGCCCTAGAGATCTTTTAAGGACATCTGCAAAGGAAAGACTAGAGTCTATCCTTATAAATATCATCTTTAACTATACTTTTGTCAAAGTACAATAAAAAGAAAACGGATGAATATCATTTAAGGGAACATATTAAACTATTAAAATGTTAAAAGTATACAAGATGTATAAGGTGGCAAAATAAGAATTAAAAATAGTGAAGAAAGAGTAGCCAAAAACATGCTAGGAATTTAAAAAGGATTTTGTAATTAAAAAATAAGTAAATAAAACAAGCTATGTAGAATCCAAGGTCTAATTCCTTGACTGAGCAAAGGCAAGTCAGGTCTTTTAAGGTGAAGGTAGATATAACAACCATCAAGACGACAAGTCACTGCATGATATTTCTGAGGATGCAGTTTGCTGGCAGAGTTTAATTCTCTAACCGTATAAGAATTTCTTTTTTTAATGTAGTATTCACAATGTCCAGCATACAATAAAAACTTACTAGATAGATGAAAGAGGGAAATGTGATACATAACCAGGAGAAAAATCAATCAATATAAAGAGACCCAGGAATGAAAGAATGGAATTAGGAGACATGAACTCCCAACGTTATAAATAAGTTCTAAGATTTAAAAGAAAATACAAACATAAGCAGAGTGAAAATGGGAAATCTAAGTAAAGAAATGTAAGCAATAAGAGAAAATGTGAAGAAGGGCAATAAAAAGTACCCCAATTGAAGCAAAGAAAGAGTAAGGCCATAAAGAAAATTTAAGGGAGTCTGAGATAAGATAATAAGATAACATCAACTGTTGTTACCAAAAAAAAATGTAAATCAAGAGATATGTCACATTTGTTAAGACATGGTACAGAGAAGATCATTCCTGGTCTTTTAATTAATACTTTATCCCAGCACTTGGATTACAGCAGACCCTCAGAAAGATTATAATAAATTAAGTTCGGGGTGGGGAAAAAAGGTATCTTGGTGAAGCAGTTAATAAGGCAAGTTCATTAAACTTGTGTTTTTCCTTTCCTGCAGGATAATGTATCTCTGCGTTTATGTGTAACTATAATTTGGTGAGGCAGACAGTCCGAGGTGATTTTTCTGATGACTCTGCCTTCCCCAAATAAAGCACCAGAGGATATCCTTTTCCTGTTTGCATCAAGATAAAGAATGAGGGGAACTACAGGTTGGAATGAAAAGTTATACAAACTTACAAAAACCACAATTTCAAGTTTAGAGCAAATATATTAAGCCTAATATTAACCTTTAACTTTCAGTGCTTCTCTTTTTTGCGTTCCTATTTTGAGTACTTCATTCAACCTTTTACATGTACCACTTAGGCCTTATGTTTCCTCTCTATCTCTTTGGCCGGGGCAAGAAGGCTGAAAAATTAATCCTTCACAGTAATACTATCCAGAACAGTCCATTCCATATTCTCTGCAATAGGTCATGCAGTTTAATTAAAGCCTTATAAAGTCTTCTTTGCCCTGGATATAATCAAGCTTTAATTATTAGTGATCCTCTGCACTTTCCTGAGGAAAAATATTGGTTTCTACTTTCAAGTGTAACTAAAAAAAAAAAAAAAAAAAAAAATTCTAAATTACCTCCTAAATGCCAAGAGTGTGCTTAACTCAGCATGGAATACATAAATAAGAAACAAACCCTGCCTGTACAAATTTTTTATTCACAATCCACAGAAAAACTGCTGTGGGGTTCCAAGACATAGAGAAATGATATGAAAATGTCATCAAGGTGAAACTGCAGATAGAAGAGCACAACCAAAACACAAGGCTAGGACAAAGCAAACATGTTCAGGGAATAACTCATGTATTTTGTCATGGACCAGAATCTAGAATGTTCAAGTGGGGAACAGTGAAGCACTGAAACTTTTAAAATGTCTGAGTAAGGTCACACCATTCTTGTAATTTATCTCACGTGGGAGTTTAAAAAATGGGAGTAAGGGCACCTGGGTAGCTCTGTCCATTAAGCGACTGACTCTTACTTTCAGCTCAGCTCATCATCTCAGGGTCATGAGATCCAGCCCTATGTTAAAATGGGAGTAGCCAAAATGTAAGTGAAATTCTGACCTGGACACAGATACTTCTGACAGAAATATTAAAGTAGAAGGAAACGTGGTATGACAAAGCTAGCTGAGGTGTGAAATGAACAACCTAGTGGAGATGCGGCCCCAGTTATAGAGAGACTGGCAGTAGAGGTATGAATTAAGGATTCATGCTGCCATAGAGATAGTAACAGAAGCGATGGGATTTTTTAGCATGTTTTACTTCCCACATAGAAACTAAAAAAGATGACAGGGGATGAATATATAAAATACAAGTTAATGAAAAGATAAATGCTTTACTTCATAATATTCCAGCTCTTGCTGGATAAACGGACTGAAATATATAGAAGAAGTACTCAGAAAGAAGCACTCCTTATTTGAGTACTCTTTGAGGATACATAAAATGATCCAAGAACAATCTAACATCTTAATGTATAAATTTAGCTAAATTTTAAGCTAATCTGATTAGAAACATATTCATACCAAAAGATTACTTGCATTTTATCCAGACGGTGGTAAGTGGATTTTTTTTTTTTTGGCCTTTTTTTTTTTTTTTTAAGTTTCCTTGAGAGCCAAGGACTTTTATTTTTAAACATGAAAACTCTCAAGGAGGAAATGCATAGCACAGCCACTCATTTGGCCATATAAAATGGTGTCAATAATTTTCTTGTTAAGAACTGCTGTTCAACTCTCTTCTCTCTTCCCCTCAAACCTCCAAATTAAAAATACTTGCATTATTTCACAAGGCTTTGCTTATGGTGTTAGAAGCCATGACCAGATTAGGTGTTCGCTTTTAAAATCTATGAAGTGCCAAAATTTGGATGACCAGACAAACTACCTCATCTGTCACTGGTCAAGGTATACATACACAGGCAATGTCCACCTGTAACTAAACGGTGTATTCATAGCTTGAGTAAGTACTCCAAAGGAGGCGGGAGGTCAAGAGAAAGACTAAGGTCCAGTATTGATATTCCTCTTCCCTTTTGTTACAGCCTGAGGATGTGACTGGATAGACACACACTATTTGGTTGGTGTTATTTACTCTATCTGTTTTTTTTTTAAGAGTTTTTAATTTGTTTATTTGAGAGAGGGAGAGAGAGAGAGAGAGAGAGAACAAGCAGGGAGTATAGCAGGGGGTACAGCAGAGGGAGAGGTGGAGGGAGAAGCAGGCTCGGCGCTGAGCAGGAAGTGCAATGGAGGGCTCCATCCCAGGATCCTGAGATCATGACTTGAGCTGAAGGCAGATGCTTAACCTACTAAGCCACACAGATACCCCCTTATCTGTGTTTTAATTGTAAATCTTGATATTCTGCATTTGGGGGGATATATTTTTTCAATCTGTTTTTATTCTGTTCTTATTTCTTTTACAATCTAGTAATTTTAACTTTAATCTTTTCCCACAATTTTATTCAACTTTTATTTTTAACAGTACACTCTATTTACATCCTCTTTAAAATGTGTTAAATACATCATGATCCCAGGTCCTGGGTTCAAGCCCCACATCGGGCTTTCTGCTCAGCGGGGAGCCTGCTTCCTCCTCTCTCTCTGCCTGCCTCTCTGACTACTTGTGATTTCTCTCTGTCAAATAAATAAATAAAATCTTTAAAAAAAAAATAAAATGTGTTAAATACAGAAATACTAATGTTCACTGAGGAAAAAAAATAAGAAAAGCTTAGGTAACATAATAAAAACTACCCACAAACTTACTACTAATAGAAAACATTACTATCATTTGGTCCTCTTTAATTCACATTTACATTCCACGTATACAAGTATAAAATACATGTAATTATGTATGTATGTGTATTTATTTAAGATATTGGTTTCTTCTGTTTCCACATAAATGGTTTCTATCCATTGGCTATTCACCTAAGCTTAACCTAAGCCCAAGTTTGAGGATTTTTACCTTCTTTGGCCACCCTTAAAATTTTTATCTTACCTTTTCACATTTTGACTTTAGTATTATAACTATCTCCTTTAAATTTCTGAATTCCTGTTTTCGTTCTAGATTTCATTATTTTTGCTTCTTTTATCTATTAGGTCCTCCTAAACTAATTAACACCAACTTTTATCTTACTGATTACTTTTTAATTATGTCATGTTTAAACTATATGGCTCCCAAACCACCCTCCCTGCAAAAACCCCAAACTGCATTTATGTGGCCTTCTGGAAAATGCAAAATTGTAAAAGTAGAAAACAGATTAGTGGTTGCCAGGGTCTGAGGATCAGAAGATACTGACTATAAGGGGGCATACAGTACTTTCTGAGGTCATGGAAATGTTCTGTTTTCATGTAGGCTATACTGCTGAGGATGAATTTTATTCTATGTCAATTATACCTCAGTTAACATAAAAAATATAATAACAAACAACTAATGATGTAGGAAACAGAATGAACATAACTTGGTACTAGAAGTTATGCTCAAGGGAGAAGAGTCAAAAGTAACTTTCAGGTTTCTGGGATATGACATGTTGCCTTCTTCACTTTGTAATGGAGGCAGTCCTGTAACATGTAGGACAGCTGGCAAGCTTACTTATCCACAGTTTATCCAACGTTAAAAGGACTCTTTAAAGGTAGAATGAGGGGCGCCTGCGTGGCTCAGTGGGTTAAGCCTCTGCCTTCGGCTCAGGTCACAATCTCAGGGTCCTGGGATCAAGTACCACATCAGACTCCTTGTTCAGCAGGGAGTCTGCTTCCCTCTCTCTCTCTGCCTGCCCCTCTGCCTGCTTGTGATTTCTGTCAAACAAATAAATAAATAAAAAGGTAAAATGAGCTGTACAAAGTGTTAGTAAGGCAAGAAAACATGCGGAAGGTTGGAGCAGGGCTCCCATATACAAGGCCATAATTCTATAGCAGAAGACTTCCAACTACCAGTAAATGTGCTCCAGCCTCAGCCTCAGGTGGACAAACCAGTAGGAAGACATACTATACGTTATACAGACATGCTATAGATATTGTATTAAGTACAGTGCTTCAGAAGCTTCTCCAGGATCTTGCAAAGACACCGGACCCTGCTGTGTATAGCCCATCTTCTGGTGCAGAGTAAAGCACTGGCCTTTCCATGTGACCCTGATCTCAATTTGTGCACTAACCTTTTGTCTTTTCTCTTACAACCACCTAAGGCTCTGTTCCTTGCTTCAAAAAGGTGGTAACATCTGGTTTAGAAATGGATATACTAACGAGATGAGATACCTAGAACTTAACATAACCTCATCTCTGCTGCATGTTTTCTCCTAGCAACGTCTAGACATTCACACTATGAGAAATCTATAGTCTCAACCCTGCACTTCATTAATCCAGGACCAATCTTCTCTAAAAAAAACAAAGAATCCAGAGGAGCTACAGCTCTACTTTGGCTTTTTGGTGTGTAAGCATCCTTATTTCTTCCACATGACAATTCCTTTGGGGAGGGGCACAATACCTGGAATGCAATACTCTGAGAGGCTCCAGAGTCAACGTACTTTTTAAGTGTACTTTTAAAAAATCACTTGTTCCGTCTCCTACAAAATGGTGAACAGGAAGAATTCCTTGTTCTGTCTACTATAAAATGCTAAACAGGGAGATGTAGACGGCCACAGCAATGACCTTTGTGTAGAAAAGCTATGCATAATCCAAAAATGGAAGTTTTTTTCCATTTTGTCTCTGCCTACAAACTTCCCTTGAAAGGAATGCGGATTTTCCTAAACCATCTGAAAACAATTCAGTAGACCCACAGCCCAAAATGTTTTCCACGAGCAAAAATAACTCCGTTTCAAAAGACAAGGAATATGTGGTAGCCACCTGCCACCTATCACTTAAATTGTGGCTGGTCTGAACGGAAATGTACAGTAAGGGTATATTAAATTCTGCCTATGGGAGACTCCCACACCCCCATACTGTGCATGCACCCTCACATCCCTCTGTCTGGCACCTTGGGGCCAGGGCCACAGCCTGGACCGGTGGACTCTTGCTGTTCCATCTTGTGCTCTACTTGGCCTGCTACAGAGTCACCAAAGCAGGCAGTAGGAATGCTGCAGTCCAAGTGGCTCTGGAAAGTCGGTTGTAGACTCAGGTCATCGGGCAATTCCACCACATCAACGATCAGCTCAAAGCCAAGCTCCGCAGAGGATCTCAGCTCCTCCACGGCACTGATCCACGATTAGGTCTGCCCAGTTACCATGGAACCACCGGCCACAACAAACCCAAGAAAATCCCCCAACATTCCACCTGGAACTCTACTAGCAACTGGCAGCCTAGAAAGGCATGTAGGCTTTCTGAATGTTGGGGCAAGCCCTTCTCTGTCTCTTTCTCAAATAAATAAAATCTTTTAAAAAATATCAGCTAATAAATTAACTTTGATACTAATTTTTACATGTACATGTTTGCTTCGGATTTTTATTAAAATAATTTTATACTGTCTTTGGAAGCCAGAATTTTAAAAATTAAACTCATAATTTTAAACTGTGTGCTGTAATGATATTATTTGGATATATTATGCTAAATAAAACACATTATTCAAATTAATTTTACCTGTTTCCTTTTTTTTAAGGGGGTCTACTAGAAAATTCAACAGACCCTTGACAATAAAAACAATCATAACTATCTAGAATTTAAATAAAAACTTAAAAAAAGAAAAAGTTACTCTTTTCTTTAAAACTACTTACAAAACACTTAGTCCGTTATAAAAAACACCCTTTTTGTAAGTCTAAGTTAACTTGTTTCAAGAACTATTTTTTAACAAAGTATTATATATAATGAATTCCCTTGGACTAAAGACATTAAAAAGAACATTATATTCATATATTCCTGAACCATATCTAATCATTCTCAAAAGACTGCTTCTTTAATTAAGCTTGTAAATTTGAAATAATAAATAAAGTGTATTTTCCCAAAGATATTCTGCCTGAATTTCATACCCTTAAGTTAAAAGATACGTGACCACCTAAAGCACAAGCATGGATTATCTGGCAGAATAACAAAGCCACAGGCACAGCACACAAACTCCTAAGATATTACCTGATAGATATCAGATAAACTGCTGCTCCCAGAGTCACTGGCGATGCTACAACCAGACTGACTAGAAGACACATGAGTCACCTGTGGATGAGGGTTGTCTGTGATGTGCATCTTGGTAAGATCGGCCGGAAGCTGCAGAAGAAAAATAACTTAAGATATTCTAAACATCAAACACTACCTTTTTATCAGCATTGGTGAGGAATGCAGAGAATTACTGAATCACTATATTGTACATCTGAAGCACAGCACTGTGTATTAACTACACTGGAATCAAAATACTTAAAATTTTTTTTAAATAAAAAAATGAGTTCTTAACAAGTTCAAACTTCTGTAACAAATATTTGCTTTATGTACATTACTGTGCAACTTCATTTCTAACTTAAATTTTCCACTTTTACGAAAAATCTTAGGAAATCATAAGAACCAAATTAGTACTCTGACACTGTTACTCAAGCTTAGAGTGGAATTCCACTGTGTAGATTTCAGGAGACATTTTCATTGGTAATGGTATTTCATTGGTAATTTCAGAGGAAACACTTGGCCCCTCTTTTTCTCCAAATGAAACTCTCAGCTATTGCCACCTTCGACTGTTCAGAATGCACTACACACACACACCCACACAAACACACACCCCAACACAAAATGGTTATTCATATGAAAAAAAAAAAAAAAAAAAAAGAAAGTACAGCATCTGGTAGCAAGACTTAGGAAAAGTTGATTGCATTCCAAATTTCAAAAACTCTGTAGAGCTCTTTTCACATGATATTGTAGTAGTATGTAGTTGGCTCCTAAAAAATTTGTTAGTAATTATGATGATTTAATTAATGTCTATGCTAGGTACAGGGATACAAGAGACACAAGAAGGATATGATACTATCACACCATCTTTAGTATGGTCACGCTTTTATAGGGGTGCAGGTTTTATAATATCGTTCATACCAAAAATAAACCAGAATAACAAAAAACCTCACAAAATCAATGCTCTAAGAATTACAGTAGGAAACACTTGATTGCACTCCAGAGTAGTGAGAGAAAGTTTTAAATAGGAGTCATGGTGATATATTTTCCAAATAATTTCTCTGCAACTTGCCATGCAAGAACATTAAGAGAAATGAATTTACTTTTTAAAACAGAGCTTCTCATTGTTTTAGTGCAGGAGAATGTTGAAGATGAACATAGTAAAAACTAAATAAACCCTAAAGGAAAAACGGAGAAGTCTGAGTTCTTTTATCTTAAGAGTAGTCACTGTATTTATAAAAACCAAACACAGAGGGATGCCTGGGTGGCTCAGTCGGTTAAGTGTCTGACTCATGATTTCAGCTCAAGTCATGATCTCAGGGTCATGAGAATTAGCCCTGCATCAGGCTCCATGCACAGCAGGGAGTCTGCTTAAGAGTCTCTCTCCTTCTGACCCTTCCCTTCCCTTCCCTTCCTAAAAACAAACAAACTATACACAGAAATGACATCACACATTCCTCTGCCAATAAGGGTAGGTTATCTAACTCAGATAAATGTTGTAACTAAGATAAACAAAAAAGCTGGAATACACACACATAATCTGGCCTGTAAGATTTTGCTGATTTTTTTTTTTAAGATTTTACTTATTTATTTGACAGATCACAAGTAGGCAGAGAGGCAGGCAGAGAGAGGGAGGGGGAAGCAGGCTCCCTGCTGAGCAGAGGTTCCCAGGACCCTGAGATCATGACCTGAACCAAAGGCAGAGGCTTAACCCACTGAGCCATGCAGGTGCCCTGGTTTTGCTGATTCTTAAAGAGGGAGATGAAGAGACTCAGATGCACTTCAACAGTTACTGGTTAAAAGAGACAGAAGTTATATTCCAAGGCCTAGAATGGAAAGACCATCCTTTGGACTGGGAGTCTAGAAAGAACATTATACTCTAGGAACGACTATGATCCAAAAGTAAATTGATGCCTGTTTTAGAATAATCTAAATCCCTGATGTTGTATTAAGGTTATACAGGTTTACTAGTACTTCCAGTCAACTACTGGAAGCAAATAGGAATTCTTACCACAGGAAAAAAATCATACTAGGTCTCAAATTATTTAAAATATTTTGCATATACGAAACCATTGCTCAAATAAAAACAGGCACATGAGAAGACAAGACAGCACTGATGAAAACTGAGAAATAATAAACTTTAGAAAAGAATGAAGAACCTTCAAATAACAGAATAATCAGATTATAAAATGACTGTTTTTAATATATATAGCAAGGGTACACAAATATTTTCTTTAAAGGACCAAAGAACATATATTCGATACTTGTGCAGGCAACATACAATCTCTGTAGATACTTCTTCTTCTTCTTTTTTTTTTTTTAAATAACCCTTTAAAAATGTAAAAATCATTCTTGGCTCACAGTTCATACAGCTCACTGGCCATATGTTTTCCAATATAGCAATACATGATACAGGCAACTGAACCCTGAAAAACATAGGTTTGACCTGTATGGCTCCACTTATGCCTGGCTCCAGTTACATGTGGATTCTTTTTTTTTTTTTTTTTTTTTTTTAAGATTTTATTTATTTATTTGTCAGAAAGAGAGAGAGAGATTGAGCGAGCACAGGCAGACAGAGTGGCAGGCAGAGGGAGAAGCAGGCTCCCCACAGAACAAGGAGCCCGATGTGAGACTCGATCCCAGGACGCTGGGATCATGACCTGAGCCGAAGGCAGCTGCTTAAACAACTGAGCCACCCAGGCGTCCCACATGTGGATTCTTTTTAAATACACTACACTAAATATATTTTCCTTAGATTTTATTCATAATGTTTTCTTTCCTCTAGCTTACTTTATTATAACAATACAGTATATAATACATATAACATACAAAATATATCTTTTTTTAATATTTTACAAAATATGTCTTAATTGACTGTTATTGGTAAGGCTTCCAGTCAGCAGTAGGCTATTAGTACTTAAGTTTTTGTGGATTCAAAAGTTACACATGGATTTTTGACTGAGCAGCGGACCAGTGGTCCTAATCCATGTTGTTCAAGGGTTAACTCTACAAAGAAAAAGACAAGAACTTTAGCAAAGAATAATTAACAAAGAATAAAATGCAAATTCTAGAACTGAAAAGTAAAGTTAAGGAATTAAAAAGTCAAACGTGGACTCAATAGATTTGACAGAGCTAAGAAGAAAATTAGTAAAGATTGGCCTGAAAAAATATCCAGAATGAAGCACCAAAGTAAAAAAGAATGAAGCTGGGAGAGAAGGGACAAGAACCATAGGAGATACAGTGAGAAGGTAATATCTGAATAATCAGAGTCATAGAAAAAGAGAGACTAAGGCATAGAAGATAATGGCCGAGCATTTTTCCAAACTGACAAAAAATAAAAAGCCAGGGATCAAGTGGCTTTAAGAATGACCAACGAGGGGCTCTTGGGTGGCTCAGTGGGTTAAGCCACTGCCTTCAGCTTGGGTCTCTCTCTGCCTCTTTCTCTCCCCCCTCCCCCTGTCAAATAAATAAATAAAATTTTAAAAAAAATGACCAAAAAGATAAATAACAAAACCATACCTATGTTAACTAGGGTGAAACTACAGACAAGGGAAAAAAAGATAAAGAGAAGTCTTAAAAGCAGTCAGAAAAAAAAATTAAAGGAACACTTGGACAAAAGCAAGATTAAACTGATGGCTGAACTCTCAACAGAAATTTGAAAGGCAGAAGAGAATGGAGTGATATCTCCAAGAGTGAAAATTCTATACCCAGCAAGAAGAGTCCTTGGGAAAAAGGCAAAATAAAGACATTTTCAGAAAAATAAAAATGAAAACAAATACTCTCCAGAAGACCTACAATAAATGAAATCCACAGGAAGAAAGGAAACAATTCCAGATGGAGGCTTCTAGATGCAGAAAAGGAAAGCCAATGAAAACAGGAAATGTGTCGGTAAATCTATATGGATACTGACTACATAAAATAGGAACATTAATGTCCCAACACACATATAGAATTAAAATACAATATACAACAACAGAATTTAAGTCTCGAGAAGAGTAAACGAAGTTATTGAAGTACTTTTTCTTTGCAATGTCCATGAAAATGTAGAAACAGACTTCACAGATGAAGCATACATCACTGTAATCTCTGATTTAAGAATAGTAAAACTGTGTATAACTATGAAGTTTACACAGGGGAAAACATTAAATAAAGGGAAAAGTATATACCATGCAAACATAAATCAAAAGAAAGATTATGTAGTTGTATTTCAGATGAAGTAGACTTGAGGGAAAAGCATTAGAGACAAAAAGGGGATATATTTTAATAATAAAAGGTTCAACACTAAATAAATATGTACCTAAGCATAAATATATAAGGCAAAAAATGGCAACAATAAAAGAACTAGATGAATCCACAATTATGCTGTCAATTTATACCAAATTTCCCAGTGACAGAATAAGCAAATAAAAAAATATATAACAACAGAGAAGATAGGAAAAACCATAACACACCTGACCTAAAGTGCATGAACATAGAATAATGCAACCAAAAACTTCAGAAGACTCTACCTCCCTCTCCCTGTGCCTCTTACCCCATGTTCTCTCTCTCTATTTTTAATAAATTAATTTTTTAAAAAGGCAGAAAAATCAATGAGGTATCTGTAACTGGTTACAATAATATAGAAATAGTGATGGGAGTACATCTCAGCTCAAAGATCTACTTAGTTTCTACCGTTTGGACAGAATTCAACCAGAAATTCGTTCATCTAGGAACGAAGTTTATGAAAAGACGAAGACTGAAAATTGTTTTAAAAGGTCATATGTTTGGTGGAGGTGTCAGGAGTGGGAGATGATCCGTACTCCCAAGATTCCCACAGAGGTTAAGACCACGGAGAAAGAGGATATCCATCAACGTAACACAATGAACCAAAGCCAGAAGAAGATCAAGTCTGCAAATTGGGTGGGTAATGATACTTATGAGAAATCTTCACCCTGACTAGACCCTAAATGATAAGATTATCTCTACTTTACTAATGAGAAACTGAGGCAATAAAATTAAGCTGTTAGCCACAGATCTCTCACTCAAGTAACTAGTGGAGTTAGAGTTAAAACCCAGAACTATCTGATTCTAATACTCTCTGCTACACTCTGCTTTGTACCAGGAACTCTGCTGGTAACAAAGATAAAACCAGATGGGTCCCCACAGTCTAACAGTGAAGAGCAGACAGAGATTCAGAAGTATACAGTATCAGGGCGCCTGGGTGGCTTAGTGGGTTAAAGCCTCTGCCTTCGGCTCAGGTCATGATTCCAGGGCCCTGGGATTGAGCCTCGCATCAGGCTCTCTGCTCAGCAGGGAGCCTGCTTCCCTTCCCCCCCTCCTCCGCCTCTCTGCCTGCCTCAAAGCCTACTTGTGATCTCTGTCAAATAAATAAATAAAATCTTAAAAAAAAAGTATACAGTATCTCCTTTCTCCCTCATGAAGGAAACTTAGATCAACATACAGGAATCCCTTCAACCTCTTCATGTGATGAGAATAATAATGATAGCAACTACAGCTATTGTTTGAGTACTCACCACATGTACCAAATATGTAGGCTAGCAAATATATCCTTCTACATACTTTTTTACATAGATTATCTCATTTAATCATCAAACAACCAGCCAAGGTAGATGTTATTATTATACCCAATTTTCACATTAGGAAACCAAAGCCCAGAGGAGTTATACAAGTTTCCTGAGGTCACATAGCTAGGAAGCAGGGAAACTGCATTTAAAAATCCAGGCAGCCTGACTATAAATCAATTGCTCTTTCCTACTTAGTTGTTTCCTGATACTCAGTTTTGAGTTCCTAACATCCAACAGCTCCTTTTCTTTATAACAAAAGAGGCAGAAAGGAGAAAGTTTTCCTCCAATAGGAATCCTGGATTTTTTTTTTTTTTAAGATTGATTTATTTATTTGACAGAGGTCACAAGTAGGAGAGAGGCAGGCAGAGACAGAGAGAGAGGGAATCAGGCTCCCTGCTGAACAGAGAGCCCCATGCGGGGCTCCATCCCAGGACCCTGGGATCATGACCTGAGCCGAAGGCAGAGGTTTTAACCGACTGAGCAACCCAGGCGCCCCGGAATCCTGGATTTCTTAAACCTTCTCTGCAGTCTCTCAGCTTATCTGCCCCTTTTCCTTTGCTTTCTACCCCCAGTAGGGAGTTATTAGCTTATCTTTAATGAGCAATGTCAATTCACTTACCGCATCATCCTTCTAGCCTACCAGGTCTGGCAAACCTTCCTATTTTCCACAGTTACTTTATCCATTTCCTATACCCAAACTTCTGAGCTCTGCTGGAGCTCACATGTCCATGAGGACCAGTGTCAAAGTTCAGTTTGCGGGGTGGAAAGGTTCCTTGGCTAACAGCTTGAATACAGACACAGATTACGAAAAAGTACACAGTCTTTTGAAGACTCTGTATACATATAAAGGGAAAGAGATGTATTAAGAGGCTAGAGGTAGAACATAATCTTCAATGTCAAGCAAAGTATTGTGATTTTGAATCCTATAGGTAATAGAGAGCTACTACAAGTTTCTGGGAAGAGCAATGACATAAGACCTGTGTGTCTCAGGCAGACGTAAGCCAACAAAGTGTCTATTTTTCTGACTCAAAGTTCTCTGCAGGTCCAGGCAATACTTTGGGGCAACTTCTTTAAATGCAAACTCAGATACTACTTTGGTATTTTGGCTCTGCCACCTCCATACAGGGCCACTTAAATCACAGCAGCAGAAGAGAGCTGCTGGAAGAGATTACTAAATCTTGCCAGCAACCAGGGAAATAAAAATGTAAACAAATAACTATTCATGGGATTGGCAAAGAGAAAGCTTGATAACACAAAATATGGGCAAGGCTATGGAGGAAAACAATAATCTCATAAATTACTAAGTTATGAATTGGTATAGCCACTCTGGAGAGTGATTTGGGGAGTAGCCACTATGAAGAGCAAACATTAAGATTTATTACTTAAATTACTTAAATTCATAAACCTATGACTCAACAGTTCCTCTTTGGGTATCTATCCCAAAAAAGCATATAGGTGTGCAAGGAGGGATATGTAAGAACATTCATTATAAACAAAGTGTAATAGTTTGAATTAAAGAAAAATAATCACAAGAATGGCTAAGTTGTTACAGCCCATTATGGAATACTGTGCAACAGTTGAAGGTAGGAAGCAAACCTGTATAAATCAAACCTGAATAGGTCTCCTAGCTGTACTGACTAAAAAAAGTAACGTTCATGATAAATATAAGACTCATTTTTTTTTAAGCATAAAAACATCATTACATGTTTTCTGCGTACATATACTCATCTAAGTTTGGGAGAAGAGATTTGGAGGAATATATATCAGGCAATCAAGAGCAGTACTCTTTAGTGAAAGAGAAATATCAAGGCTGGTAGCCCAAAAGGCGTTTTGGCATGATCTACAATATCCAGCTAAAATGTTTCATTTTTGTATGGGGAAAACATTTATTAGAATGCTTTACGAGAACATGTTAAGTACTAATATACCTAATATATAAAGTGGAGCCAAGACTTTCGGTCTTAGGACTGAGCTCCGTATCGGGTTCCCTGATCAATGGGGAGCCTGCTTCTCTCTCTCTCCTGCTCCCCCTGCTTGTGCTCGCTCACTCTCTCTGTCAAATAAATAAATTAAAAAGAAAAAAGAAAAGAGATTCTGAGGCTCAAAAACACCCTTTGGAGACTGTTTTCTGAAGACAATCTAAATGTCTCAGAAGTCCTAAAGGAAATAGTTGTATATAACCACAGTAGCCTTGGGTATATTACACTAGTACTTTGCGTGAGGCAAATGGAACTACAAGAGAAGCATACATTCTTAGTTCATTAGTTTTACTAGAAGATGAGGGTTGGAGAGACACTGACATGTATATCTCCCCACTGTAACATTTTTAAAACCAAAGAGCAGCTTTCAATCAATACTTGCACTTAACAGTAGGTTTATTAAAAGTGCAGACAGACTTGCTGAGAAAAGAGGAACTCAGTTTAAGAGTGCAGGAAACCAGTCACTGCACTGAATGAGTGTAGCAGGAGATAATGGGAGAAGAGTCCCACAATGTCTAGTAAATCACAGCTAAGACTCTGACTTTTAGTCTGAATAAAGTCTGCCTAGAAGGGAGTTGTCAACTGTGTCAAACACCACAGACAGGTAAAGTAAGGGTCAGAAAATGACCTGCAGATTTAGCTGTGTGTAAAAATGAAAATGGACTCACTGCCTTGACCAGTGACCATAGAAGCACCTAAAAGAAGGCAAAGAGAAGCCAAAGTGGTGATATCTCTTCCACCCAGTAAATAAGTCACTTTGGGTAAACAACTTGAACAGACCAGGAAGGTGAGTTCTCAATCACTCGAGGAGTATCAACCTCCTGAAAAAATACGCAAACACACTCAACTAAGAGAAGACTTTAAACATGAACAAAGAGCTAAGCAGACAATAAGGGAAACGACTGCCATTCATGAAATGAAAACAAGTTATTAAACAAGGGTGGCTGTTAAAAACCATCACTTGAGATTTCAGAAATGATTAATGGTGTGGGAAACAAAGGCATAAGAGAAATTATTAAATTTCCTTACTACCTACAGCCCACTGACAAGTCCTTGAAACAGGCAGAATGACATTCCTCTAGGGACTTAACTGCCTGGATGTTGACAGTTTGCTAAGGGCAAAAGGCAATCCTAAACACCACCCCCCACCCCAGAAATCTACTTTAACATATAAAATTCCTTTAGAAATTTCCTTTATCTCTAAACCCCACCCAGACACGTGTGGCAATCACCCCTCTCCCCACAAGTATATGGCCCACCAATATACATCTGAAGGGTCTCATGATTAAGGTTTTATTAGATAGCAATAAGTGACCTCTTCCCAACAACAGCTAGCCCCCTCAAGCTCCTGGAAACCTTGCTTCCAAAAGTCTTTAGTGACTTATGCTTTCCCAAACCCCCTCACAACTTGGAAGTATACAATGGGTCACTCTTCATGACTCCAGTGCAGCTCTTTCTGCCCACGGGTCCTGTCCCTGTGCCTTAATAAAACCACTTTTTGCAACAAAGATGTCTCAAGAATTCTTTCTTGGCCATCGGCTTTGAACCCTAATGTCTCTCCCAAATCAATTAATACAACGATTACATTTAGAAATTTAAAAGATGAAGAGCAGAACAGCAAATGGTAACAAATGGAGAATCGGTGAGTTAGAAGATCAAACTGGAAATGCATAGAGTGAAAATAAAGTCTGAAACAAGTGTTTAGAGATAATATGGACAGATCCAGAGTTCCAACATCTACAACACTAAGAGCTGCAGTTTTCAAAAAATAAATTTCCCATAACTGAAGACCAATGGGAATAAAGATTCCCATTGAGAATCTTGAGAAGAGCTTGCAAGTCCCAAGAAAACAAAACAAAAAATTAGATAATCCATAATAAAACCTCATGGCATCAAGGATAAAAAGAAAAATCCAAACAAAACAAAACAACTAACCACTGACAAGAAAAAGAGATTACTTAACAAAGGACTGAGGATTATAAGGAGCCCAGACTTCTCATCACCAACAATAACAAGGAGCCCGATGTGAGACTCGATCCCAGGACGCTGGGATCATGACCTGAGCCGAAGGCAGCTGCTTAAACAACTGAGCCACCCAGGCGTCCCACATGTGGATTCTTTTTAAATACACTACACTAAATATATTTTCCTTAGATTTTATTCATAATGTTTTCTTTCCTCTAGCTTACTTTATTATAACAATACAGTATATAATACATATAACATACAAAATATATCTTTTTTTAATATTTTACAAAATATGTCTTAATTGACTGTTATTGGTAAGGCTTCCAGTCAGCAGTAGGCTATTAGTACTTAAGTTTTTGTGGATTCAAAAGTTACACATGGATTTTTGACTGAGCAGCGGACCAGTGGTCCTAATCCATGTTGTTCAAGGGTTAACTCTACAAAGAAAAAGACAAGAACTTTAGCAAAGAATAATTAACAAAGAATAAAATGCAAATTCTAGAACTGAAAAGTAAAGTTAAGGAATTAAAAAGTCAAACGTGGACTCAATAGATTTGACAGAGCTAAGAAGAAAATTAGTAAAGATTGGCCTGAAAAAATATCCAGAATGAAGCACCAAAGTAAAAAAGAATGAAGCTGGGAGAGAAGGGACAAGAACCATAGGAGATACAGTGAGAAGGTAATATCTGAATAATCAGAGTCATAGAAAAAGAGAGACTAAGGCATAGAAGATAATGGCCGAGCATTTTTCCAAACTGACAAAAAATAAAAAGCCAGGGATCAAGTGGCTTTAAGAATGACCAACGAGGGGCTCTTGGGTGGCTCAGTGGGTTAAGCCACTGCCTTCAGCTTGGGTCTCTCTCTGCCTCTTTCTCTCCCCCCTCCCCCTGTCAAATAAATAAATAAAATTTTAAAAAAAATGACCAAAAAGATAAATAACAAAACCATACCTATGTTAACTAGGGTGAAACTACAGACAAGGGAAAAAAAGATAAAGAGAAGTCTTAAAAGCAGTCAGAAAAAAAAATTAAAGGAACACTTGGACAAAAGCAAGATTAAACTGATGGCTGAACTCTCAACAGAAATTTGAAAGGCAGAAGAGAATGGAGTGATATCTCCAAGAGTGAAAATTCTATACCCAGCAAGAAGAGTCCTTGGGAAAAAGGCAAAATAAAGACATTTTCAGAAAAATAAAAATGAAAACAAATACTCTCCAGAAGACCTACAATAAATGAAATCCACAGGAAGAAAGGAAACAATTCCAGATGGAGGCTTCTAGATGCAGAAAAGGAAAGCCAATGAAAACAGGAAATGTGTCGGTAAATCTATATGGATACTGACTACATAAAATAGGAACATTAATGTCCCAACACACATATAGAATTAAAATACAATATACAACAACAGAATTTAAGTCTCGAGAAGAGTAAACGAAGTTATTGAAGTACTTTTTCTTTGCAATGTCCATGAAAATGTAGAAACAGACTTCACAGATGAAGCATACATCACTGTAATCTCTGATTTAAGAATAGTAAAACTGTGTATAACTATGAAGTTTACACAGGGGAAAACATTAAATAAAGGGAAAAGTATATACCATGCAAACATAAATCAAAAGAAAGATTATGTAGTTGTATTTCAGATGAAGTAGACTTGAGGGAAAAGCATTAGAGACAAAAAGGGGATATATTTTAATAATAAAAGGTTCAACACTAAATAAATATGTACCTAAGCATAAATATATAAGGCAAAAAATGGCAACAATAAAAGAACTAGATGAATCCACAATTATGCTGTCAATTTATACCAAATTTCCCAGTGACAGAATAAGCAAATAAAAAAATATATAACAACAGAGAAGATAGGAAAAACCATAACACACCTGACCTAAAGTGCATGAACATAGAATAATGCAACCAAAAACTTCAGAAGACTCTACCTCCCTCTCCCTGTGCCTCTTACCCCATGTTCTCTCTCTCTATTTTTAATAAATTAATTTTTTAAAAAGGCAGAAAAATCAATGAGGTATCTGTAACTGGTTACAATAATATAGAAATAGTGATGGGAGTACATCTCAGCTCAAAGATCTACTTAGTTTCTACCGTTTGGACAGAATTCAACCAGAAATTCGTTCATCTAGGAACGAAGTTTATGAAAAGACGAAGACTGAAAATTGTTTTAAAAGGTCATATGTTTGGTGGAGGTGTCAGGAGTGGGAGATGATCCGTACTCCCAAGATTCCCACAGAGGTTAAGACCACGGAGAAAGAGGATATCCATCAACGTAACACAATGAACCAAAGCCAGAAGAAGATCAAGTCTGCAAATTGGGTGGGTAATGATACTTATGAGAAATCTTCACCCTGACTAGACCCTAAATGATAAGATTATCTCTACTTTACTAATGAGAAACTGAGGCAATAAAATTAAGCTGTTAGCCACAGATCTCTCACTCAAGTAACTAGTGGAGTTAGAGTTAAAACCCAGAACTATCTGATTCTAATACTCTCTGCTACACTCTGCTTTGTACCAGGAACTCTGCTGGTAACAAAGATAAAACCAGATGGGTCCCCACAGTCTAACAGTGAAGAGCAGACAGAGATTCAGAAGTATACAGTATCAGGGCGCCTGGGTGGCTTAGTGGGTTAAAGCCTCTGCCTTCGGCTCAGGTCATGATTCCAGGGCCCTGGGATTGAGCCTCGCATCAGGCTCTCTGCTCAGCAGGGAGCCTGCTTCCCTTCCCCCCCTCCTCCGCCTCTCTGCCTGCCTCAAAGCCTACTTGTGATCTCTGTCAAATAAATAAATAAAATCTTAAAAAAAAAGTATACAGTATCTCCTTTCTCCCTCATGAAGGAAACTTAGATCAACATACAGGAATCCCTTCAACCTCTTCATGTGATGAGAATAATAATGATAGCAACTACAGCTATTGTTTGAGTACTCACCACATGTACCAAATATGTAGGCTAGCAAATATATCCTTCTACATACTTTTTTACATAGATTATCTCATTTAATCATCAAACAACCAGCCAAGGTAGATGTTATTATTATACCCAATTTTCACATTAGGAAACCAAAGCCCAGAGGAGTTATACAAGTTTCCTGAGGTCACATAGCTAGGAAGCAGGGAAACTGCATTTAAAAATCCAGGCAGCCTGACTATAAATCAATTGCTCTTTCCTACTTAGTTGTTTCCTGATACTCAGTTTTGAGTTCCTAACATCCAACAGCTCCTTTTCTTTATAACAAAAGAGGCAGAAAGGAGAAAGTTTTCCTCCAATAGGAATCCTGGATTTTTTTTTTTTTTAAGATTGATTTATTTATTTGACAGAGGTCACAAGTAGGAGAGAGGCAGGCAGAGACAGAGAGAGAGGGAATCAGGCTCCCTGCTGAACAGAGAGCCCCATGCGGGGCTCCATCCCAGGACCCTGGGATCATGACCTGAGCCGAAGGCAGAGGTTTTAACCGACTGAGCAACCCAGGCGCCCCGGAATCCTGGATTTCTTAAACCTTCTCTGCAGTCTCTCAGCTTATCTGCCCCTTTTCCTTTGCTTTCTACCCCCAGTAGGGAGTTATTAGCTTATCTTTAATGAGCAATGTCAATTCACTTACCGCATCATCCTTCTAGCCTACCAGGTCTGGCAAACCTTCCTATTTTCCACAGTTACTTTATCCATTTCCTATACCCAAACTTCTGAGCTCTGCTGGAGCTCACATGTCCATGAGGACCAGTGTCAAAGTTCAGTTTGCGGGGTGGAAAGGTTCCTTGGCTAACAGCTTGAATACAGACACAGATTACGAAAAAGTACACAGTCTTTTGAAGACTCTGTATACATATAAAGGGAAAGAGATGTATTAAGAGGCTAGAGGTAGAACATAATCTTCAATGTCAAGCAAAGTATTGTGATTTTGAATCCTATAGGTAATAGAGAGCTACTACAAGTTTCTGGGAAGAGCAATGACATAAGACCTGTGTGTCTCAGGCAGACGTAAGCCAACAAAGTGTCTATTTTTCTGACTCAAAGTTCTCTGCAGGTCCAGGCAATACTTTGGGGCAACTTCTTTAAATGCAAACTCAGATACTACTTTGGTATTTTGGCTCTGCCACCTCCATACAGGGCCACTTAAATCACAGCAGCAGAAGAGAGCTGCTGGAAGAGATTACTAAATCTTGCCAGCAACCAGGGAAATAAAAATGTAAACAAATAACTATTCATGGGATTGGCAAAGAGAAAGCTTGATAACACAAAATATGGGCAAGGCTATGGAGGAAAACAATAATCTCATAAATTACTAAGTTATGAATTGGTATAGCCACTCTGGAGAGTGATTTGGGGAGTAGCCACTATGAAGAGCAAACATTAAGATTTATTACTTAAATTACTTAAATTCATAAACCTATGACTCAACAGTTCCTCTTTGGGTATCTATCCCAAAAAAGCATATAGGTGTGCAAGGAGGGATATGTAAGAACATTCATTATAAACAAAGTGTAATAGTTTGAATTAAAGAAAAATAATCACAAGAATGGCTAAGTTGTTACAGCCCATTATGGAATACTGTGCAACAGTTGAAGGTAGGAAGCAAACCTGTATAAATCAAACCTGAATAGGTCTCCTAGCTGTACTGACTAAAAAAAGTAACGTTCATGATAAATATAAGACTCATTTTTTTTTAAGCATAAAAACATCATTACATGTTTTCTGCGTACATATACTCATCTAAGTTTGGGAGAAGAGATTTGGAGGAATATATATCAGGCAATCAAGAGCAGTACTCTTTAGTGAAAGAGAAATATCAAGGCTGGTAGCCCAAAAGGCGTTTTGGCATGATCTACAATATCCAGCTAAAATGTTTCATTTTTGTATGGGGAAAACATTTATTAGAATGCTTTACGAGAACATGTTAAGTACTAATATACCTAATATATAAAGTGGAGCCAAGACTTTCGGTCTTAGGACTGAGCTCCGTATCGGGTTCCCTGATCAATGGGGAGCCTGCTTCTCTCTCTCTCCTGCTCCCCCTGCTTGTGCTCGCTCACTCTCTCTGTCAAATAAATAAATTAAAAAGAAAAAAGAAAAGAGATTCTGAGGCTCAAAAACACCCTTTGGAGACTGTTTTCTGAAGACAATCTAAATGTCTCAGAAGTCCTAAAGGAAATAGTTGTATATAACCACAGTAGCCTTGGGTATATTACACTAGTACTTTGCGTGAGGCAAATGGAACTACAAGAGAAGCATACATTCTTAGTTCATTAGTTTTACTAGAAGATGAGGGTTGGAGAGACACTGACATGTATATCTCCCCACTGTAACATTTTTAAAACCAAAGAGCAGCTTTCAATCAATACTTGCACTTAACAGTAGGTTTATTAAAAGTGCAGACAGACTTGCTGAGAAAAGAGGAACTCAGTTTAAGAGTGCAGGAAACCAGTCACTGCACTGAATGAGTGTAGCAGGAGATAATGGGAGAAGAGTCCCACAATGTCTAGTAAATCACAGCTAAGACTCTGACTTTTAGTCTGAATAAAGTCTGCCTAGAAGGGAGTTGTCAACTGTGTCAAACACCACAGACAGGTAAAGTAAGGGTCAGAAAATGACCTGCAGATTTAGCTGTGTGTAAAAATGAAAATGGACTCACTGCCTTGACCAGTGACCATAGAAGCACCTAAAAGAAGGCAAAGAGAAGCCAAAGTGGTGATATCTCTTCCACCCAGTAAATAAGTCACTTTGGGTAAACAACTTGAACAGACCAGGAAGGTGAGTTCTCAATCACTCGAGGAGTATCAACCTCCTGAAAAAATACGCAAACACACTCAACTAAGAGAAGACTTTAAACATGAACAAAGAGCTAAGCAGACAATAAGGGAAACGACTGCCATTCATGAAATGAAAACAAGTTATTAAACAAGGGTGGCTGTTAAAAACCATCACTTGAGATTTCAGAAATGATTAATGGTGTGGGAAACAAAGGCATAAGAGAAATTATTAAATTTCCTTACTACCTACAGCCCACTGACAAGTCCTTGAAACAGGCAGAATGACATTCCTCTAGGGACTTAACTGCCTGGATGTTGACAGTTTGCTAAGGGCAAAAGGCAATCCTAAACACCACCCCCCACCCCAGAAATCTACTTTAACATATAAAATTCCTTTAGAAATTTCCTTTATCTCTAAACCCCACCCAGACACGTGTGGCAATCACCCCTCTCCCCACAAGTATATGGCCCACCAATATACATCTGAAGGGTCTCATGATTAAGGTTTTATTAGATAGCAATAAGTGACCTCTTCCCAACAACAGCTAGCCCCCTCAAGCTCCTGGAAACCTTGCTTCCAAAAGTCTTTAGTGACTTATGCTTTCCCAAACCCCCTCACAACTTGGAAGTATACAATGGGTCACTCTTCATGACTCCAGTGCAGCTCTTTCTGCCCACGGGTCCTGTCCCTGTGCCTTAATAAAACCACTTTTTGCAACAAAGATGTCTCAAGAATTCTTTCTTGGCCATCGGCTTTGAACCCTAATGTCTCTCCCAAATCAATTAATACAACGATTACATTTAGAAATTTAAAAGATGAAGAGCAGAACAGCAAATGGTAACAAATGGAGAATCGGTGAGTTAGAAGATCAAACTGGAAATGCATAGAGTGAAAATAAAGTCTGAAACAAGTGTTTAGAGATAATATGGACAGATCCAGAGTTCCAACATCAACAACACTAAGAGCTGCAGTTTTCAAAAAATAAATTTCCCATAACTGAAGACCAATGGGAATAAAGATTCCCATTGAGAATCTTGAGAAGAGCTTGCAAGTCCCAAGAAAACAAAACAAAAAATTAGATAATCCATAATAAAACCTCATGGCATCAAGGATAAAAAGAAAAATCCAAACAAAACAAAACAACTAACCACTGACAAGAAAAAGAGATTACTTAACAAAGGACTGAGGATTATAAGGAGCCCAGACTTCTCATCACCAACAATGGATGTGAGAGATGGCACATTAACTTTTTCAAAGTGCTAAAGGGAAAAAAAAACGGATGTGAGAGATGGCACATTAACTTTTTCAAAGTGCTAAAGGGAAAAAAAAACTTTAGATTTATTATTTTATATACAACTAAACAACTATTTTAAAAGTAAATATGAAATAAAGCATTTTGAACATACCAGAACCTAAATAAAGTTCATCTCCTCCCCCCACTCCCTTATCTGGCTTCTAGAACTATTTATTCTGTCAAGAAAATAAATTCAGAAGTAACGAAAGCCAAGTAGTAGAGTGCACAAAACACATGAATAAATAAAATCAGTAGGATGTACAGGGAAACTGAGAGAACCAAGTTTAAAAAAAATTAACCACAGGTTTAATGTGTTTGCAATCACAATCCAGAGTTAAAATTCCAACAGTAGTAACATGAGAGATGGGGGAGGGGTGGAAAGAAGTCATACTCTTTCCCTAATACTAATTTACATAGTCAAGTACCAATCACAGAATCCTGCTCAGATAGTATTTGCTAGCGTTTAATCAACCCTTAGAATCTGATTTTTAAAATCCCCTTGGCTCTTCTATACTTGTTAAACTTTAAATCAAAAGCTGGTTACCAATACCACCAAAGACTATGTTTTTGTTGGGATTCTAAACAACAACACCTATATCTCATTCTTGATTTTCTTTAAAGCTTTTTCACTTGGTCTCATCCATTTTCCTTCCACAGGTTTTAAATCTTAGTAGTGTCACTATCAAGCATTAGCAAAGCCCCACAGGTGGCATTTGTACTATGGAGGCCACCCATGCCTTACCAGATAGTACAAATGAAGCGCATACCTATACCTATGTTTCTCTCCATCTTTTTACATTTCAATCAGTTGTTTGCCAAATAGACTGTGAATTTAAATGTCTTTCCAGAAGCTGCGTTTAAGAAAATAGCAGTGACGCTATCAACAGTATTTCTCCCTTAGTCACCATCAGTAGGACAACCTTTGAACAAAGACATGATTTCATCTTAGGAAATGCCTCTATTGTGCCTGTCTCTATTCAACAGAACCATAAAGAAATCCTGACACAGCCAATGTTACAAGTAAAGTGCTTACTAAAACATATAGTTTCATAAAACAAAACTAAAAATTCACACTTCTCTGGGTTTGTTTTTGAAATTTACATACTAGGAAAGATAACTTGAGTGGCATCAAATTTCAGATCTACATAAACAACCACTATTAACAATACAATTTATTAAATTACATTGCATATTTTCCTAAAACCTAGCATGTCCTGTTGTGTAGCATTTTGCTTTTCTGTGAGTTAATGTTTGCTTTTTAAAAAGTGACAAATATAACAGAAGCTATCTTAACATCTCAAGCTACTAATGATTCACTTACGACTATTTTTAAAATGCTTAAGAACATAAAAATTTTTTCATAGACTTTTCATACTAAGTATGTCCTTCATATTACTTCACTGAGAAGTTATTACCCTGTTTTCCTAAAATTTTTGTGTAATATAAAAACATATAGAGATTAGACTAACACTGCTAAATGCATCGACCATTTAAGGAAGCTATACAATACAATCAGGTTAAAGAGCATACTCACAGAGAAGTACAGAAATAGTTATAACCAAATGGTTCAGTCTGAAGACAGTATACCTCAAATGCATTACATTTTAAGTCTATAGATTATTACGAAGGTATTTTTTCAAATCCTCTTAGAGATACATTAGAATACTTTAGAGATTCCTTTAAATCGAAAAACAAAATGGCCATGAGATTGAGCTTTTTTAGATAATGCTTTGTAATACTTATTGTTAAAGTTTAGGAAATGTAAGAGCACAATAAAGCTCGTTTACAATTCAAAGTAACAGAATTTAAATTTAATAACTAGATTATATTCATCTCCAAGAAAATAATAAACATTACTTACTTTGGAGGCCCATGGCTGAAGACAATTGGCATAACAGCGAACAAGAAAAGCCATTTCCTGGGCTGGAAAGGGTAGTTTCCTTTTCAAACCAGAGCCACACGGATGAGTATGTTGACAAAATTCTGTTAAGTTTCTTTTTACAAATCATACGCCATTTGCAGTGTTATGTAAAGGCAGCTTCTCCAAATCCCTTTCAAACTGAAATCAGGAGCTTTCAGTAGCTCAGAGTATTGTTCTAAATAACTGCAACAGTTTTCATCACAATGTTTACTTTTAACAAACAAATCACAGTAAATCAAGATGTTTACATTTCTGGCTCAGTACATACAGACATACACATGCTTCTTCAGGCTCCTGGCACAGACATGCACAGTAGTAACACACAGTTAATACAGTATCAATCAAAGTAAATAAGGCAACATGCACCAAATCTGTGTTCCTGGATTCTGAGAAACCCTTCCTTTCTGTAATACAGCTTTGTCTTTTCTTCAACTTATTTCATTCTGTAGAGCAAGCACTGCAGTTAATTCTTTTGCATCGGAAGCAAACCAGAACACTGTATCCTTAAAATGAAAGTTTCTTCTTTATCTTCTTAATCACCAAAGGTTAAAAAAAAAAAAAAATCAACCGATGAGCAAGCAAATGGTAGTTAGAAGATATATATATGCTCTAACAGGTCTGTCCTGGAGAACGCCTGAAAATATCCAAAATTGAAATTTTCTCTTTTTCACATGCACTATTTACAGCTCTGCAGTACTGCTTCTTGTTCTAATGCATCAGTAAGACAGTAATGTTGATCTAAGTCTGGCTTTTCTGGTTGAAAATTTATATATGATGACACAAAAGCACTACATCTTCTGCTAAAACAAGACTATATGTTACTGTCTTAATTCCTACTGTCCTTGCCTGTTTCACAGCAGCTCCCTAAGGAGAAGCTCCTATTGATTCCATGCTCTGCAGTAAGATGAAATATCTAATAAGAAGGAAAGAGAGTGGGAGGAGAATAGAGCTAAAAGGATGACATCACCTGTATAGAAAGCCTTCAGAAACTGCATTAGATCAATTGGCTACTGTATCTGCAGATGTAGCCCAAAAAGCAATTTAATGAACACACACACACACACACACACACACACACACACACATACACCCCTTCCATGAGACATGTCAGCAAGCTAAATTCTATAAGAAAAAAACTGGCTTAAAGCACCTCTCTATTTCACTTTTAAAAATCCATCTTGATTTTTAATTCTGTGCATTGATACACAGCTTTATTTGGGAAGCTAGATTTCCTATAATTATTCAAATTTAACACAGTATTGTCCTCCCAAGGGAAAATAATTAGCACTGGTAAAATACTTGCATTACAAATATGTAAGGCAGCCTTCCCCTCAGATGTCACATAAGTGTTTGTTACATTACTAAATCAGGGGTTTCTGCTTGCAAAACTTATTTATCAAGTAACTGTTCTAAAAGATATAACCTTTAGGATACTCTTAACATTAAAAATATCAAAGTACTAAGTACTAAGATTTTTATGTATATATTTAAATGGAAACAATAGAATTTCATTTTGCAAAGAAAAGCTGAAAAACATCACTAGGCATAACAGCCGAGTTGCAGCCTATACCAACTCCTCTGAGGAAGAATAACCCATGCAATACGGTACTTTCCTGCAGCCCGGCACTCAATTCCTAGAAAGACACAGGATGCCAGTAAAACTCAAAAGGAATCAGAGAAGAAAATTATTATACCTGTTTAAAAACTAGCATTTGGGACTAAAAAGTAAACATTTTTCTATAAAAATTCCAGAAAAAAATTAAATTTTGCCACACCCTATCCAATCTAAAAACAATTCCTCTAGCATCCACCCTTACTCTTCACACTTCTGCCGCAAGGAACCTACTGCAGATACTCCTATAGTTTGCACTTAAGTTTGTAATGGTGCCTCCCAATGGCCAAAAAATGACATAGTTTCCAATGATAAAATGCTTAGTACATCCCCAGACAGCAAAATTATGAGAGTTACAATCAATGAACAAAGCAGAGTAATACAATTATTTTGTTTTATTCACCTAACACTAATTTTGAGGGCAAGAGATGTGCAACTTAGGAAGAGAAATTATTACCTGAAAGATGGGTGTTATTACAAAGGACTCCACTGTCAAAGAAACATGTTATTAGCCCCACCAAAAAAAAAAAAAAAAAAGAGTTCTTTAATACCTCTGCGCAAAGTATGACTCACTTTCTGAACAATACTAACCTGCCAATCTGAATTGTGCTGTTACTTATAAAAGTATAATTAACTGTAGTAAAGCTAAATACTGTTCTTAACAAAAGTAAGTCATGCTTTCAAACTATGTGATCACTTATGTACTTAGATTTCCATAAAACTTAAGAATCATATTTCTGGTGAAAGTTTCCAAAGAATACATACAAAAAATTTGCATTTAAGTGTAAAATTAAATCTCAAAAATACAAATAAGCATGACTAGCTTTCTAAACATAAAACATGGTAAACATATACAGGTTGATTTTCAAGCACCAATATATTTTCTCAATTATTATTTTTTTAATTATTTATTTGCCAGACGGAGATCACAAGTAGGCAGAGAGGCAGAAAGAGAGAGAGGAGGAAACAGGCTCCCCGCGGAGCAGAGAGCCCAATGTGGGGCTCAATCCCAGGACCCTGGGATCATGACCTGAGCCGAAGGCAGAGGCTTTAACCCACTGAGCCACCCAGGCGCCCCTCAACTTAATTATTTATAATAAACTATAATGCATTGGAGTTTTAACACTATGTTAAGCATTCAAGAATAAATTAACTTAAAATCTAATTTTGAGCATTCATATTTTGAAACAGAAAAATGATAGCAGGCACTCTATGTAAATGAGGCCCAACAATTACTAAAGATAAATTTCTAAGCCAAGCCTTTTATACATAAACATTAGTAACATGACTCAAGAGTAGTTCAGTCTCATTGACAGATAACAATTACATTCATGTATGGTACCAACAGGATTAAATTATAACCAAAAACAAGATCATAATGGTCATTTCCACCACACCCTTTTTACAATAAATCATGCTGATAGCACACAAAGAAGGACCTCAAGTTGAGCAAGAGAGAGCCATCTCTTAGCTGCTTTAAGAAACTGCCGCTCTGTGTATGAAATGCAATCCACTAGATGCCATATGTTAGAAACTACTGTAGTAAACAACAACTCAGCAAAGGAACAACTCTCTTTTCCTATAGCGTGGCCTGTAAGTGAAGATGACATCATCCTTTTCCTTGTTCTACCAATCACCTCATAGTATCCACCATCCTGGGGAACTGTATGGTGAACAGAGCATGCAGAATCCCCCTGTGCAACAATACCATCAAAGAAATACACAGGCCAAATCCTATATTCAGCTTATGAATCCACCAGCATTCTGAGGATATGCTATACCACATGATTTCTTCAGGAAAAAAATGACATAACCTCCTAATTAATGAAGAAAGAAATAAACATCTTTTGAAGACAACAGTCAGTAATTTGTCAAGTAACTAAAAATACGATTAGGTGAATAAACACTTTTTCACTTCCATCATTTTTAGAATTTTATTGTGATCTCATCTTACCAATTCAAATGAAGTAATCGCAGCAAGGGAGAGTGCCCTGATCTACACATTATCTAGGAACCATCACCACAGAATAGCCATTTAAGAATACATTTCCCCTGCATATGAAACGTCATGATGTTAAGCCACATGAGATGAAATCTTTGGCTTCAGAAGGGTCTGCCGCACCACCATAAAAGAAAGCAATCGACATACCTTGGTTTTGCAAAGCTTCAAACCATTACAAATATATTTATAAAAATGTAAATGCTATGTAGTTAATAATTAAAATATGTTGACTGTATATACTGCCTCTAAACAAAAATACAAATGAAAACATCAGAAATATTGCATGGAAAGCCAAAAATGAGGTTCTGACAGTTACTAAACTATACATATATTTCTTACTTAGTAAACAACACTGAAAAGGGGGGGCGGTCATCAACGATAAAGTTATCAGAGGATATACATTCTTGACATTATAAAAACAAACAACCGACAATAACAAAAACCAGATTTATAGTAATCTCAGGCAAGGTCATATTGTTTATTCCCCATCTGCACAGTGAAAACTGTAATTACAATTTGGGAGAAACCAAATTCAAAAGCAGGTAAAGAACAAAGAAAAATTATGTACTACCACAAAATAAACAGGCCCCTCGTTTCTCTATTTTAGTTGTAAGCATTTGGTCTTCAAAATATAAATTAAGTGTGCTGATTTATATAGTAAAAACACTTTAATCCTTTTGAAGAATGAATGACCCGTTACCATAATGTCAGAGAGGTAACATCCAAGCCCTTGTAAAGGATCATAGCAAGCTTTTCCACCTCTTCCTCACCCCTTGCTTAACTTTAATATTTGAAATGAATCCTCATTAAGTTATCAGACACGATTAATTCTAATTACTGGTGCCCCTCAGGAATTCCTCCTTTTAAAGTGCATTCTATCTATCGCTCAGCCTTTCTGAAAAAAGGGAAGCCAGAGTATCAACATTCTCCTCCTATTAAGAAAAAGTGCGCTTCAACACACTATCAGCTATGACCACTAAATGGTCAGCACCATGCTGTTGAAAACCCTGCTAAAGCTACCAGCAGGACACATAAGCACTATGAAATATGATCCTTCCTTAGGGAGTGATCGAGGAAGAAAAAGCAAAGGAGAGGGAAGCCTTCATCATCAACTAAGGTGATGTAAGCTTCTATAATTAGAAACAGTGAAACCGAAGGAACAATAAAAAGGCACACCATGCTTCCACTTTCCCCCAAACTGTGCAGTTGTGGGAAGCGTTCATTCACTCACATACAGGCAAATAAAGAATATATTCTACCTGCAGTCAGTCAAGTGTGCTACCAAGCAAAGCTAATGTAAAAGCTAATGTAAAGTGTATTATTTTCTTCCAAAAAATGAGGTCTACCCAGTAATTAAAACAGAGCTATATATAAACATAACTGTAAAAACAAATGTCATTTTAAAGATTAAACTGTTGAGAATACGGTCTCCATCTCTAGAATCCCAGAATATATTTGAGACCAACTTTAAATCACTTCTCTAATTTTTTTTTTCACTTCTCTAATTTTAATACTGCATTTTCTAGTATTATGAAAGCCAAATGCTGAGTTCAGCATAGTTTCTGAACAGGTAACAAATCAAACAAAATGGCAAAAACATTCAGCATTTATCTGTTTGCTGTGTCTCAGGAGTTATTACTCTTCAATTGGAATGCTCTTAAAAATCAATACCTTGGACCACTGGTATACATTAATAACAGAGTTGCCTCAGAAAGACTTCAGAAGAGCTTCCAGTAGCAATTATTGTATAAAGTGTTTCAAGTATGTTAAAAAATTTCTCCAATTCTGGTTCCCTGGGCAGATCCAGAGCAGCATGCCCTGCCCTCCTTGAGCTCCCAACATTCATGAAGTTCAAAAAAAGTGAATGATAATTTCTTGAAACGATTAAGCTAGCAATACTTATACAGAGCTATAAAAATGATTTTTTATATCCTTAATCCAGTAGATTAACTTTCACAAATTAATCCTAACAACAAAATCAGAGTCCATTTATTCATACAAGTTGTCCATTAAAGGGACAAAAAGCAGAAGCTTCATGAGAGTACTTTCTTATACTCATAAACATAATATTACTATTAAAAATAATGTTTTAGGAAAAATTTAATAGCTTAAGAAGTAGAGAACAGAATTTATAAATATCCAGCATTATCTAAATTAGAAGAGCTAAATTAATCAAGATACTTTTCCAAATCACTAGCAACACTAGCTATCTCTGGGTTGAGGATGACGGCAAGTTCCTTTCTTAACATTCTTCTACGTTTTTACATTTCTACAATGAGCATTTTTTTCACAAATTAAAAAAAAAAATCTGCTCGAGGCAGCCATTTGTCCTAACTTAGTTTGATTACACTACCACCCCTTTGCTTTTTCTCTATTTGTGGACTCATGACCCTCTAAGTAGGTATAAGAACTTCCTATCAAGAATTCTGTATTATTTCCCAGAAGGCAAATGGGAAGCAAAATTCTCCTAGGAGATGTTAAACAATCAAGAATAAATTGAGAAAAGTCCTCTTCTGTTATTAAGATGCAAAGCACCATAAAAAATACACTGTGCAGGGCACTCTGATACCCTTGTAACAGAGGCCTCACAAAGCTCCCTCGCCATTTTCATCATGTGAGCAGACAGGTCAGCAGTCTGTAAGCTCAGGGAGCATACAGAAGAACCCAAACAGGCCTAAACCCTCACCTTAAAATTCCTGCCTCCAGAATTTTGAGAAATAAATGTGTTATTTATGAGCCACTCAGTCGGTGGTATTTTGTTACAGCAGCCTCAACAGACTAAGACATCCTCATCAAAGAGGAGATTTCAGCAATCACATGATTAGACCAAAGTCCTCTAATTTCTGATGAACTTATCAGGCGGCAGGATCCTAATTTCTCACCACAGGAGTGGCTTGATCAATAAGACACACAGATTCCATCAAAGCAACACAAACTCTGCTAAAAAAAAAAAAACCCCAAAACTTATGGTATCACATGCATGGCCAAGTCGAAGAATATAGCCATTATCTGGTGTACCAACATAAAGGTGGTTAAATAATCTGATCCTAATAATCAACTGTACTGACAGTTATGCCTTAATCTTGCCAAATATGCTCTGAATCCAAACAAAACTGCAGGAGAGCAGGGAATGTAAGGTGCCATCAGAGGGAGCTGACTGCTTCATCGTAATTTGTGCGCCTAAAATCAAACTGTAGATTCTAGAGTACCGTACCATGCCTACGACCTGCCATACTTTCCAGAACAATGGACTGGGTAGAAAAAACATATATAAAGAAAGGTGAGTAAAAGAAAGCCCTCTAAATTTAAGACCATGACCCACGATGTTGCCATGAAATCCTTTTTCTAGGTGTCCTTTTGGAAAGAGTTTGATGGCTCCACTATATGCAAGTGCTATGATGGACAAAGAGAAAAACAAGGCTAGTGGCTTATGCTGTGCCTGAGAATGTAAAAAGCTCCATAAGCAGTATCGGGGACAAGAAAGAAAAAATTATGATGTGGTCTATTGTGGAACTTGGGATCTAGTTAAGAGAAGGTAACATGCACACCAAACACCTTTACTGTTTGTTATTTTAAAACACAGTATAAGAAATGAGAAATCAATAAAGGACTGTAATTTCATAAATGAAGTACCCAGGGGCGCATGGGTGACTCAGTGGGTTACGCCTCTGCCTTCGGCTCAGGTCATGATCTCAGGGTCCTGGGATTAAGCCCCACATCGGGCTCTCTGCTCCATGGGGAGCCTGCTTCCCCCTCTCTCTCTCTGCCTGCCTCGCTGCCTACTGGTGATCTCTCTCTGTCAAATAAATAAATAAAATCTTAAAAAAACAAAAAACAAACAAACAAAAAAAACCCACCACTATTTATAAATGAAGCACCCAAACACCAAGAAAATTTTTCAGACCTTTGAAGAATGTCCTTGTTTATATTTGAGTCAACAATGTTTCCACAAAATGAGCATGAGTGGGGACGCCTGGGTGGCTCAGTGGATTAAGCCTCTGCCTTCAGCTCAGGTCATGATCTCAGGGTCCTGGGATCGAGTCCTGCATCGGGCTCTCTGCTTGGCAGGGAGCATACTTCCCCCTCTCTGTCTCTGCCTGCCTCTCCGCCTGCTTGTGATCTCTGTCAAATAAAATAAATAAAATCTTTAAAAAAAAAAAAAGAGCATGAATGTTTTCTGATATTATGGTTATTGATTTCAAGATGAATAAAGGCATACTTGGTGCCTGACCTTGGTGAAACCAAAATACTTCTTCCTTTTTGGTTCTGCCTTAATTTTACCATTTAACTTCACATATATACCAACATTAAAAATTCAAATCATTACATTTGAAAAATGTTCACCATAATAGGCTGTTTAAAACATAGCAATCAAGTTTTGGAACATAGCTGAATTCTATGAGCGCACTGCATATAAGTCCCACATCCTATGGGACCAATGAGAAGTCCACTCTATGAACAGGAAATGTTAAGAAAGATGTCTCCAAAGAGATCAATCAATGAATGAAGCCTTGGGAGCTGAGCAGGACTTATCAAGAGGACACAGTAGGAGTCCATTCTGGATAGAAGGAGCAAATGTTAAAATTCAAACTGATTCTTTAAAGAATTACCTTAGGTAAAAGAGCCTCCAAAAACCTTCCAGGGGGAGAACAAGAACAAAGGAAGGGACCTCCAGCAAAATAATGGAGCCAGAAAGCTAAAGAGATAAATTGGTGCCAAATGAGGAAGAAATTTAAAAACAACCTAATCTTGAAACTTTTTAAAATAAAAAAAATTTTGAGATACATTTCTGACATATGTAACTTATTTTTTTTAAAGATTTTATTTATTTATTTGACAGAGAGAGATCACAAGTAGGCAGAGAAGCAAGCAGAGAGAGAGAGGAAGGGAAGCAGGCTCCCTGCTGAACAGAGAGCCTGATGCGGGGCTCCATCCCACGACCCTGGAATCATGACCTGAGCTGAAGGCAGAGGCTTTAACCCACTGAGCCACCAAGGCGCCCCTGACATATGTAACTTATTAATAAATGCACGTATCCCCAGCAAAAATAGTTATGAAATATATACAAATCCCCAGAAATTTAAAAGGATAATATAATACTACATATAAATATAAACTCTATTTTCTTCCCATGTCCTAGGGACAGTTTTGTAATCTACATTTTAAGACATATGGACTAACCTAGTGGGCCTTGCTAACTACTGTCAGAAAGAACTTCAAATCAGTCATTCCAAAACCAGTCATCAGTTTTTGGCAGACACCCCTGCCATCATTTCACTGGATTTTAGCCAGTGGTTGTGTACAGTAAAGCAACTTCAGTGACTTTCATATACATTTAGTTACCACCTTGTCTTTTAAGGTTGGACAAAGAAAATACCATGTTTTAAGAGAGCTACTGTGAATAAACACTATAAAAAAATTGGGTGGGAATGGGAGCAGTGGTAGGCTGAATCTTAGTTGCCCTAATTTCAAGCCAGCTTGATTTTCTTTTTCCTGCTTTTACTTTCCCTTTGTTCTAATTCTTTAGCTTACTTGTTTTTTTTTATTATATTAATATACTTAAATATTTTGGTAAACACATTTTATATTCAGGTATAGAACAGATAAATAAAAAAATTATTTTATAAGCAATAACAAACACTGAGTATTTACAGTAACAACAACAGGAAGAGAAGCTGTTGACATATTAAATGGTTTTTAGAGCCCCAAACACAACGCAGAACTTTCTGTAAAAAAATCTCATTTAATCCTTTCACAAATTTATAGGTTATTAATCAAAAGAGATGTAGGAAGGTTACACAATGTACCCAAAGTTACAGAGGAATCTAAACAGGCTGAAAGCTGATGCAAGAAGAGGCACTCTTATTTTCCTTGAGAGACAACCAGCTTGGAGGGTACAATGACGATGGTTCCCATTAGGCAAGTATATTCTGAAGAAACCATTACAGTGTAGTCTAATAATAGTCACAAGTATAAACATGGAATACTGTGGGAAAGCAGAGATGTATACCTAACCCTTTCCAATGGAAAATCATGGAGGCCTCCCATGAAATGATAGGGAATTGAGTCTTGAGGATGACTTTGTGCCAAGAAGACAAAGAATAAAATAGCATTTTAAGTAAAAGGAACAGCAGATGTAAAAGATGTATATACAAGCAGGTTTCTCACCCTCAGTACATACACACATGTATTTCTCACCCACACATACACATATACCTTAGACAGTGTATACATATATACAGTAACCATCTTACAATATAATATGTATATCAAATCACTTTAAACTTACACAGTGTTATATGTAAATTCTATCTCAATACAGCTGAAAATAACTAAAAATATGGTTCCTTCAAGGGTCACCAAATTTGTTCAGCATGACTAAAAAGTAGTGAATGCGTACAAAAAAAAGAAAAGATAAAGCTGGAGAGCTGGACAAAGTCCAGACCTTGCTGTCCAATCTGGTCGCTACTAGCCACATGTGGTCACTTACATGTCAAATATTTGAAATTAAAATGCTAAATTAAAATCCACAGTCATACCAGCCACATCATAAGTGCTCAATAGCCACTTGTGGCTAGTTACTACCACCAATCTGGAAACAGATATAAAATATTTCTATCATTGTTAAAAGTTCTATTAAAGAGAACTAGTCTAGACTATGAAGGTCCTCATACATCAGCTCTCTGAATTTCTTCGGTAGATGGTAGTAGGCTATGAAAAGATTTAAGAGTTTAAAAGAAGCGACAGAGCTTCATTTAGAACTGAAAGAAGTAAAATGGACGGACTAGGTGGGATGGGATAAAGGAAGAGGTAAAGAATAGGGCTAGCATAGGGATATCGGAGAGAAAGGAGAAAATAAATCCTGAAATCAAAGAAAGTGGTTAACCAGATGTCTTAATGGAGAGCTTATGAGACACTTTCCAATTTAGAAAAAAAAAAATTTCCATATTTCTTAAAATGAAGAAATACTGCTTTTACAGTGAAAATGGGCCGAGGGATTACAGGAGATGTTATTGCGACAGTTTTTTTTTCCTTTTAAAATTTTATTTATTGATTTTAGAGATAAAGAGCAAGTGCAAGCAGGGGGAGGGGCAGAGGAAGAGGGAGAAAATCCTAAGCGGACTCCCCAGTGAGCACATGAGCTCAATCTCCGGGGCCCAGCAGAAATCAAGAGTTGGATGTTTAAGTCAACTGAGCCACCCAGGTGCCCCAATGCTATTACAACAATTCTAAAAAGAAAGGCAGTGAACACTAAGGCAATGACATGGGGAAATTAAGAGCAGAGTATAAATCTTGAAACATTTAAGAAGCATCTACAGCTATTACTGACTGATTAGACTCTGAGTGTGCAAACATGTTCCATGTTCTTTAGCAACCACCCCTTAAGACAGGCACACCCAATACTACCATTCTCATTTTTTTTTTTTATTTGACAGATCACAAGTAGGCAGAGAGGCAGGCAGAGAGAGAGAGGAGGAGGAGGCAGGCTCCCTGCTGAGCAGAGAGCCCGATGTGAGGCTCGATCCCAGGACCCTGAGATCATGACCTGAGCCGAAGGCAGAAGCTTTAACCACTGAGCCACCCAGGCGCCCCTACCATTCTCATTTTTTAAGGTACAGCAACCAAAGCACAAAGAGTTTAGATGAAACTCCCTAACCATACAGTGAGTAGGAAGAATTCAAGACAGATGGCTCATGTAAATGCTAGACTATTTTCGGCTGGCATAATTACCCATCTTACTCTCACTGAATATTACTCCAATCACCTTTCTGCTATTTCTAAATATGAAATACACCTTCCTCAAATATCTAGAATATTCTCACTGAGAATATTCAAAAATATGTAAATTTGTTAAAAACTCTGAGAGCAATACCCTAAGGAGTTTCAAAAATGTTACAGTTATAGAAGTGCTCTTTTTAACATTAAGAAAAAAACCCTTTCACTTTCACATTAAAAGCATGGTTCTCATCTTTGTATAAAGCAATGTATGACAAAACTGCAACAATAATTCATAAAAATAAACAATCTTTTTCAATCATTCTAAGCATTCAATTAGAGAATAAAACATGCAAAGTCTTTAGTACACATAAACTTCTATGTACAGATTGTATACTAATAATACTTACGGCAAAGATAACAGTAACAAAAAATGCTGTACATCTTTAAGAATTTCTGACCTTCAGCATTTTAGCAAGGAAAAGTTGATGATGGTGAGCAAATGAAAAAAGAAACTGTCAAATCTGCACTACTGTCTACAAGAAAAAATGATTCCTTTTGATCTTTTTTCTCTGAATTGCTGAGAGTAGAAAAAAAAAGAACTGAAAGATCCTCAGGTAGTCATAAAGCCAATTTTCTTCTGGATGTTTTCACAAATACTAATTAAATTTTTGCTGCACAACCTCCTTTATCCAGACCAACTATCAGTATGTAGGTATTTGGACAGACACAGGTTTTACATATGGGTGACATTAATGAATAATAAATGAAAATCTCTTAAAACCTTTTCCAAGTTGCCTGAAATATATCTATTTTAGGAAAAAAAAAAAAAGCAAACAGAAACTATTATTTCAAGAAATAGCAAATTTACCTAACATGACCAAAAATCCTTTTCCAACCCAGTCTCATAGTTAATAACTACCCTGAATAAACTTAGTTCTCCCCTCTGCCAAACTTCTGATAGTACTTAATAGGTTAAGTACTTAAAACTAGCTATATAACCCTTTAAGTGCAACAATGCCACACTTCACTCAGAGTCATCAAATGGACAGCATCTCAAGCAGCGTGCCTGTTGTTATTTCTGGTCTACACAGGAAACCAACTTATCCCCAGGAGAACAACATTTAGCACACATGAGAGTTACAAGTACATGACTCAGGAGCATAAGCCACAGCTACCTAGAGAAAATACAGAATTTGCCTGGGCTTCAAGACATGATGCCAAAAAAATCTAAGAACACACTAGAGCTGAGACTGGAGTAAGTGATCAAAACACACATACAAACTATGCAGTGTAGCTCATATAAGGAAAACCAAATAATACAATTAAAGATAGTAATTCTACTTCTCAGAATTTTTCTAAAGACACCGACATACAGATACACGTAAGCACGAAAGATAATTAAACCTTATTTAAAAAATAAAAACTAAAAAAATCTAAATGACCAAATATTGGGAAGTAGATAAAGAAATTATGGTAATTATTATAATGGAATGCCATGATACTCTTGAGAATAATGTAAAAAAAAATTTTCTAAAGCACTGAAAGATATTCACATTATACACGTAAATTTTAAAGAGTTTTCATATATTTAAGTTTTAAAAAGCCAAAAAGCTTACATTTGTAACTCTATGTGGGAAAAAAGCCCCTTTACCCAAGAATACACAAAATGTCATGAATGGTTACATAACTGGGTAGTATGACAAGTCAATGTATAATTTTTCCAAAACAGACACATATTACTTATATAATAATGCAAACATGTTAGTTGAAATTTATTCATTATAGGGAAATTTATTACATAAAAAGAAATTATTACATAGTAAGAGCAGGAAATGAACTTTAAGTGCCTCTCGATGCGGCAAAAAAACCTAGGAGACTATTTCACATTACTCTTTGTTGTTAGAATGTACGGAACCAAAAACATAAGGCAAATGTCACTAAATCCTTAGAGCTGCCTTAAATTTAACATTTACTCCACTATACACAATTCCTTAAATAATCCTTCCTCCTAATATGGAAGGAGGAAGTTCTGTTTTGACAACCAAATGAATTAAACATAACCTTGGGCATTTTGTTGCAATCAATCTCTAAACTATTTCTATATTTTGGGAGGGATCATGACTTCTTTGAAACTGATAAAATACCCCTGGATTTATTCTTTCTTAGATTATCCTTACTTTTTCTTTTTTTTTAAGAATTTATTTATTTATTTGAGAGAGAGAGCACAAGCAAGGAAGAGGAACAGTGGGAGAGGGAGAAGTAGACTCCCCTCCAAGCAGGGAGCCTGACATGGGGCTCAACCCCAGGACCCTAAGATCATGACCTGAGATGAAGGCAGATGCTTAAATGATTATGCCACCCAGGTGCCCCTATCCTTTCTTCTTAATTCAAATATTTTTTAGTTTAAAATGAAGTTCTCTGCAATTACAAAACTGAAGATTTCTGGAGAAACAGCTTCTGTTTCTTCTAGTGTTACAAAAGCTAATTATTTCATCTGCTGCTGCTGCTGCTGCTTCTTCAATATTTGTATGTAAAAACATATCACTAACACTTGCCCACATTTCTGCACTAACACACAGTATCTGTATTTCTCCCATATGACAAGAGAAAAATGGATATATTTTTCTTTTGTACGCCTTACAGAATATCAGGAAAAAAGCTCCCAATGAGTCTATTATCTGAGTTCTTAGAACTCTCTTTTATATTCCACTAGATAACAAAAAGGCAAGAAAATCCACAAAGAAGGTCTAAAAAGATACAGCAAGAATTTTTTTTACATGATTTAAACAAAAACCAAAGCAAAAACAAAACTTCCACTTAAAGATTTTTATTTATTTATTTGACAGAGATCACAAGCAGGCAGAGAGGCAGGCAGAGAAAGAGAGAGAGGAGAAGCAGGCTCCCTGCTGAGCAGAGAGCCTGATGTAGGGCTTGATCCCATGACTCCGAGATCATGACCCGAGCTGAAGACAGAGGCTTAACTCACTGAGCCACCAGGCGCCCCTGGTAAGAGCATTTCTACCAAAATCAACTGAGCATAAATATTTTTTAAAAATTATATATATTTACCTGCTCTAAAATTTTATGTTGAACCTTAAGTGTTGATATTACCAAAAATACATGTAAATTAAAGATACCATATATAAAAATTAAGGGAGAGCCATGAACTGTTCCCTGAATATACTCACAGAAAGATAGCTGTTAATGTCCACATCATCAGTAATAGTTTGACGCTCTCCTTTATAATTAATTTTCCGAAACCTTCGTCGAGATTGTCTGGCAGGTATTTCTCTTTGTAGAATACTATCTTCATTATCTTTGGAATTCTCCACCTGAAACACACGTTCAGATTCCTGATTAAATATCCAATTTTTCCATATTACTGACAGTCTGTGGAGTCTTAACAGGCTCAAAGGAGGATTCATTTACTTCTTGCAACGAACTGCTTCAAGAAAATAATCCGTGTAGGACAACACTCATGAGTTCAAGATTAAAGGTGACATTATTATGAAGAGCTCAAGACCACAGTTTCCTTCCAGGAAATAGTCTGTCTTGCTCACACAAACATATGCGTTCTAAAAAAGGCACTTACCAGAAGCAAAGGCTGTTAACTACACCTACACATTGAATAATTAATTACCACTTCTGAGTTAGTCCAATTAGAAGCTGCATGATTATACACGTATTTTATTTTGCCAATAATCATAGCTATGATTTCAGTGAAATGCTCAACAGCAAAACAAAAACGTTTTATGCATTATTCTTTGGTGTCCATCTTCATTTATGACAATAGAGTAAGGATGGCTTCCTTTTTTTTTTTGAAGATTCTGTTTTTGAGTAATTTCTACATCCAATGTGGGGTTCAAACTCACAACCCTTAGATCAAGGGTTGTTCACTCCACTGACTAAGCCAGCCAGGTGCCCCAAAGCGGACATCTTTTAATAAAGAAGTGAAAACTAACATTAACTGAGGGCTAAAATGGGCCAGCATGCATAAACATTATACTATTTAGTTCACACAGCAGTCCTGTAAGCAATATGTAGCTTACGGATGAGCAAAGCAAAATCCTAAGAGATTACTTTCCTCTCTCACATAGTGATCCTTATTATTAAAGTTGAGTTGGACTGTAGGTCTGTCTCCAACACTTATGGTACTGATACAAGATTACGTTGCCTGTCCAATCACAGACGAAGCCATACTTTTAAAAATTATTTACAAAAAGGTAAATTGATGTTCTACAGTATAACATATAATTAACAACACATCACATAAACATTATTTTTCCTCAAGTTTTCCTTCAAATGTCCTATCCTTGGCTAATATCAAAAATTCCCAGTTACCCACGTATGAAATTTCATGAATATCCCATCCCTAATTCTGCTGCTCATTTTTCAAATCTTCAACCACTTCTCAGAACTTATCAATCCTTTTTTTATAAAGTCCTCTCATATTGCCCTTTCTTTCATTCCCATTCCCATTATTCCTTACTCAAATCTTAATCACTTCAGTCCTGAACTATACAAAGAGGTGATGCTATTGCTTCAGACACATTCCTCTCCAACTCCATCCTATATCATCAAATAAATCACCTATGTAAAAATCATCACTTTATCACATTTCCTGTTCAAAATGCTACAATGGACCACTAACAGTTACTGAGTGAATTTTAAACAATTATTTGTGATGTTCAAAGCCACATATGACCCATCCTCCAAATTTATTACTGTATGTTATAAAGGTAAGCCTGGAAAAACTATTCCCTTATCCTCCCCCCTACCTCAACACACACAAAAAAAACTGTCACATAAAAGCTCTAATGAGATGCACAAAATTTCCTGATGATTTCTCAGAAAGAGTTGATGTCTGTCTGTTTCAGGTATGAGTGGTACAAGAGTTCAAGAATAAGTAGTAGCCAAGTGAATAGGACTATTAGTGGGTTCCTATAATAAAGTGACTTACATTTTACTAAGTAACTTTGTATTATCCTACACATCTATCTTCACTTGCTGAACCACTGTTCATTTAAGACATGTCTCAATTAGCATCTCTTCTATAACTGCAAAAGACATTCCTGTCCTCAGACCACAACTACTTTGTGTACACAATCTAGACTTCTTATAAATAGGCCATGCTCTCCAGTGCCTTCAGGCCTTTGTATATGCTGCTGTTGCTACTGCCACAAAGCCCAATCCTCCTTTGCCAACATGGTGACATCCTTCCCATACTTCATGACCCCTCCCTCCTCTGCCCCAGGAAGTTTCTACCCCTTCTCATCAACTGCAATTAATATATAAGCTCATATCATTAACAATCTAACAAGTTCCTTAAGACAGAAACTGCATTATATATTAATCTTTGTTCATTTAACATTCAAAAAGTTTGCAAAAATGGGCAGACAATACATTAGATTCTCTCTTTCTCCCCATACATGATAGGTCCTTGGAAATACATGTAAGGGACTCCAGAAATATAAGGGTATGCAGAGTAAGTTACTACTACTCTTCTGAAAGGTAAAATCCAGAAGAGACATGGGAACAACTTCCACCTCAACAAATATAAAATTATGAATAGGCAGCAATATATGCTACCTCCTTGAGATTTAATCTGCTTTCTAAAAAAATGGTGAGAGAATCACAGTATTCATTCCATCACTACACCAGAGCATGTACCAGACAGTGTAAGTTATCACTTAAGGCTCACAATGCTCCTATCACATAGCTACTCTGTTTCGATAATCATACAGAATAACATAAAACTTAAGTAATACATACAAGTGGGTAAGGACTCAAAATCCAAGTGTGATTACTAAAATTCATTTCCTTCATACTGTCCTATCCCAATCGATGAATTATATCATCCACATGAGATAAAATTTCAGTATCATATAATCCTTAAAATTTTCTAATATCTACAATTTATTGCTCAAAAGCAGAGATAATAAAGGCTTTCCAAAATATAATAGTAAATTAAGTCGAGGAAAGGAGTTTCTAAGTCTCAAAATTTTAAGGACAGTACCAAATGAAAATAAAGACTAAACAATGTATGAAGGATTAAGTACCCTTAACAAACCTGCCAAGTACAACTGAAATGTGAAATTAAAAACAGAACAGAACTACACGTGCATACCTCATGTCACTAAAGTAACAAATTCAAAGACCAAGACTGAAGTGAAAAAAAATACCAAGAGATAGGCTACCAATGAAGCTCCTGATCTACCAGAAGACAGAAAATTTCCCAACCCTAGAGATTAGCCCCTTCATTTTGATGGTTGTAGGGAGTGAGAAAAACAATAGAGAATCCATCAAACATGGCAATCCAAGGAGACTTGCTCATAAGCTCAACTTAATTAGCTGAATCTGCACTGTGAGGATACAGAGGTATAAGCTTATCCTACAGAAGAAGACAGGAAGAAAACTTGCTTGACACTGGGAGGAGAAGGGGTAAAAAGCAACCAACCAAACAGACCAAAAACATTTTTCCTAAGAATTTAAAACATAAGCTATCCCTCATGCAGGTCATTAGTTTGAATTTGTAATACCTTAAGCACCTAAGTAAATTTAAAGATACTCAGGATTGATAATGTACATATGTAACTGACAAAAACAAATCTGAAACCTCTTTGCAAGACTTTAACCCAAACCTCAAAGAATTCCCACACCTACTGTTCAAGATACATGGCTTCCCCCTCCAAAAAAACAAGGAAAAAGACCCCCAACTACAACAAAAATGAAACGTGAATAAATGATAGACATACTGAGTAATAATGACCAGAAAAGGGACAACAGACTCACACTTGCAAATATTCCAACGTATTTTAAGTATTAGAAAATAGTTATAATAAAAAAAAAACTTTCAAACAAAAAGAAACTTGAAAACAAGCCAGAGATTATAAATAACACTAAATAGGTAAGGATTGACCAGGCCCCAAAAACCCACAACAAACCCAAGTGCCCTTCCTCCCCAATACCAGGCTAGCAAACAATCTGTAATAAGCAAATGCAGTCTACATTTAGAAGAAGGACAAGAAAGTATAGAGATATCCTGTATGAAACACAAGAGCACAAAGAAGGCCTACAATGGGGATGGAACAAGACTCAGAAAAACTTCTCAACAAACCAATCCCAACCCTGAGGACAAAGGACAACAAGAGAAATTTTAAAGAACTGGAGCACTAAAGGTAACCATATTAACAAAACAATGCAAACCTAGCTCAACTCTAGCAGAAGAGGTGTGTTCAGCTCCAGGCCTAAACGCTATCCTCATTCTCTACTGCCCTACACACAGTAGGTATCATTAAATCCAAAATAATGACTCACATAAAAATAGGGTAAAAAAACAAATAAAAAAACCAATCCACTGCCAAAAAACAAAAAGCAACCAACAGAGCAATCCACCAATATCAGATGTGATCCAGATGCTGAAACTATCAGAGAATTTAAAACTACATACAGAAAAGGCAGCAGAAAGGTGGAACAGGTGGACAACATAAACAGAGGAAAAATTTCACCAGACATAAGGAAAATATGAGGGAGTAAAATGAGAATCATAGAACAAAAATCATAGTACCAAAGACAAAAAATACCTCTGATAAACTCATCAGTAGACTTGATGCAAGTGAATTAAGAATCAATGAACTTAAAACGTAGGTCAAAAGAAAGTACCCAAACCAACAGAGAGGAGAAAGAAAAAAAGGAGCAAGAATAAAAAAAAAAAGAAAAAAAGAAAAGGAATTAAATGCCATATGGAGATATAACCAAAAAGAGAATTCATAAATAGAGAAAATAAAGCCAAAAAAATTATACAGTACTCAGCACAAAGTCAAGAGGAGATAAACAAGGAAGCATAAAAGATATAGATAGGCTGAGAAGATTTAACATATAAAGTTCAAGAACGAGATGACAGAAGAATGAGGTAATATCCAAAGTGAAAATGAAACTTTTTGATTAAACAAAAACTTGAAGCAGTCCAACAAATCCAAAAATACAACTACAAATTCACATAGTGAAGATAAAGAGACGACTTCTAATGCAGCCACAAGGAAAATGTAGACTGGTTATAAATGAAAGGTGATTAGATTAATAACAGACTTATATAACATTTATTATTTATTATGTTATTATTATTTATTATGTTATATATAACATTTATTATTATTAACAGACTTAATAACAGACTTAAATAACAGATTTATTATCAAAAAATAATAAATCCCAGGAAACAGTGGACTATATTGACTATAAAATATATATGTGCTAAGAAAAAAAAACAAAAAGGATCCTCCTCCCCAAATTGCATTCATGGCAAAACAATCCTAAAGAATGATACAAAATATAGTGTCAGTCATAATAAAAAAGAAAAAAAATCTGAAATACTGCAAAAATTACCAAGCAGTGACAAATAATACAGGTGAGCAAACAGTGTTAAAAAAAAAATGGCACCAAGAGACCACCTCACCAAAGGTTGCCACAAAACATATCCATGAAGCACAATAAAGCAAACTGCAGTAAAGCGATGTACTGCATGAATTAAATCAACCCTGCAACTCTGGGAATAAATTCAACAATCACGATATTTTATCCTCTTGGCATATCACTTCACTGGAATTTGATTTCCTAGCATTTTATGATTTTTAATTTAAAAAATCCTAACCTGGGAGCACCTGGGTGACTCAGCCAGTGAAGCCTCTGCCTTGGGCTCAGGTCAGGATACCAGGGTCCTGGGCTCAAGCCAAAAGTTGGGCTCCCTCCTTAGTGAAGAGTCTCCATCTCCCTCTCACTCTGACATCACCCCCACTCCACTCCTGCTCTTGCTGGCTCTCTCTCCAACGAATTAAAAAAAAAAAAAATTAATCTGTAACATTGCCTTTCTGTAATGTAACTCGTCAGGTTTTGCCATCACAATTAAACTAGGCTCTCAAACATTACGTCACTTATACATCAATAAAAATAAACTGGATGCATAAAAACGGAATTTAATCTTTCTCTTTCCTGCTAAGACTTTTTGATTCTTATTTAAATGTTGGGAAAAAACTCACCAATGAAACCATGTGAGTGGAAATTTCTAAATGAAAAGGTCTATTACAGATGTACTTTCTTTCTAGAAGAGGGATTCTGAAGATTTTCTCTGTGTGTGACACATGCACGTGCTTATTTTGGTTAAGTTTTTAATAATACCCTTTACTATTTTCAGAATTTTCATAAGCTCCATAGTAGTCCATGCTTTCCTTACTCCTGATATTAAGCTATGTCATGTTTTGTTATTGACTACTTTGACAAAGAAGTATAAAATTTATTACTCTATTCTGATTATCAACTTTTACCTTTCTTCACCCTCTTTAAGTATGCTTTACATGCCACCAACTTTTTAATCTTCATTGTTTCTTGGCTTCTAATTTCTGTAGATATAGTTTGCTGTTCTCTGGGACACCTGGGTGGCTCAGTCAGTTAAAAGGCTGACTTCAGCTCTGGTCATGATCCCAGGGTCCTGGGATCGAGTCCCACATTGGGCTCCTTGCTCAGTGGGGAGCCTGCTTCTCTCTCTGCCTACAGCTTCACCTGTTTGTGCTCTTTCTCTGACAAATAAATCTTAGAAAAAAAAAATTAAATTAGAAAAAATAGTTTGCTGCTCTCTAATTTCTTAATGTGGATACTTACCTTCACCAAATGTCAGCCTTTCTCCTAAAACATTAATGCTTAAACTACTCACCTAAGGCTCAAGACAAATTTCATACATTTTGATATATCCTCTTCATTCTGCTCAAAATATTTTCTCATTTTCATAGTGATTCTTTGCCGAGTGATTTAAAGTATACTCCTGAGTTGTTTTTTTTTTTTAAGATTTTACCATTTATTTGACAGAGATCACAAGCAGGCAGAGAGAGAGAGAGAGAGAGAGGAGGAAGCAGTCTCCCCGACAGGCAGAGAGCCCGATGTGGGGCTCGATCCCAGGACCCTGGGATCATGACCCGAGCCGAAAGCAGAGGCTTTAACCCACTGAGCCACCCAGGCACCCCTACTCCTGAGTTTCAAGTTATATTTTGTTTTAGTTGTTTTTGTAATTGGTTTCTAAGATAACTCCATTATAGCCAAAACAAAACAAAAAATTAAATTCTTTCTTAAGATTTATGTTCCAGATATAACATCTATTTTTATTATTTTTAAATTTATTTTAGAGAACATGCATGCTCAAGCAGACGGTTGAGCAGAGGGAAAGGACCTCAAGCAGAATCCGCACTGAGCATAGTGCCCGGGGCATGGTGCTTGATTCCAGGACCCTGAGATCACGATCTGAGCCAAAACGAGGAGTCTGGAGCACAATCAAACGAACCACCCACACGTCTCAAGTACATCCCATGTGTGCTTCAAAGTACACGTATTTGTTGTTGATGGGTATAGAGTTCTCTAACTACTAGGCACAGGTTCAAATCCTCAAAATCCTTACTGATTCCTTATGCTTGCTTTCTCACTTTTAGAGGGATGTTTAAATCTCTTGCTGTCACTGTGGATTTGTTAAGTTCCCGTGTTACTAATGACTATCTTTTAGTTATATAATAAGGCACATAAAACTCCAGGACTGTTTAAATGTGATACATGTTTATCATGATGAAATACCATTTTTACATTAAATAATACTTCTCGCCTTAAATTACACTTTTTTTTTCTCTTACACTTTTAAGATTGGAGACAAACCAGCTCTCCTTTGGTTATCACTTAGAAGACACAACTTCTGTTCTTTCAGTTCTTCCAGACTTGATCTTAGCCAAAAGACCAAGAAGTCAAGTTTCTTCTCAAACCTTATATTTACACTGCTGTTTTTTCAGTGGCATGTAATTGTGTTTAAAAAAAAATCTAATCTGATATTTCCTTTACTGGAATATTTATATTTAATGTAATTTCTGATATACTAGAAAGGAAATATCATCTTATGTTCTTTCCTCCTCCTAGTAAGTTTCTTCTCTTCTTTTTATTATTTTAAATAAATTCATTTTATTATTCCATTTCCCTTCTTATTAATTCCAAGCTGTATTCTTAGATGACATACATACTTATTAGAAGCCACTATTAGTATATTTAACACTTTCTAGAATGCAAAGATCTTACGAATTTTTCACTCCATCCCTCATTTTCTTACCTGTCATGTGTTTATCTCTACATATACTTTAAAGCACAAAAGACACTTTTATTACTCTTACTGATTTCTATAGTCAATATACATATATCTAAATGCTTTACAATGTCTTTATTTCTTTCCACATATCTGTACTTACATCTGTGATTCCCTTTTGCCTTAAAAACTCCCACTTGGTAAACTGAGTGCTTGTCTATTGCTGAAAATTTTCTTCAGTTTTGTGTGGAAACTGTTTACTTAACAAAGCTTCAGTTTTTGCTGTCAGTGGGTGTTTTACAAGTTGTGGTGGTTTAAAAGTAATGTGTTTTTCCCTTTGGTTTTATAACTTTGTTTTTCGTTTTCCGTAGTTTTACTATAATGTGCTTATGCTTAAGTTTCTTTGTATTTATCCTGCTTTGAGATTAGAGAGTTCTCAAATTTGTGAGTTGATTTCTTTTTAATGTTTTGGAAAATTCTCAACCATTATCTCTTCTAATACTTCTTTCTTCTCCTTACAGGATTCTTATTACACTTACCTAAGATCTTTTCTATTATCTGTGTCATATACTCCATTACGTATTTTTAAAATACTTTCTCCATCAGTTTGCATTCTTTTGGCTTATCTTTCAGTTCCCTAACTTGCTCTTCAGTCGAATTTGAGGATGTTTCTAGTTGTAGAATTTGGAATCATTATTTCATTTTATAGATTCCAATCCTTTAAAATTCTCCACTAAATCCCTGAAATACTAATCAGATGTTTCAAAATATGCACTTGTTAACTCTGGTATCTATATCGCCTCTGAGTTTGTTCCTTTTGCCCGTTTTCCCTCTGGTTTCTGAACACTTTTTTGATATATTCCATGGATTCTGCTATATAGCGTATTTTCACTGTTGTTATTTTGCACAATTCTGTGATTTCAGTATGTATTTATCCTTTGACAAAAAGTTGTTTGGTAGGCTTAAAATATTTCAGGCAAAAGAACCAATTAGTTTTCTGTTATTATAATTTAGAATTTCATTGCATGTAATCAGAAAGTATTACTATATCTAACTTACAAAAATTAATGAATTTTTAAAAAAATATAGGAACATTTTTTGTTAATGCGGCATGGGCACCTGATAGAGTTTATCATCATGTTGTAGAATTCAACTTATCTCCCTAAGATCACCTTACTATTTATGTTGTCCAGGTCTTCTATCCCATTTTTTCCTTGACTTCGCCTGTTATATACTAAGAACAAAGAATTAAATTCTCTAGTAGTAGATTTCTAAGTCTCATTGAATCCTCTGGAGTGTCTGTTTTAAAGATTTTATTTAGTTATTTATTTAAAGATTTTATTTACTTACTTGACAGAGAGAGATCACAAGTAGAGCAGCAGGCAGAGAGAGAGGAGGAAGCAGGCTCCCTGCTGAGCAGAGAGCCCAATGCAGGGCTTGATTCCAGGACCCTGAGATCATGACCTGAGCCGAAGGCAGAGGCTTAATCCACTGAGCCCCCCAGGTGCCCCAAGATTTTATTTACTTATTTGACAGACAGAGATCACAAATAGGCAGAGAGGCAGGCAGAGAGAGAAAAAGGGAAGTAGGCTCCCTACTGAGCAGAGAGCCCAATGCAGGACTTAATCCCAGGACCCTGGGATCATGACCTGAGCTGAAAGCAGAGGCTTTAACCCACTGAGCCACCCAGGCGCCCCTGGAGTGTCTGTTTTAAATAGAAGGTTTCTGTGTGATAAGCTGCAAAGATATTCATGTATTTTCCTCCACTGTAATTATAGGTTTTAGCACTAAAAAAATCGCCTTCTATGTCACAGTTCATGAGTTTTTGGTTTGAATTCTACTTTTGGTATTAAGATGACCATACCTGTCCCACTTTCATTTTCATTGGTTTAGTATACCACTGTCTACTGCTTTATTTTTAGCCTTCCTGAAACATTTGATCGAGCAATCACAGGATTGTCTCTTATAAGCAGGAAAAAGGGGCGCCTGGGTGGTTCAATTGGTTAAAGGTCCAACTCTTGCTTTCGGCTCATATCATTATCTCAGGATTGCAAGGTTGAGCCCCACTTCAGGCTCTGTGCTCAGCATGGAGTCTGCTGGAGATTCTCTCTCTCCCTCTGACCCTGTCCCCACCTTCATGCACACTCTAATATAAATGAATACATAAAGTCTTAAAAAATACATTAAAAAAATAAACAGTATATAGCTGGGTCTTCTTTTGTAAGCCAAACTGAAAAATCTATTCCTTCTAATGGGTAGATGAAGCCATTCACATTTATTGTTATTATTACTGCTATCACTAATATTGCAGATTTTTAACATTTTATCATTTTATGTATTTACTGCATGTCTGTATGAAATGTATATTCTTTGCTTCAATAAAAAATTGTTTTTGTTAGATTTGTCTCTGTATTCTTTTCTCACACATTTTTCCTGAGATATAATTCATATACCATAAAATCCTCTTTTAAGTATACATTAATCAATTAAGTATACAATTCACTAGTTTTTAATATATTCACAAAGTTGTGCAAACATTATCTAGTTCTAGAACATTTTTATCATTCCAAAAAGAAACCCTATGCCCACTAGCATCTACCTTCTGTCTCTACAAATTTCCCCACTCTGGATATTTTATGTAAATGTGATCATATAATATGTGATTTTTTGAGTCAGGTTTCTTAGAACAATCTTTTCAAGATTCATCCATCTATATTACAGCATGTACCAATACTTGATCCCTTTTTATTGCAGCATAATATGGCATCATATGAACAAAAAACATCTTGTTTATCTCTTTATCAGATTAAAGGACATCTGGTTTGCTTCCACTTTCCAGCTATTACGAATGTTACGAACATTAGTGCACAAGATTTTATGTGGACACGTGTTTTCAATTCTCTTAGGTATAAATGTGGGAATGGAACTGATGGATCATGTGGTAATCCATTTTTAACTATTTCATGAACAGTCAAATTGTTTTCCAGAGAAGTTGCACGTCTTTATTTTTCTATCAGCCACAATTGAGGGCTTTCATTGTCTATGCCCTTACCAATATTTGTTATGGTCCACCTGCTTTCTTACACCTTTTACTATCTGTGGTGAAACATAGTCTTCCTAGGGCCTGCTGTGCTTCTACACATTTTGTTGCATTTGCCAAGAATGCAGAGTCCTAACCATTCATTAACTGGGCCATTTCTCAAGAGCTGTGCTTATAGTAAGCAATCCTGAAGGATGTGGTAATGTTCCCTGCTGAAAAAAGAGCAGGCTTGCTCACTATAAAAGCAGTATATTCCCCAAACTCAGGGGTTCTTAGTTGCAATGCAAACCTACTATGTGTGTGGCATCACTGTGGGCCACCCAGCACTGCCTCCATGGGACCTATGAAGCAAGGGCAATCTACAGAAATATGCTAATGATAACACTGCTTGCTATACCACAAGTAAAAAAGTTCTTTGTTTCTGACCCATAAGTCTTATGTCTTCTGCTAACATTCATGAAATAAGTAAACAATTAGATTATACAGTAATCAAATCCCAAACCTTATAATTACCTAGTTGGAGTTTTTATTGTTAACACTCTCATCTATTCTCCATGCAACAAACAACCATCAATACGCTTATTCTTTTTCCTATTTCACTCTCCCTTCTCCTTTTCTTCAGTTTTATTACGGCTATTCTGTCTCAAAATATAATATAGTCTGTCCCTCACATCTCTACCTTTTAGTCTTATTAATACATTTGTGTAGTTGAAAGATTCATCATTGTTTCTTTTGGTGAGGTTTTCCTGGTTATTTCTCAGTTAAACAAAATATCCTCTGGCAGATTCCTTAAAAACAGCTCATGGGTGCATAATTCCCTAAGTTTTTGTTTGTTTGTTTTTTAAGATTTTATTTAGTTATTTTACACACAGAGATCACAAGGAGGCAGAGAGGCAGGCAGAGAGAGAGGAAAGGAAGCAGGCTCCCTGCCAAGCAGAGAGCCCGATGAGGGGCTTGATCCCAGGACCCCGGGATCATGACCTGAGCCGAAGGCAGAGGCTTTAACCCACTGAGCCACCCAGGCGCCCCTCCCTAAGTTTTTTTATGCTGAAAACCATTTCTCCATAACCTTGATAAAGACAATGTGGCTGACATTAAATCCTTAGTTCATATTTTCTTTTTGAAAGGCTGCTCTACTTGATTTTTAATATTTAATTGGTTTTTAATATTTTAAAAATTGGCTCTAATTGGTTTTTAATATTTTCTTTTTAAAAAAAGAATGATTTACTTAAAGAGAGAAAGAAAGAGCATGTCGTGGGGGGAGGGGAAAGAGAGAAAATCTCAAGCAGATTCCCATTTAAGCACAGAGCCCTATATGGAGCTTAGTCTCAAGCCCCATCAGATCATTACCTGAGGTGAAATCACAAGTCACCCGCTTAACTGAGCCATCCAGGCACCCCCCACCCCAGTGGATTTTTTAAATGTGTGAATCAGTGCAATTCGTTTGCCTTTGGAAGTTGTGTTTTTGCCTGCAGACATTAAAGATTTTTCATCTTTGAAATCAAATAGTTTTATTAGGAAATGTCTTAGAAATGATCATTCTGAGCTCATTTCCCCAGTACCCAGTATACCCTTTAAGTGGGTGTAGATTCGAATCTTCTTCAATTTCTAAACAATTTTCATTAAATATTGCTTTAAACATAATTGCTTTCCATGTATTTTTCTCTCCTGAGATTCTTAAAGTTATGAATGTTATCCTTTCATTGCCTATCTTCAATTTCCACTATTTGCTCTGCCATTTGTTTTATGCCAGCTTTGAGATGTAATTCACTTATAAGATTGTATAAATTCAAGGTATACCATGTGCTGGTTTGATACATTTACATTTCACAAAATGATAATCACCACTGCCTTAGCTAACACCTCCATTATATCACTTATTTACCATTTCATTTCTGTGGTGACAAACTTGAAGATCTGCTCTCAGTAACTTTCAAGTACAGAGTATCTCTGACACTTTCTACTTCATTCATTTTCCTTTACTTGCTTCTTCTTTACCTTTCTTCAATTCTTTTAAAGTGTAGTTGACACACAAAGTTGTATTAATTTCAGGTATACAACATAGTCATTAGACAAGTTTATATATTATGCTATGCTCAAATGCAACTACCATCTGTTAACATACATTATTGCAGCATCACTGACTATATTCCTTATGCCGTACCTTTCATTTCTGTAATTTATTCATTCCGTAACCAGAAGTCTTTATCTCCCACTTCCCTTCACCCATTTTTGCCCGGCCTCCACTCCCTACCCCACTGGTAACCATCCCTTTGTTCCTTGTATTTATAGGTCTGATTCTGCTTTTTGTTGAATGTTTTTTGCAGATTCCACACAAGTGAAATCAATATGGTATTTTTCTTTTCCAGTCTTATTCCCTAGCATAATACCCTCAAGGTGCATCCATGCTACCACAAATGGCAAGATCTCATCCTTTTTTCATGGCTGATTAATATTCCACTGCATATATACCGTATCTTCTTTATCCATTTGTCTATCGATGAACACTTAGATTGCTGCTAATCTTGGTTATTGTAAATAGTGCTGCAATAAACATAGGAGAACATGTATCTTTTCATATTAGTGTTTTTGTTTTCTTTGGGTATATAGCCAATTGTAGAGTTATGGATCACATGACATTTATTTTTTTAAATTTTTGAAGGAACCTCCATGCTGTTCTTTACAATGGTTGTACCAATTTACATTCCCACCAACAGTGTATGAGGATTCCTTTTTCTCCACATCCTTACTCACCCTCCCTTATTTCTTGTCTTTTGATTTTAGCCTTTTTGACAGGTGTAAGGTGCTAACTCATTGTAGTTTTGATTTGTTCAATGCACCTTATTAAACTTTCATTTGAGTGTATTCTTCCTGGGGCATTCTGTAATTTACTCATTTTATATATACATTATCAGTATTTTTTTTTTCTATGCCTTCTATTTCTTTACCAAGTTTATACTTTTTACTCCACTTTTCTTTCAGTTTTCATTTCTTGGTTTTTGAATTTTTGATTTTACATTTTTAAAAAATGTCCTTAAATTCTTCATTGATATGTCTGTATCCAAGTATGGTCAGTTTTCATCTGAAAAAAATTTTTCCCCCCTGGGGTGGAGTTCAATTTTCCTCAGATGGTACATAACAAATCTCTTCTTTCTTGGTAACAACTATATATACTTTTATTAATCTTCCCTTTTCATCTTTTTGTAGTATTGGGATATTTTAGAAGATTCCTAGTTTAATAGGAAATTAGCAAATACTCTGAGGGCCAGGTATTTTAGGATACTTTTTCTTTTCGTCTCGCTGGGTGACGGGGAGAGGGAGGTGTGGGCCTTATAAGACGGTGATTTTGTGTTCACCTTGTCTTGCAGGAACCTAAAACTTCCCAGTGTGCTTCTTTTCTTCTTTAACACTTAAATACCAAAGGGAGTTTTTCTTTTTACCTTTTTTGTCTTAACCCTGAAGGTACACACACATTTAGATGATGACTTTGTAAATCACTCCATTTTAAAAGACCTCCCTATAGGTTATGCTCTGCTCTATTATACATACACACCCACAATTTTGAACTTAAGGTAGAGTGGCTGTGCCGGTTAATCTTAGGTACACTTGGTAGCTTCCATCTTGTATGTTTTCTTCAAATCTGCTTGGTTGGCTTTTGCTTACTACAAAGCCTTGCTGAGGACTGGAAAAAGACAGAATGTGAGAGGTAATATACTGTGAATTAGTGGGTTTTCTCCCCTTACTTAGAATTATGCTCAAAATTTGGCTTTCTCTGCCTTCAACTTATGCCTTGAACATGGTTTCTGTATAGATTTCTTTTACTCTTCTTATAGCTCTGTACTGCTTTTGGAGGAAATGTTGGGAGACAGGTAGTTAAGTGGTAACCACTGTCTTCGGCTACTCAGTGAAGTGAGATCTAAAAGCTAAAGTAAGGAACTAACAAATTCCATAAAGCAGTGTATGTGGGGGCTCAGTCATTTAACTGTCTGACTCATGATTTCAGCTCAGGTAATGATCTCAGGGTCCTGAGATCAAGACCTGTGTCTGGCTCCACGTTCAATAGGGAGTCTGCGTGACATTCTCACTCTCCCTTGGTCCCTCCTCCCAGTAGTGCTTGCTTGCGTGCACTCTCTAAAATTTTTAAAATAATTCTATACACTGGGGCGCCTGAGTGGCTCAGTGTGTTAAGCCTTTGCCTTTGACTCAGGTCATGATCTCAGAGTCCTGGGATCAAACCCAGCATCAGGCTCTCTGCTCAGTAAGGAGCCTGCTTCCCCCTCTCTCTGCCTGCCTCTCTGCCTACTTGTGATCTCTCTGTCAAACAAATAAAATCTTTTTAAAAAAATTCTATAAAGCAGGGCACCTGGGTGGCTCAGTGGGTTAAGCCTCTGCCTTCGGCTCAGGTCATGATCTCAGGGTCCTGGGATCGAGCCCCGCATCGGGCTCTCTGCTCAACAGGGAGCTTGCTTCCCCCCCTCTCTCTACCTGCCTCTCTTCCTACTTGTGATCTCTCTGTCAAATAAATAAATAAAATCTTTTAAAAAAATTCTATAAAGCAATACAGGTTAAAAGTTCAGTAATATGGTCATGAGGAAGGTTTTTCTAATAAGCATAAACACTTACCAGATCGTTTAAGAGGAAAACAATGCTATAGATAAAAACCAAAAAACCTATTGCAAAATTTATTTTAGCTGATGCGAGAAAATGACTTATTTATGGCATCCTATAAGCAGAAGGGTTAATTTATTAACAAAAATCTCTTAAGGGGAAAAAAAAATAATCTCATGTACTTGGTGACTTAGTCAGTTGAGAGTCTGACTTTTGATTTTGCCTCATGTCATGATCCCAGGATACTGGGATAGAGACCTGTGTTGGGCTCAGCACTCAGTAGGTAGTCTACTTAGGGTTCTCTCTCTCTCCTTCAAGATCTGCCCCTACCACACTGTGCTCTCTCTCTATAATAATCTTTGACAAATAAATAAATATGTAATCCAACTAGAAAAATGGGCAGGACATATGAATATTAAGAAAAACAAATCCCCTGTAAGCCATATGAAAATATGCACAAGTAAATTAAAAATAGGAAATTTCCTTCTAACATGTCAGATTAAGATGACTAATTTATCGGGTGATCATAAAGATGCTCAATAACAGGCATTCCCAATCACTAGTGGAGTTATTAAAATTTGTAAACATACATACATAGTAAAACCATTTGAAAGAACTTCATGCACTGACATTAAGTTCTTTCATGAATTCTAAGTAATTTCAGCTAAAAAATACTGAGGTACCAAAGATTTACACTCATACAAAATATCAATACATTTTTATTTGTCAAAAGATATAGTATCAAAGTGTTTGGCTGGCTCAGTTAGTACAGCATGCGACCACTGATCTCAGGGTTATGAGTTCAAGCCCCACATTTGACATGGGGCCTACTTAGAAAAAAAAGTAATAATGGTGAAAAAAATCACATGGCATTTTGACAATAAAATCCTTCAGAAATCTCAAAAATAAAAATCTTAAAGCAATTTTGAATAATTTTCTCCAACTTACAAAGCATTTTTTGAGTGATTAATTTCGACTTAAATAATAACTTAACACTGAACACTTAAAAATGGTTAAGATAGTAAATTTTCTGTTGTGTATTTTAGCACAATAAAATTAAACAACAACAACAACAAAAAAAAAACCAATGTATATGAGAACACTGCAGTTAAAAAGCACTAATTCCTTCCTGATAAAGCAGAAAAAATACAAAATACATCAACAGACAAATAAATGAGAAAACTAGTACTGCCTGTGGCAGTTTTCTCGCCATGTCCCTCAATACATTTACTTAGAAGAGAGAGTTCTGAGGCCTTATTTAGATATACTATGTATACCAACACTTAAAGAAAATAAACATAATACACAGTCCACACCTTGAACAAACTTCAGTTTAATTAACATTCACTGAATACTTTATATGCAGGCAACACTGTGCAATACAATGGAAGACACAAAATGAGTAAGACAATTTCTACCTTGTAGGAGCTAAAAATTGTTTTTTTTTATATGAAATTTAGGACACTGAAGTGCATGATAATGTCGATGACCCAATTTGGAGAAGAGCAAACTAACTATGTGAAGATGTGAAGTTTTGAGCCCTGACATTAAAATGCATCATTAAGAATGTAACCTCTTTTCTTAATAACTTCAAATCAAATAAGATGACATGATCATCTACATGAGATGCTAGAAGAACGACAAGTCCATTCAATATAAGCTATTTTTGTAGTAAGGTCATCTCAGAACAAGGTAAAACGAAGTTGTGTTCTTGGTTTTTCTAATGCTAAAAAAAAGAATAAACTGAGGTTTTCTAATGTTATATCGCCTCTTTAGATTTCTCAGTAACAAGAATTATTCCTTAATTATACTCTCACAGAAAAATATTAACATCTAAACCATTTCTTACTTGGATATAACTATATGTCTCTTTCTCTTTTACCCTCATGTTTAGCAGAATGTGGATGTTCAAAGATTATTAACTAAATTGCATAGGAAAAGAAAAAACACTTGAAAAGTCAGGGTTCCTCTAATAAGGCCTTCATTTAAAATTACTGGTAGAAGTAGTAAAAGAAATCACCAAAATTTGGAATATGGTATACAGAATTGTATCACTTTCTAAATCATCTCAAGGATCAGAAAAAATTTTAAGTAGATAGAAACAACAAATTAGGTGTATAAGTCTGATATTATTCAGTATTTTTAAAGTCACAGTAATGGCACTCCCTTGAGTGTTTAAAATCCTACTACATTTAAAGTTGAAACTGAAGCATATCAAAAAAATTCACAGCAGTCTTTAAAGTTCTTACCACAATCATTTCTGAAGGCTCTAATACAAGACAATCACATCCTCTTTTTCCTCCAAACTGCTTACCAAAACTATAAAAACAAAAGAACAATTTCTTTAGCAAAGATATAGATAAAATATATCAATATAGGAAAAATAAAAAAGAACCCCCCCAAAAACCCTTAGCATTAACCAAGAAATTACAATCCTATCACCTATGCAAGATTTTCTTAAAAACAAACCAAAATCTTTCCTCATATTTACCTTTATATAACTAATCTCAACATAGTTTTTTGTGAAAAAATCTTTTAAAATAATTGCCTTTTAACTCATCTCTAAAACTTTTATAGTATAGGATATTTGCCTAGTCTCAAATCTTCAATTTGGTATGTTGAATTAACGGAAAAAAACACCTAATAAAAAATGAAGCCACGACTATGGAATATTTTCTGAAAATAAATTATTATAATATTTTGGGGGCAGTAATCAACCAAAGATAAAAAGAACTTAAACAATAAATCCACATTTAAATATATAAACAAATGTATTAAGACACACATGTGATTTATTTTTCAGAAATACTACTGGGGAATCCCTAGCTAGCTCTTCCAAAAAAACTACAACTGGGTTAGTTCTAAAAGAAAATATACTTCTATAATCTTCCAATGGGAGAAAGACTTCTTAGCAATCAAAAAAGGAAGCATTCATATAGGAAAATATAACATTTTCATTTAAAAGAGAAACTGAATGTTTTAAAAGGATGGGGGGATAGAATAAAATACTTGCTGATTATTTAAGAGACAAAATGTTAACATACCCAATATGGAGACCACACTTAAATTATAAAAGCAATCTAAAATATTACATTAATGAAAATTAATTACCATGGCCAATTATAAAATTTCTAAAATATTACTATAAACTAACCAAATTGAAAAGAAACTCCACTAATCAAGCAAAACATAAAATACCAAAAAGTAAACATAAGAAATATAGGTCATTTATAAAACACTATAAAATTTTATAGATAGACTGAAAAGAGTGACTGAATGAAATAAGAGACCTATTACATACTTTTATGAAAAGATTCAATATTCTAAAAATGTCAATTCTTCACAAAGTATAATGTTATACACAAATATTAGTTCATAACAAAAATCCTAAGGTGCCTCCTTAGTGTAGTAGGCAGCATGTCAGTCTTGTAATAAAATCTCAATGTCTAAATGTAATAAATTACTTCTGAACATTAAAAAAAATCACTTTTGTTATTTCTTAAGCAGTATAACTATTTTTTTTCCCCAAATGCTAATGGTATCTAACGCATAAAAAATGAGGAGTAAATTTGTGGAAGTTTCTTTCATTGAAGATAAAAGAGTAACAGGACCAGATTTATTCTACCTAAAAAAAAAAAAAAAACAAAAAAATCAGACAAAATATATAAAACAACACAGTTTCAAGACACTGGACAACAGCAAGGACAGGACTGTGATTCCTGAGAGAGAAAATAAAGAAATTAAGATGATACCTACAGTATCCTATTTTACAAACAACAGGAACTCTCTAGGCCATAAATTTAGGTACATGCCCTAGATCAGAATTAGCAAACTGCTTTCTCTGTGTCTAGTATGTTCAAAGCTTTATCATGAACAGGCTTTAGAGTTTTTCAAATTTTTTTCTTACTTTACTAAAAGAATATGGTTTTTGTCCATTATTATTATACTAATTATTATTATCATACTAATTATTATATATTATAATACATATTATACATATTATACATTATTATACTAATACAGTATACTGTATTAGTTGACTTATGAATACTAATAAACCTTCTTGCATTCTCGAGATAACCCCAACTTACTAGTTTCTAATACTTTATTAATATATAACTGGATTTGGTTTGCTGTTATCTTGTTAATGACTGCTGCATGTATGTTCATGAAAGATAACAAAGTGTAGTTTGCTTTTCTTGTGTTGTTTTTGTCTGTGTTAGTGTTAGGTTAATAATGGACTCATAAAATGGGCTGTAAGTGCTCCCGCTTTCCCCAGTTTCCAAAAGAGTTTGCACAGAAAGAAGAAGTCAAACTATCACTCTTCGCAGATGATATGATACTATATGTGGAAAACCCAAAAGACTCCACTCCAAAACTGCTAGAACTTGTACAGGAATTCAGTAAAGTGTCAGGATATAAAATCAATGCCCAGAAATCAGCTGCATTTCTCTACACCAACAACAAGACAGAAGAAAGAGAAATTAAGGAGTCAATCCCATTTACAATTGCACCCAAAAGTATAAGATACCTGGGAATAAACCTAACCAAAGAGGCTAAGAAGCTATACTCAGAAAACTATAAAGTACTCATGAAAGAAATTGAGGAAGACACAAAGAAATGGAAAAATGTTCCATGCTCCTGGATTGGAAGAATAAATATTGTGAAAATGTCTATGCTACCTAAAGCAATCTACACATTTAATGCAATGCCTATCAAAGTACCATCCATTTTTTTCAAAGAAATGGAACAAATAATCCTAAAATTTATATGGAACCAGAAAAGACCTCGAATAGCCAAAGGAATGTTGAAAAAGAAAGCCAAAGTCGGTGGCATCACAATTCCGGACTTCAAGCTCTATTACAAAGCTGTCATCATCAAGACAGCATGGTACTGGCACAAAAACAGACACATAGATCAATGGAACTAAATAGAGAGCCCAGAAATAGACCCTCAACTCTATGGTCAACTAATCTTTGACAAAGCAGGAAAGAATGTCCAATGGAAAAAAGACAGCCTCTTCAATAAATGGTGTTGGGAAAATTGGACAGCCACATGCAGAAAAATGAAATTGGATCATTTCCTTACACCACACACGAAAATAGACTCAAAATGGATGAAGGACCTCAATGTGAGAAAGGAATCCATCAAAATCCTTGAGGAGAACACAAGCAGCAACCTCTTCGACCTCAGCCGCAGCAACATCTTCCTAGGAACATCGCCAAAGTCAAGGGAAGCAAGGGCAAAAATGAACTACTGGGATTTTACCAAGATCAAAAGCTTTTGCACAGCAAAGGAAACAGTTAACAAAACCAAAAGACAACTGACAGAATGGGAGAAGATATTTGCAAACGACATATCAGATAAAGGGCTAGTGTCCAAAATCTATAAAGAACTTAGCAAACTCAACACCCAAAGAACAAATAATCCAATCAAGAAATGGGCAGAGGACATGAACAGACATTTCTGCAAAGAAGACATCCAGATGGCCAACAGACACATGAAAAGGTGCTCCATATCACTCGGCATCAGGGAAATACAAATCAAAACCACAATGAGATATCACCTCACACCAGTCAGAATGGCTAAAATGAACAAGTCAGGAAATGACAGATGCTGGCGAGGATGCGGAGAAAGGGGAACCCTCCTACAGTGTTGGTGGGAATGCAAGCTGGTGCAACCACTCTGGAAAACAGCATGGAGGTTCCTCAAAATGTTGAAAATAGAACTACCCTAGGACCCAGCAATTGCACTGCTGGGTATTTATCCTAAAGATACAAACATAGTGATCCGAAGGGGCACGTGCACCCGAATGTTTATACCAGCAATGTCTACAATAGCCAAACTATGGAAAGAACCTAGATGTCCATCAACAGATGAATGGATAAAGAAGATGTGGTATATATACACAATGGAATACTATGCAGCCATCAAAAGAAATGAAATCTTGCCATTTGCGACGACATGGATGGAACTAGAGGGTATCATGCTTAGCAAAATAAGTCAATCGGAGAAAGACAACTATCATATAATCTCCCTGATATGAGGGAGAGGAGATGCAACATGGGGGGTTAAGGGGGTAGGAGAATAGTAAATGAAACAAGATGGGATTGGGAGGGAGACAAACCATAAGTGACTCTTAATCTCACAAAACAAACTGAGGGTTGATGGGGGGAGGGAGGTTGGGGGGGTGGGGTTATGGACATTGGGGAGGGTATGTGCTATGGTGAGTGCTGTGAAGTGTGTAAACCTGGCGATTCACAGACCTGTACCCCTGGGGATAAAAATATATTATATGTTTAAAAAAATAAATAAAATTTAAATTAAAAAAAAAAAGAGTTTGCACAGGATAAATAGCAATGCTTCCCTAAATAACTGAAAACACTTAGCAGTAAAGCCATCTGGGCCTAGGCTTTTCTTTGTGGGAATAAATGTAATTAATCAACTTTACTTTTTTATAAATATATTCAAAGTTTCTTTTTCAGTCTCTATATGGTAATGTATGTCTTTTTAAGATTTGCCCTTTTTGGTATAACGTGGCTTATAAAATTTTTAAATACTTTTAACTTCTGTAGGATATTAATATCTCTTCTTTTCATACCTGATTTTGGTATTATGTATTTTCTCTTTCTTAAATGATCAGTCTATTCCAAAGTTTATCAGTTTTGTTGACCTTTTCAAAGAACAAACTTTTCATCTCATTGATTATTTTCTGTTGTTTTCTGGTTTTTCTTTCATTGATTTCCACTTAAAGTTTATCTCTGTTTCAAATTTACTTTGCTATTCCTATTAAGATGAAAACTTAAAATGATTGAATTGAGACCATTCTTCTTTTCTCATGAAGTTACTATAAATTTAGTTGTAAATCTCCCTCTAAATTCTCCCTTCACAGGAATCTCCATATGTGTTATATACTCATTTTCATTCATTTCAAAAAAATTTTTTTAAAGATTTTATTTATTTATTTGACAGACGGAGGTCACAAGTAGGCAGAGAAGCAGACAGAGAGGAGGAAGGAGGCTCCCTGCTGAACAGAGAGCCCCATGTAGGGCTCAATCCCAGGACCCTGGGATCATGAACTGAGCCAAAGGCAGAGGCTTTAACCCACTGAGCCACCCAGGAACCCCTCAAAATATTTTCTAATTTCTGCTATCAACTCTTCCCTGACCTATGGGTCATTCACAAATGTTTTGTTTAAATTCTCACATTTTTTTCCTGGAATTCATTTATAATTTAATTCCCATATACTCTGAGAATAAACCCTGAGTAATTTCAACCTTCTTAAATTTACTGAGACATTTTATAGTCTAGAGTATGCTCTATCCTGGAGAATGATCTACATGCCTGGGAAAAAAAAAAGTATCAAAGTGGTAATAGTACTTCTCAAACTATTTATCTTCACTAATTTTTCAATCTAGTGGTTTCCACGGTTGATAGTTTTGAAATCGCCAGCTGTAAGAGTTCAATTTCTACTGATCTCTTCAATTGTCAGTTTTTACTTCTAGTATTTTAGGGCTCTATCATAGCTAAAAACTGTTCTATGTTCCTAATATATTCATCCTTTTACAACTATGAAAATTTGCCCTTAGTCTCCAGTAACATTTTGGGTTTTATAGTCGATTTTTTTAAAAAAGATTTTATTTATTTATTTGACAGAGATCACAAGTAGGCAGAGAGAGAGAGGGAAGAAGGCTCCCCGCCGAGCGAAGAGCCTGATGTGAGGCTCTATCCCCTACCTGGGATCATGACCTGAGCCAAAGGCAGAGGCTTTAACTCACTGAGCCACCCAGGTGGCCCCTTATAGTCGATTTTGACTGATGTTGATATGACCACTCCAGTTGTCTTATGAATACAATATGCCTACTATATCCATTTCCATCCCTTTGCTTTAAATGTATTTGTGCTTTGAACCTCAAGTACTGCCTAAAGACAACATATAATTCAATCTGGGATTATCACAGAATCTGATAACATGTCTTTTGATTAGAGTGCCTAGACCATAATATGTAATGAAATTATTGACATGGTTTGATTTTCCTACCTACTTTGTAAATGCCCCATCTTTTTTGTCCCTCTACTCCTACATTACTACCATTATCTCTCATGAGTAGTTTTAGTGTACCACTTTAATTTCTGTGATGATTTTTAAATGCCCTTTAAATGCTATTAAACTCTTACTAGTTCATCTAAGGATTACAATATACATACAATATGCAACAATATAAGGCAAGGCTGTCCACTGTCATCACTTCCAACCAACAATGTACTAGAGATTACAGCCAATGCAATAACACAAGAAAAAAAATTAAAGGCACAGAGAATGGGTACCAAGAAATAAAATGTCTTTACCAGAGATGACCCATCTTGTATGTGGCAAACTGTAAGGACCTATAAACTTTCCTAGAAAACTTAAGAGTGTATCATGGTCACAGGACATAACATCACTATGTAAAAACCAACTGTGTTTCTATATGCTAACAATGAAAAAAGTAAACATGAAATTAAGCAAGCAATGCTATCCAGAATAGGATCAAAAAGAAAAATATTTGGGACTAGTTGAACAAAAACGGAGAGTTCAACATTCAAAAATTAATGTAATCCATCATATCAAAGGCTAAAAAAAAAAAAATCACACAATCATACCAACAGATGCAGAAAACACATTTGACAAAAACCAAAACTCATTCATTATTACAAACTCAGTATACTAGGAGTACAGGGTAACCTCCTTAACTTGATTATGACTATTTATAAAAAACCAATAGCTAATATCTACTAAGATGAGAAACTAAGCAAGGATGTCTCCTTCTCAACCACCGCTTTCCAAAATTATACTGGAGGACCTAACTAATACAGTTGGAAAAGGAAACAAAAGGTCTAAGATTGGTAAGGAAAAGATAAAACTATCCTGTTCACAGATGAAATGATTAAGTACAAAATCTGGGGGGAGGGGAGCAAAAATACTTCTGGTATAATCTATTATAACAAGGTTGCAGGGTACAAGTTTAGTAACAGTCAATTGCTTTCCTATATACTATCGAACAAGCAGAATTTAAAATTTAAAAAAAACAATGTCATATCCATTAGCATCCAGATAAATCAGAAATTTTATGGTAAAAATCTATCAGAATAATGTACAAGATCAGTATGGTGAAAATTACAAAACTCTGATCAACGATATTTAAGAGCTAAACAAATGAAGAAAGATTCCATATTCATGAATAGGAAGACTCACTGTTGCCAAGATGTCATTTCTCCCCAAACTGAATTACAGATTCAATGCAATTCCGTTCAAAATCTCTGAAAGTTTTTTTCTTTAAAAAGTTTTAAAGTTTATTTATTTCTTGACAGAGAGATTGAGAGAGAACACAAGTAGGCAGAGTGGCAGGCAGAGGGAGACGGCATAGCAGGCTGCCCACCAAGCCGGAAGCCTGATGCAGGCCTCGATCCCAGAACCCTGGGATCATGACCCAGCCAAAGGCAGAGACAACTGCGCCACCCAGGCGCCCCAAGTTATACACAGATATTGAAAAACCAATTCTAGGGGTGCCTGGGTGGCTCAGAGGGTTAGGCTTCTGCCTTCGGCTCAGGTCATGAACTCAGGGTCCTGGGATCAAGCCGCACATCTGGTTCTCTGCTCAGCAGGGAGCCTGATTACCCCCCTCTCTCTGACTGCCTCTCTGCCTACTTGTGATCTCTGTCTCTCTCTCTCTCTGCCAAATAAATAAATAAAATCTTAAAAAAAAGAAAAAACAATTCTAAAGTTAACGTGAATAGGCAGAAGATTCAGAATAGCTAACACAACACAGAAGAAGAACTAAGTCAGAAGACTGACACTAGGGCATCTGGGTGGCTCAGGTGTCTGCCTTTTGTCTCAGGTCGTCATGTCACGGTTCTGGGATGGAGCCCCACATTGGTTCCCTACTCAACGGGGAGTCTGCTTTTCCCTCTATCTCTGCCCCTCCCTCCACTTGTGCTCTTTTTTCCTCTCCTGCTCACTCTCTCTCAAATAAATCAATCTTAGGAAGAAGAAGAAGAAGACGACAATGATGACGAAGATGACAAAGACGAAGAAGAAGAAGACACTAGCTGAATTTAAAAATGTATCATACAGGTTCAGAGAACAGGACACTATGGTATTGGTTAATGAATAAACAAAGGTATCAATAAAAGAAAACACAGAGCCCAGAATCAGAGTCCCATTGATATGCTCAACTGATTTTGACAGAGGAGCAAAAGCAACACAATGGAGCAAAGACAGTCTCTTCCACAAATAGTGCTGGAATAACAGACATCTATTTTACACTACCTCATCAAGAAAATTAACTCAAAATGGATCATAGATCTAAATGTAAAACATAAAGCCATACATCTCCTAGAAAACACAGGAAAAATATAAATGATTTTAGGACTGGCAGTGACCTTTTAGCTCCAAAATCAAAGGCATGATACATGAAAGAAAGAAGCTGAACTTCATTACCACTGAAAGCTATTATACAAAAGAAAAAGTCAAGAGAATGAGAAGACAAGCCACAGACCAAGAAAAATATTTCCAAAAGATCCATCTGAAAAAGGCTTGTTATCCAAAGTACAAAGACACAAGAACTCTTAAAACTCAACAAGAAGGGGAGCCTGGGTGGCTCAGTGGGTTAAAGCCTCTGCCTTCAGCTCAGGTCATGATCACAGGGTCCTGGGATTGAGCCCCGCATCGGGCTCTCTGCTCAGCGGGGAACCCGCTTCCCTTCCTCTCTCTCTGCCTACTTGTGATCTCTATCTGTCAAATAAATAAATAAAATCTTAAAAAAAAAAAAAAAAAACCTCAACAGGAAAATTATTTAAAAATGGGCCAAAGATGGGGCACCTGGGTGGCTCAGTGGGTTAAAGCCTGTGCCTTTGGCTCAGGTCATAATCCCGGGGTCCTGGGATCAAGCCCCACATGGGGCTCTCTGCTCAGCAGGGAGCCTGCTTCCTCCTCTCTCTCTGCCTGCCTCTCTGCCTACTTGTGATCTCTGACAAATCAATAAATAAAATCTTAAAAAAAAAAAAAAAAAGGGGCCAACGACCGTAACAGCCCACCAAAGAAGATATACAGATGGCAAACAACCACATGAAAAGCTCCACATCAGACATCATCAAGGAAATGCAAATTAAAATAACAATGAGATACATTACACCCTATAGGAATGGCTAACTTCTAGTACACAGACAACACCAAATATTTGGTATGGTCATGGTGCAACAGGAACTCTCAATCATTGGTCTAGGAACATAAAATGGCACAAACACTTTCGTAGAGTTTGGCAATTTCCTACAAAACTAGAAATACTCTTACCATACAACCTCGTAATCATATTCCTCCTCCCAAAGGAGTTAAAAACTTATGTACACACTAAAACATGCACATGGATGTCTCAATCAGCTGTTCAAGAGTCAACTGTAAATTCTTATAATTTGAGAGTATGACAACACAAATGAAAAGAGAAAAGCTCTAACAAACAATTTAACAGAGAAGGTATAGCAATGCCTAATAAGCACATGGAAGGATCTGCAAAGGCACCACTCACTAATGAAACGCAAAATAAAATAGAACTAAAATGCTGTTAAGTACACACTGAAACAGTAGTAATCGAAGACTGTCAACAGCAAGTGATAGAGAAGATACAGAGAAACTTGATTCATTAAATGTTGTTGGCCACAACGTAGAACACTACAGTCACCTTTTAAACAATTTCGTCCTTTTCAAAAGTTAAATATATGCTTCTCATACAACAGAACAATTCCACTATTTTTGGATACATACAAAACAAATGTAAACACACAGCCCATATAAAGACTTGCAAGTAAATCTTGGTAACACTGTTATTTGTAAAAACTCCCAAGCTAGAATAAAAAATGTCTTATTTCTCAAAATTTTCAACTTCTGTTAAATGGCTGGACAAAATGTGGAATCTTTCTAGAATGAAGTACAATTTAATAATTTTTTTTACAATGAGTGTGCTACAACTGGTACATGCTCAGACAGGGATGAATCTCAAAACCATTATTCTAACTGACTGAAGCCAAAAACCAAAGACTACTTTTAAATAACTGCAAGAAGTAGATAGTGACAGAAAGCAAACCACGTTAACTGCAAAAGAGCATGAGGCAACTTTTTCAGGCAATGGAAGTCATCTGTAACTGTGATGCACCAATGTATACATTTACTATAAATTATTCAACTGTGAACTTAAAATGGATGAATTTTATGGTATGCAAATTATATTTCAATAAATCTATTTTAAGAAAACTGTCTAAGAAACGAACAAAATCTTTAAAAACTTGGAATAGAGAAGATTCGTTGGCACACGTAAGTACTACAAATAAAAGGAAAAAAATCATCCTTGGGACTTTGTAACAATTAAAGAAGTCACCAGTGAAAAATGGAGAGGCAAGAATCAGTCCCGGAAAAGTATTTGCAACAGATTTATCTTGTAATGAATTTTTATACATGATATACAAATAATTCCTATACTCAAAAAAGACACAAGCTCTTAAGAACTGAACCAATTTTTCACAAAAGAAGATTCGTGAATGATTAATAACTACAGGCAAAAAAGCTGATAGCATTAGTTATCACAGAAATGCAAATTAACACCACAATGAGATCCACTTCATACACACCAGAATAGCTAAAATTAAAGACTAACCATCTCAAGCACTAAGGAGGATACAGAGCAATGTGAATTCTATAAACTGGTTGTGGCAATATAAATGGTACAAAACTCGACATAATATCTGGCGTTCTTTTTATAAGTTAAATATGACTACCACAGAGTTCAGTCACTGAACTGAAGCTCTTCACTGAAGAAAAACACCAGTCTATACAGAGCCTTGTTACAGAAATGATCAGGAGCCTGAGTGGCTCAGTTGTTAAGCATCTGCCTTCAGCTCAGGTCATGATCCCAGGGTCCTGAGCTTGAGTCCTGCATTGGGCTCCCTACTCAGCAGAAAGCCTGCTTCTTCTCCCACTCATCCTGCTTGTGTTCCCTCTCTCACTGTGTCTCTGCCAAATAAATATATAAAATCTTAAAAAAAAAAAAAAAAGATAATTGGGTCTTTATTTGTTATCACAAAAAATTGGAAACAACCTTAATTTCTTTCAGTAGTAAATTATATAAAGAGACTGTGACATATGCATACAATGGGATACTAATGACCAATTTTACAAAATAAATTATTATATACATGGCAACATGAAGGTTTCTCCACAGTATTATGTTAAGTGAAATATTTTAAATACAGGGAACTGTACAACATTTATTTATATAAATGTTCCATTTATATAAGAGAGTGGTAAATGTTATCTATATACCAGAAAGCAGAACAGTGACTGCCTGATGATGAAGGTGTAACAAAGTATAGATTACAAACTGACAACTAGATAAATAGCATCTGCAAAAGATTTACACCTATTAGTATGTTTGGTGAAAAAGTGAATGTTCTACCTTCTCATCCCCAATTCCCCTTCTAGACAGAACAATAAAGCCTGTCCACTCTCTGTACATCTCTTCAATATTGTACTGTGGTTTCTTCCAGGGCAGTAAGGCAGGAAAGACAGGGTGAGGGTGGGGGGCATTTAAATTAGGAAAAAAAAAAACCAACAGTCAGTTCACAAATCAGTAGACAACAGACAGAAAATCCTACAGATTCTCTAAGATGGCTATTAGAACAAACAAGTGAATTTAGTAATGTTCCAAGATATAAAATCAACACATGCAACACCTCAACACTGAAAACTACAGAAGAGCACTGAGAGAAAACTACACAACATTGTTGACCTAAACAAATAGACTGATGCACCTTGTTCATGGTCTAAAAGAGACAACTGTTAAGATGTCAATACCACCGAAAACGGTCTACAGATTCAATTCATTTCCAATCAAAATCCCAGGCTTTGCTTTTTTTTTTAATTAATAAATGGATTCTAAAATTCACCTGAAACTATAAAGAATCTATAATAATCCAAACAATTTGACAAAGCTGTGAGGACTCAGACATTTTGTAATATATTATAAAGCTAGAGTCATCAGGATAATGTAGCAATGGAACAACACAGAAAAAATAATCAATGAAAAAAATAAGTCAATAAAACAAGTTAAACAGTTGGGAAATAGACCACATAGTCAATAAAATTTCAACAATGATACAAAGGTAATTCAGAGAAAGGATAGTTTTGTCAACAAATGGTGGTAGAACAATTGAATATGTACAGGTAAAATGATGAAATTAGATCCACATACCATGCTATGAAAAAAAAGTTAATTACAACAGATCACAAACCTAAATATATCATAATAAAATCTGCAACTATACAGGTTCCAGAGGAAATTACAGAAAACTAATTGTGACAATGGGTTAATCAAAGATTTCCTACATACAACAAAGGCACAGTCCATTAAAGAAAAACTTGATAAACTGGACTTCATTAAGTTCTGCTCTCTGAAAAGCAATTAATAGATGGAAAACAATCCACAGACCAGAAGAAAATATTTGTCAGGCACCCATCTGTTGAAGGAACTATGTAAAGCATAAAGCATATGGAACTATAAAATAAATCATACAACTCTACCTACCCCGCCCAAATGGGCAAATACGTATCTTTGTAGAAGATACGTAATTGACAAATAACTACATAAAAAGACACTCACCATCACTAGTCTTTAGGGAAATGCAAATTTTTTTTACGTTTTTTGTTAACATATAATGTATTATTTGCCCAAGGGGTACAGGTCTGTGAATCATCAGGCATACAAACTTCACAGCACTCACCACAGCACATACCCTCCCCAATGTCCATAACCCAACCACCCTCTCCATTCCACCTTCTACCATTCCCCAAGACCCTCGGTTTGTTTTGTGAGATTAAGAGTCTCTTATGGTTTGTCTCCCTCCCAATCCCATCTTGTTTCATTTTTGGAAATGCAAATTTAAACTACTATCAGCTATGATCACACACCCATGTGGATATGTAAATTAAAAAGACTGACTTTGGGGCTCCTCGGTGGCTAGGTCAGTTTGGTTAAGCATCAGACTCTTGATTTCAGCTTAGGTCATGATCCCACAGTCAACAGGATGAACCCCTGAAGCCCGCTCCTCATTCAGCAGGGTGTCTGCCTGAGATTCTCTCTCTCTGTGTGCCTCAGCTCCTCCCCACCCCCATCTCATCCTTGTGCGCTCTCTCTCTTTATAAAAAATAAGATTGACCTTACCAAGTGTTTGTGAGGAGGTATTATGGAACAACTAGTATTCTCTTACACTGTTGGTGGGAATGTAAAATGACAACTGTGGAAAAGAGTGTAACACTTTCTTAAAAGGTTAAATATCCTTCTATCACACAACCTAACTCTTCCAAAATAAATATACATACATACTTATATACCCAAAATAAATGAAAGTATGTGTCTACATGAAGAATTATAATCCATTCTCTTCCCAGTTTATTAAAAAGGTAAACCATGTGTCCATATAAAGACTTATAAACAAATGCTGATAGCATCACAAGTCAAAATAATCAAAACAGGAAATTACCCAAATGTCTATGAATAGTTGAACTGCCAAGAGTGGTATATCCATACAAAAGAATATTGCAATAAAAAGCAATGAAATATATGAAAGATGAATGGATCAAGATAATGTGGTACAGAAGGAAATCCTGTCATTTCATGGATGAACTCTGAGGTCATTATATTGAATGAAGTACACCATAAACAGAAAGACAAAAACTATTCAGTATCACATGTAGAGACAATTTTTTATTTTAAATCTGAGTTCATAGAAACAGACTAAAATGGTGGTTGCCAGGTACTCAAGGGAGAGGGAATTACAGTGATGAAGTTCAAAGGAAAACAATTTTCAGAAGCACAAGAATAAGCTCTGGTGATCTAATGTACTGCATGGTGACTTAAAAAAGAAAAAAGGAATGAAATATTGATACATATTAAAACACGGATAAACCCCAAAGTAATTTTAATGTGAGAAGCCAGCCAAGAAAAAAATATGTATTTTATGTTTCACCTTATGTAAAATTCTAGAAAATGTAATCTACAGTGACACACACACATACACACACAAACACACACATCAAATCCCTGTGGATCATGGGAGGGAATAGGAAGGTGGAAATACTAAGTTTACAATGGGGCACAAGTAATTTTGGGGGGTGATGGATATGCTCATTACCTTCACTAGAGTGGCAGTTTTACATGTGTATACATACACCAAAATTTATCGAACTGTATATTTTAAATAAACGCAGGGGCACCTAGGTGGCTCAGTGGGTTAAACCTCTGCCTTCGGTTCAGGTCATGATCTCAGCTCCTGGGATGGAGCCCCACATCGGGCTCTCTGCTCAGCGGGGAGCCTGCTTACCACCCCCCCCCGTCTACTTATGATCTCTGTCTGTAAAATAAATAAATAAAATCTTATAAATAAATAAATAAATAAATAAATAAGTGCGATTTAGTCTACATCAATTACATCTTAATAAAGTTGTTTAAAAGACAATTAGGGTGGCTGGTTCATCCAGTTAGTTAGAGCATGGTGCTAATAAGAAACAACTAAGAAAATGAAAATGCAATCCAAAAATGACAAAAATGTATGCAAAACCTATCTCCTTGTATCATGAATGTATTAAAGATTCCTATTTTAAAAAATTTAAGACAAAACAACTCCACTTTAAAGCTCTCAAAAAAACTTTATACAGTCACTTCACAAAAGAATATAGAGGAAGCAGCAACCAATAAACACAAGAAAAAGTGCTAAATATCTTTAAGCAAGAAAATTAAAATGCAAACTACTTCACAGTGACTAGAACAGCTAAACTAAAATACTGACAATCATGTGTTGGTGACTGCATAGGAAGAAAAACAACTCTTAAGACACTGCTGGTGGGAGTTTAAAATGGTACAATGCTGTGGAAAGCAATTTAGCAGTTTCTCATTAACAGTTTCTCTATTAAACTTCAAGACACATTATAAAGCTACTATAATTACAACAGTGTGATATTCAAGCAGTGACAAACAAAATCTACTGTAACAATCAGGAGCCCCAAAACAGGATATCCACATATGTGGATATTTGTTTATAAAAAAAAAAAAAGATATGGCACTGAACAAGAATGGATAAAGGATATACAGAAATCCATATGGCAAACCGCACAAGATTATCGTACTCAAAAATCCAATCTAAGTAGAATATAGACCTAAATGTGAAAGGAAAACAAGGAAAGTTCTAGAAAGTAACAAAGGAAAATATCTTCATGACTACAGGTACAGAAAGTTTTTAAGCAAACAAGACAAAAAGAAAAAAACTGATCCCCATTAGAACTAACAACTTTCATTAATCCAAAGGCATTACTAAGAGAATGAACAACACAAGACACAGAGAAAAGGTATTTGCAACAAAAATAACCGAAGATTCTTATTCAGAATTTATAGAGAATTTCTATCTCATTAACAAAAGGACAATGCATTAGAAAAATGGGCAACAGATCTAAAGATGAACTTGAAAAAAAAAAGTTATTCAAATAAAAATGCACTCACTCATCAGCAATCTGTAATATACAAATTAAAATTATATGAGGTATAGACACTCAACAGTAACTGAAATTCAGCAGTCAAAATAAGTAAAAACCACAACAATACTAAATGTTGGTGAGGATATGGAACTACAGAAATTCTCATGCAATGCTGGTGAATGCGTAAAATAGTACATCCACTTTCGAGTATAACTGGCAATCAACAATATATGAATACTGTTCATACGAATACAGACATCCTGTAAGCCAACAATTCTCTGCTACATAAATGCATGCCAGTGTGCATCTGATGTACAAGAATGTTCACAGCTGCTTTACTTCTAATAGCCCTCAACTATACAAACAATGTAATACTAATAAAGAAAGAAGTAACTGTAATTACATGGATGAATCGCATTAACAGTGGGCCAAAGAAGCTACACACAAAAGAATTTTGTATGACTACACTCATATCAAATTCAAAAGTGAGCAGAACTACAGTGTTTAGGTGTGCATACTTCAGGCAAAAACTCTAAAGACTAATTACATTTTTAAAAATGTTATCTTTGGTGGGAAAGGGGGAAGTAGGAAAGCCAATTTGAGAAGACTGCAGGCTGCCTCCAGGGTGTTGATAACGTTCAACTTTTTGATCTGAGGAATAAGTAGGCAAATGTTTAATCTATAGTAACTCACTGATACGCACATTTGGGTTATCTGCACTTTACGCATGCCTTGCAGAATAAAAGAGTTAAAACCAAGGAACAGTGTTCCTTTTTGGGTTAGAAATGTGGGGGGAAAAAAGAATTTCTTTTTCACATATGTATTTAAAAAACCTGAAGAAGACATTAATAAAAGTGGTTAGTCATCTATGTAGTAAGATGGGTTAAATGGTATGGATGACAATATTTCTGAATGGTACAAATTTAAAAAATTTAACACCTAGATGGCTCACTGGGTTAAGCCTCTGCCCTCAGCTCAGGTCATGCTCTCAGGGTCCTGGGATCGAGCCCCGCATCGGGCTCTCTGCTCAGCAGGGAGCCTCCCCCCACACCCGCCACCGCCACCCTCTGCCTGCCTTCCCTGCCTACTTGTGATCTCTGTCAAATAAATAAAATCTTTAAAAAATAATAATAATTAGATTCTTAAAAAAAAAAAAAAAGTACATCCTTAGAAAAAGAACAAAGCTACTTACAGTGTTATTTAAAGAAAACCTTAACAACCCCAAGACTAGCAGAGTGCATGACACATGTAGGCACTCCATGTTTACTATATCAATTAATGCCCCAGTACTGGAGATATTCTCTGACTGCAAATTCTGTTACCTTCTTCTTTGCCTAGCTAATACTGCTTATCTGTAGAATCCATTTCCACAAGTGCCTAAACAAGTTTTTTTTTTCCATGTGAAACAACAGTGTGGCCCGTTTCAAACAAAGCAGTCATTCCTATCCAAAGTAAATCAGTCATTTTTGTCTCAATGCTACTGTCTTATAAAAAGATGATAATCAATATTTACTTGCTCCATAAATTGTTTGAATGAATAAATGAATACATGCAGCATTATATTTGAAAACCACTACTCAATAAAGTCCTTGCTTTCTTGAGCTACAATTTGATTTTACTGCGGCATTTAAAAAGTGAATTCAATTCCAGAAAAAGACTAAATTCATTTCAGAAGACATATAAATTTCAGAGTTGATTTATTATGTATCTACTTAGTTTTTAGTAAATTTAAAAATTTATTTTACGGATTTAAATTACATATAAAAATACAAACGGCCTGCCCTCCATGAAGTTTCTGGGAGTTCCATAATTTGGGACATGACAATATATCCCCCTCTAAGTTGCTGTACCTCATTCCATCTACCACAAAAAAAGAGAAGAACAATGCTTGGTAAGTTTATTTTGCATTCTTGAGGTAACATACTCTAAGTGTGCTACTTTGACCCATCTTCAGAATTGCCCTCAAGGCTACTAGCAAATTCAAGATGGAGTATAAGCCACTGTACCATCTAGGCCTTATGAACCAGCATATCCAATGGTACCTTTAGTGTCCATGGCAAATATGGATGCTCTCTACAGCCTCTCCCAAATACTAATTTGAGAATGACAGTGTAGATGTCCACAATTTCTCAAACATAACATTTTCTGCAAATATCTACTATACTTTTGAGAAACAAAAGTGTCTGTCTTGTTACTGGGCCTTCAGAGACTCTGAATGCCTAACTACAGGACATCAGGTGACAATGCCGCCTGAACTTCCGATTATGAACTGCACAGTTAGCCACGCCTGTTGGGCAGGGGCAGTAGCAATCTGTGTAAAAGGCTGAGTTTACCCAGGAGCAGACAGGTAGATCAGACTCCAAAATCAACTCCTACTGCTGTGCCTCCTCTACCTCAACCCATGCCTACGTCCACCTGGGCAGTTCCTTATGACCAGCTGACTGAGAAAGAAAAACCTTCAGCCTGTTTCATCAGTGAGTCTGCACAGCATGTTGGTACCACCCAAAAGTGGATGGCCCACAGGTCACTCAAGGATGACCATGAAAGAAGGCAGTAAAGGAAAATCCTCCCAGAGAATACAAATTCTAACAATACATTTAGATGTCCATTTTGTCTGGATTGAGAGATGGCCAGAATTATTGACTGAAACAGATTTATGGGCAGTTCCAAATGGCATGGTTGAATGCTCGAGGATCTGGAAGGAACAGGATTGGAAGACTGCTAATGAGAAGTCTAGGAAAAGTTATGTGGAAGCACTTCTTTCAGAATGGGCACAGACTTTGAAGATAACTCTGTCTCATATGACGGCCTCAAGGGCATGCTTTGTGAAGCAGGCTTTTCATCATCAGGTGAACAAAATGACATGCCCTGTGGAAGTCAAACTTCCTCCAGGGACACCAGTGCTTGTTCAATGAGTCCATGAATGAAGCAGCCATGGTGTCAAGAGACAGAGAATATGCAGTGGCTCAATTGCTAATGCTACTGCTGGGAACCTAATCTGCAAACATCAGAGATCAAAACTAAGACTCTGATATGACACCATTGCTCCACGTGACCAGTCTCCTGGAGGCAGATTTATGATTATTTACAATGGATTCTGGAAATCATTTGCCTTCCATGTCCATGCTTCTACCAGCACCACTATCCACAGGCTCACTATATGCCTGATCTACCATCCTGGCATTCTAGATAGCACTGTCTTTTATCAAGGCCCTCATTTCACAGCAGCCTAAGTACAGCAATGGTTTCTGTCTTCCCCAACAGCCAGAATACTTAGGCCTGATATTCAAGGCATGAAAGTAAGAGTGGCTCTTCTCACTGATATTACCTAGTAAATAACTCACAGAATTTTTGCTTGCCATCCAAAAAACTTTGAGCTCTGCTGGTTTTGAGACTTAATATCCAAAGGAAGATTGTTTCTACCAGGAAATACAACTGTTTCAGTGAATTATATACTTCCACCTGGCCACTGAGCCAACGGGGAGGGAGAGGGGTTACTCTAATGGCCTGAGTGATTAATCCCAATCACAAGGGGAAATTGAGTTACTGCATAAAATAGGCGCCACCAGGACTACATCTGAAGCCTAGGTGATTCACTTAGGCTCCTCACTGTACTTCCATGTCTACTATTCAAAGTTAATGGAAAACTGCCACCATCGGGCACCTGGGTGGGTCAGTGGGTTAAAGCCTCTGCCCTCGGCTCAGGTCATGATCTCAGAGTCCTGGGATTGAGCCCCGCATTGGGCTCTCTGCTCAGCAGGGAGCCTGCTTCTCCTCCTCTCTCTCTGCCTATCTCTCTGCCTACTTGTGATCTCTGTCAAATAAATAAATAAAATCTTTAAACAAACAAAAAACAAAAAACCGCCATCATCACCACCACAAGGCAGGACATTTAAGGACCCTTTAGAAATCAAAGTTTTGTTCACATCATCAGGTAGAGAACGCAGGACAAATGAAAAGCTAGCTTAGGGCAAAAGTACTTGAATGGGTAGTGAAAGACATAAGCCAGAGGTACCAACTAAAGCCTTGTTAACAAGGAATACAGGAGCTTTTCATATTTTCCCTTTGTTTATTGTATATATTATGTCTATATTTGTGTAAGTGTTAACCATTTTTTTTCTTTCCTCTCTTCCCCATATATTTTGTATATATAATTTACTGAAAGTGAACCTTACAAGGTACTCTTCAGTTAGCAGAATATTCAGAAGCATTGTGAAAAAGTATGTAATTCATATAGCCAGCAATGCCTGTTAGGATTGTACATCTCAGTACCTTGGAGAGGGTAAGAAATTCTTCACTTGTATGAAGGACAGCTTTGTCTTGTAAAGTGTAAACAGAATTCTTTTGTTGGATGGGAGCTCAAAAGTGTTTAGAAGCACTGATACAGAAGCTAAGTAGCCAGGGTAGTGGACTGTGACAATTACTGCCTTTCAGTTGCAAATAGATTGTCTTTTTTTTTTTTTTAAGATTTGTTTTAGACAGTGCGCAACCAGGCACATTCAAGTGGGAGGAGGGAAGGGGAGAGACAGAGTGGGTCCCAAGCAGACTCCCCTCTGAGCTCAGAGTCCAATTCCAGGCTCCATTTTACAGATCCTGAGATCATGACCTGAGCTGAAATCAAGAGTCAGACACTCTAACCAAGTGAGCCACCCAGGTACCCCTATACACTCTCCGTTTCAAATCTACTTTGTAATAAAGGGTCTAGACTCAAGTCAATGTTCTCCTTCTGCCTGCTGAAAATGTTAAAGTTCTGCCAGTAGAGGGTGCTAGTAGAAGAACGATGCAATAGAAAAATTATCTTTAGGAGAGGGAGGGAGGGAGGGAGGGAGGGAGGGAGGGAGGGAGGG